>NC_053391.1:256703530-257056577 GCF_905171765.1 Bufo bufo | reverse complement strand
TTGATCACCCCCCTATAAGGCTCCATTCAGATGTCCGTATGTGTTTTGCGGATCCGATCCATGTATCCGTGGATCCGTAAAAATCATACGGACATCTGAATGCAGCCTGACAGGGGGGGTGATCAATGACAGGGGGGGTGATCAATGACAGGGGGGGTGATCAGGGAGTCTATATGGGGTGATCACCCCCCCTGGAAGGCTCCAGGGAGACGCCTGTATGTGTTTTGCGGATCCGATCCATCTATCAGTGGATCCGTAAAAATCATGCGGACGTCTGAAAGGAGCTTTACAGGGGGGTGATCAATGACAGGGGGGTAATCAATGACAGGGGGGTGATCAGGGAGTCTATATGGGGTGATCACCACAGTCATTGATCACGCCCCTGTAAGGCTCCATTCAGACGTCCGTATGCGTTTTGCGGATCCGATCCATCTATCAGTGGATCCGTAAAAATCATGCGGACATCTGAATGGAGCTTTACAGGGGGGTGATCAATGACAGGGGGGTAATCAATGACAGGGGGGTGATCAGGGAGTCTATAAGGGGTGATCACCACAGTCATTGATCACGCCCCTGTAAGGCTCCATTCAGACGTCCGTATGCGTTTTGCGGATCCGATCCATCTATCAGTGGATCCGTAAAAATCATGCGGACATCTGAATGGAGCTTTACAGGGGGGTGATCAATGACAGGGGGGTGATCAGGGAGTCTATATGGGGTGATCAGGGGTGATCAAGGGTGAATAAGGGGTTAATAAGTGACAGGGGGGGGTGTAGTGTAGTGGTGCTTGGTGCAACATATTACTGAGCTACCTGTGTCCTCTGGTGGTCGATCCAAACAAAGGGGACCACCAGAGGACCAGGTAGCAGGTATATTAGACGCTGTTATCAAAACAGCGTCTAATATACCTGTTAGGGGTTAAAAAAATCACATCTCCAGCCTGCCAGCGAACGATCGCCGCTGGCAGGCTGGAGATCCACTCTCTTACCTTCCGTTCCTGTGAGCGTGCACGCCTGTGTGCGCGCGTTCACAGGAAATCTCGGCTCACGCGAGATGACGCCAATCGGCGTTAGCGTAGCCTGGGAGCGCCGCAGAGATGACGCCTTTCGGCGTTTGCTTAGCGGTAAGTGGTTAAAGTAGAACTGTCATATATTTATTTTTTGGAGTATTGGATTCTGGTGATTAATATCACCTTGGTGGCACTATTTCAACTTTTCACTGTGTATTCAATTACCCCTTAATTCCACATTTTTGTTCCCTGTACTGCCTACTTTTACCTGTGCTTAAAATAGGGTTGCTAGGCATGGGCCGTCTATCTGTTGATAGACGGAGCATGCAGCGTGCAGGGTCACATTACTGACAGCCAGGGACTGTAAGTAAATGATTAAAGCCAGGTCCTCCCCAGCAGCTGATAACAGTGCCTGGGCTGTGTGCACTTCTCCCTGTCCCTGTGCTTGGCAGACGCTCCCTCACTCAGCAGAGCTGGAGAATGTAGAGTTGAAGCAGCGCACAACAGGGAAGGGAGATCTGCCATCTGCTCAGTGTATAAATGAAAGCAACATGTGGTAAGAGGACCCCTTTGTGCTGCAGGAGATTAACCCTTTAGGGGGGAGGGCTCTGGTTACTGACACTT
This sequence comes from Bufo bufo, assembly GCF_905171765.1. Lineage (NCBI taxonomy): Eukaryota > Metazoa > Chordata > Amphibia > Anura > Bufonidae > Bufo > Bufo bufo. The sequence goes on along the minus strand of NC_053391.1, from coordinate 257,054,944 downwards.
TTGGGGGGCTATTGTTACTGGCTAGTGAGGGCAGGCAGGATTAGCCTCAGGCTGAGGGCAGTGCCGGCCATCTTAACTGAATAGTGAAATTGCAGTTTTATGCAGACTGGTTGCTAAGGGCTGAATCTTATTAAATATGGGGTAAGTCAGTCTAATAGTAACTGATTCTGGAATATCATGTTATTAGTAACTACATATATGAAAATTGAAATTAGGGTCTAAGTGTGACAGTTATCATTTAACCACCTCAGCCCCCCTAGCTTAAAGAGGACCTTTCACTAGTGTAGAAACTAAAAACTAACTATATCAGTGGGCATAGCCTGGCTATGAGCTGTGCGCTGCGATTGGCCAGTGCTGCAGCAAGGGACACGCCTCATACAAAAAATCAGTCCAGTACAACAGAGGGAGCGCAGACACCGGAGCCTATACTGGGCGAACGGAGCGGCGCCCAGACATACTAGTAAGTGCAGGGGGACCCCTGGGCGCCGCTCTGCCCACTGATATAGTTAGTTTTTAGTTTCTACACTAGTGAAAGGTCCTCTTTAAACACCCTTAATGACCAGGCCACTTTTTACACTTCTGCACTACACTACTTTCACCGTTTATTACTCGGTCATGCAACTTACCACCCAAATAAATTTTACCTCCTTTTCTTCTCACTAATAGAGCTTTCATTTGGTGGTATTTCATTGCTTCTGACATTTTTACTTTTTTTGTTATTAATCGAAATTTACCGAAATTTTTGCAAAAAAATGACATTTTTCACTTTCAGTTGTAATTATTTTTTTTTAAAAACAACATCCATATATACATTTTTCTCTAAATTTATTGTGCTACATGTCTTTGATAAAAAAAAAATGTTTGGGTAAAAAAAAAATGGTTTGGGTAAAAGTTATAGCGTTTACAAACTATGGTACAAAAATGTGAATTTCCGTTTTTTGAAGCAGCTCTGACTTTCTGAGCACCTGTCATGTTTCCTGAGGTTCTACAATGCCCAGACAGTAGAAAAACCCCACAAATGACCCCATTTCGGAAAGTAGACACCCTAAGGTATTCGCTGATGGGCATAGTGAGTTCATAGAACTTTTTATTTTTTGTCACAAGTTAGCGGAAAATGATGATATTATTATTATTATTTTTTTTTTTTTACTTACAAAGTCTCATATTCCACTAACTTGTGACAAAAAATAAAAACTTCCATGAACTCACTATGCCCATCACGAAATACCTTGGAGTGTCTTCTTTCCAAAATGGGGTCACTTGTGGGGTAGTTATACTGCCCTGGCATTCTAGGGGCCCTAATGTGTGGTAAGTAGTTTGAAATCAAAATGTGTAAAAAATGACCTGTGAAATCCTAAAGATGCTCTTTGGAATGTGGGCCCCTTTGCCCACCTAGGCTGCAAAAAAGTGTCACACATCTGGTATCGCCGTACTCAGGAGAAGTTGAGCAATGTGTTTTGGGGTGTCATTTTACATATACCCATGCTGGGTGAGAGAAATATCTCGGCAAAAGACAACTTTTCCCATTTTTTTATACAAAGTTGGCATTTGACCGAGATATTTCTCTCACCCAGCATGGGTATATGTAAAATGACACCCCAAAACACATTCCCCAACTTCTCCTGAGTACGGCGATACCAGATGTGTGACACTTTTTTGCAGCCTAGGTGACCCCATTTTGGAAAGAAGACACCCCAAGGTATTCAATGAGGGAATGGCGAGTTCATAGAATTTTAATTTTTTTTTGCCACAAGTTAGCGGAAATTGATTTTTTTTTTTTCACAAAGTCTCCCTTTCCGCTAACTTGGGACAAAAATTTCAATCTTTCATGGACTCAATATGCCCCTCAGTGAATACCTTGGGGTGTCTTCTTTCCAAAATGGGGTCATTTGTGGGGTGTTTGTACTACCCTGGCATTTGAGGGTCAGCATTAGGAGTTTCTGCTATTCTCCTTATATTGAGCATACGGGTAATGAGTTTTTTTTTTTTTTCGTTCAGCCTCTGGGCTGAAAGAAAAAATGAACGGCACAGATTTCTTCATTCGCATCGATCAATGTGGATGAAAAAATCTCTGCCAAAAAAAAAAAAGGAGGGGAAAGGCGTCTGCCAGGACATAGGAGCTCCGCCCCCAACATTCATACCCGAGCCGTTTGGGGAAGCCCCGGCGACTAGGTCGCACGGTGCCACAGCAGCCAATCTGTTCTAGGAACAAATGCCTGAAGAGGGGCACACTTGTGTAAAAATTGTCCACATAAAGATGGTACCCCTTGCCAAATAAGGGTGACACCAAGTCCCAGACTGTCTTCCCACTGCTCCCCAGGTAGTCAGGGCAACCGACCGGCTCCAGGGTCTGATCTTTTCCCTCATATATCCGAAATTTGTGGGTATAGCCTCTGGCCCTTTCACAGAGCTTATACAATTTGACCCCATACCGGGCGCGCTTGCTTGGGATGTATTGTTTGAAGCCAAGGCGCCCGGTAAAATGTATAAGGGACTCGTCTACGCAGATGTTTTGCTCAGGGGTATACAAATCTGCAAATTTGTTGTTGAAGTGGTCTATGAGGGGCCGAATTTTGTGGAGCCGGTCAAAAGCTGGGTGGCATCTGGGACGGGAGGTGGTGTTGTCGCTAAAGTGCAGGAAACGCAGGATGGCCTCAAATCGTGCCCTGGACATAGCAGCAGAGAACATGGGCATGTGATGAATTGGGTTCGTGGACCAATATGACCGCAATTCATGCTTTTTGGTTAGACCCATGTTGAGGAGAAGGCCCAGAAAATTTTTTAATTCGGAAACTTGGACTGGTTTCCACAGGAAAGGCTGGGCATAATAGCTTCCCGAGTTGGCGGCTATAAATTGAGTGGCATACCGATTTGTTTCTGCCACGACTAAGTCCAAGAGCTCCGCAGTCAACAACAGCTCAAAAAATCCCAGTGCCGAACTGATCTGAGCTGTCTCAACCCGAACTCCAGACTGGGCGGTGAAAGGGGGAACTACAGGTGCGGCTGAAGTTGGGGACTGCCAATGAGGGTTTGCCAGCACCTCAGGGACTCTAGGGGCTCTACGGGCCTGTCTGTGCGGTGGCTGCGACGGGGTAACTATTGCACGTGCCACCGTACCAGCTTCAACTGCCCTTCTGGTGCTCGCCACTTCACCATGTTGTACGGCAGTGCTGGTACTAGGTCCAGGATGGGCTGCGCTGCTGGTGTATGCCTCACCACGTAATCCGACAGCGCCAGCCCCACTCTGCTGCTCTTAAAACGGATCCTGCGCAACCTGTGGTCTAGCAACAAGGGGCCGGGTACGCCTGGTGCTATCCGGGACCTCAACCTCCTCGTCCGAACTTTGGGTCAGACTGCCACTGCTTTCTACAGGTTCATATTCTGACCCTCTAGATTCGTCAGATGAGGGTTCCCATTCCTCATCCGACTGGGTCAGAAGCCTGTAGGCCTCTTCAGAAGAATACCCCCTGTTTGACATTTGGACTACTAAATTTAGGGGTATTCCCTGAGACTACCCAAGAAAAAAAGCAAGCCTGTCTTACAAATGGGAGGTTAGCGAAGTACCGGGGGCCGCTGCGATTGATAAAAAATATCAAAACTGAAAAGTGATTGTGCAGTGATAAAAAAAAAGAACTTTTTTTGTCACTGGGGCAGGCGTGGGTGAACGCACGTGTGGGCCACCGATCAGGCCTGATCGGGCAAACACTGCGTTTTGGGTGGAGGGTGAACTAAGGTGACACTAATACTATTATAGATCTGACTGTGATCAGTTTTGATCACTTACAGATACTATAAAAGTACAAATGCTGATTAGCGATACGCTAATCAGCGAATCAGTGACTGCGGTGCGGTGGGCGCTAACTGACGCTAACTACCTAACCAAGGGACCTAAACTATCCTAAAACCTAACAGTCAATACTAGTGGAAAAAAAAAAGGGACAGTTTACACTGATCACTTTTTCCCCTTTCACTAGTGATTGACAGGGGCGATCAAGGGGTTAATTGGGGTGATGGGGGGTGATCTGGGGCGAAGTGTGGTGTTTGGTGGGTACTCACTGTGATGTCTGCTCCTCTGCTGGAACCAACCGACCAAAAGGACCAGCAGAGGAGCAGAGAAGCCATTTAACACCTTATATTTATAAATATAAGGTGTTAGATGGCTTCTGATTCGATTTTTTTAAAAATCAGCAACGATCATTGGCTGGCAGGTTGCTGACGAAATACTCCTTGAACTTTTGCCGGCCCGCGATGCGCATGCGCCGGCCGGCTTTGAGCAAAATCTCGCGTCTCGCAAGATGACGCGTATATGCGTGACTCTGCCTGCAGCTGCCGCCTCCGGAACGCGATCCTGCGTTAGGCAGTCCGGAGGCAGTTAAAGGGCTTCTGTCACCCCTTTAAACTTTTTTTTTTTGGTTACTTATAATCCCTATACTGCGATTTATGCATACATACTGTAATTAATCATTTTGGTTCAGCAGATTCTGTTAAAAACATACTTTTAAAATATGCAAATTACCTTGCTACCAGCAAGTAGGGCGGCTACTTGCTGGTAGCAGCCGCATCCTCCTATCCTAAAGACGCCCCCTCCGCATGTTGATTGACAGGGCCAGCGGACGGGATCGTCCTTTGGCTGGTCCTGTCTGCTATCAAGATCTCGCGCCTGCGCCGTAACGGTATTCAGTCGGTGCAGGCGCACTGAGAGGCGGACGCTCCTTCGGCCGCTCCTTCCTCAATGCGTCTGCGCCGATGACGTCACATCTACACCCGGCGCAGGCGCATTGAGGAAGGAGCGGCCGAGCGAGCGTCCTCCTCTCAGTGCGCCTGCGCCGACTGAAGACAGGTACGGCGCAGGCGCCAGATTTTTAATGCAAACAGGGCCAGCAGAGAAAGATCCCGTCCGCTGGCCCTGTCAATCAACATGCGGAGGGGGCGTCCTTAGGATAGGAGGATGCACCAGCAAGTAGCCGCCCTACTTGCTGGTAGCAAGGTAATTTGCATATTTTAAAAGTACGTTTTTAACAGAATCTGCTGAACCAAAATGATTAATTACAGTATGTATGCATAAATCGCAGTATAGGGATTATAAGTAACCAAAAAAAAAAAAAAAACAGTTTAGTGGGGTGACAGAAGCCCTTTAAGGAGCGGCAATACTTATACTTTCCATTGTGTTGTCTTCCGCTGTTACAGGAACACAGCGCCCATGGTTAACCTAGCCTCTCACTGATAACTGATTAAGTAAATATGTTTTTTGCAGGACTAGAGACACTTGTATAAGTGACAGGAATGGATAGTCAATAGTTCAAGACTGAAGCTGTAAACCATTTGAAAAACTGCTGTCATTCAACTAAGGCTATAAAAACTTTAAAAATGACTATGGGATTCTACTAGGGAAATCATGTTTTACAATAAATGCCCCTTCCCCGGCCCCTTCCTGGATCCTGCCACTGCCCTATCTTCAGCAGAAGATCGGCACACAAAGGAGAAGGCAGCAGCTTCTGCTCAACTACCTCTCTGCTATAAGAGCTTAGAAGAACTTGGTGGAACACATTGTGTTTGTCTTTTGCTTTAAAACTGTTCAATACAGTAGACTGTTGTCTTCCTAGCCAGTAGTTCTGTGGTAATGGCATGTATGTTGCTTTTCTTTCCTTCAAGGAATGTATAAAATACATTCGCATATTAAATACAGAGGAGTCGGAGTTGGAGCATTTATCTACCGACTCCACAGCCCTGCTATCACCCCAGACTCTGAGTTCCTTGGGGTGGTGGATGGATCGGCAAAAAAAACAAAAGAGTTCCTTGGATTAGGGAGGCAGTTATCCCCTTGACCACGGATGCGGTTGGGTAGCCCATGTGGGGTACCTGCTGTTAAAGGGGAACTGGGACAGCAGTTCTCTAGTCCAGTGTCACAATTTCAAGGAATTGAATGCCATAAAGATAGCCTTAGTACAGAGTCTCCCGGCTATCAGGGGCAGAAACGTGAGAGTCTACTCGGACAACACGACAGCAGTGGCCTACATCAATCGGCAGGGAGGTACAAGGGCTCAGGGCCTCATGTCTCTCACTCATCAGATTTTCAGTCTAGCTGAAGCTTGTCTTATTATCTCTTTCTGCAGTACATCTAAGGGGTTCAGACAATGTGAAAGCGGACTTCATCAGTCATCATCTATACCAGGGAGAGTGGTCTCTAGATCCGGGGGTATTAGTAACATAGTAACATAGTACATAAGGCCGAAAAAAGACATTTGTCCATCCAGTTCGGCCTGTTAACCTGCAAGTTGATCCAGAGGAAGGTAAAAAAAAAAACCCTGTGAGGTAGAAGCCAATTTTCCCCACTTTAGGGGAATAAAAAATTCCTTCCCGACTCCAATCAGGCAATCAGATTAACTCCCTGGATCAACGACCCCCCTCTAGTAGCTATAGCCTGTAATATTATTACGCTCCAGAAATACATCCAGGCCCCTCTTGAATTCCTTTATTGTACTCACCATCACCACCTCCTCAGGCAGAGAGTTCCATAGTCTCACTGCTCTTACCATAAAGAATCCTCTTCTATGTTTGTGTGCAAACCTTCTTTCCTCCAGACGCAGAGGATGTCCCCTTGTCACAGTCACAGTCCTGGGGATAAATAGCTGATGGGATAGATCTCTGTACTGACCCCTGATATATTTATACATATTAATTAGATCTCCCCTCAGTCGTCTTTTTTCTAAAGTGAATAACCCTAATTTTGATAATCTTTCAGGGTACTGTAGTTGCCCCATTCCAGTTATTACTTTAGTTGCCCTCCTCTGGACCTTCTCCAGCTCTGCTATGTCTGCATTGTTTACAGGAGCCCAGAACTGTACACAGTACTCCATGTGTGGTCTGACTAGCGATTTGTAAAGTGGTAGGACTATGTTCTTATCACGGGCATCTATGCCCCTTCTGATGCAACCCATTATCTTATTGGCCTTGGCAGCAGCTGCCTGACACTGTTTTTTGCAGCTTAGTTTGCTGTTTATTAAAATTCCTAGATCCTTTTCCATGTCAGTGTTACCGAGTGTTTTATCATTTAGTATGTACGGGTGACTTGCATTATTCCTTCCCATGTGCATAACTTTACATTTGTCAGTTAAACCTAATCTGCCACTTATCTGCCCAAGCCTCCAATCTATCCAGATCCCTCTGTAGTAGTATACTGTCCTCTTCAGTGTAAATTACTTTACACAGTTTAGTGTCATCTGCGAAAATGTATACTTTACTATGCAAGCCTTCTACAAGATCATTAATAAATATATTGAAGAGAATAGGGCCCAATACTGACCCCTGAGGTACCCCACTAGTGACAGTGACCCAATCTGAGTGTGTACGGTTAAAGGGGTATTCTCAACACGCTATTTGATACTTACCTGCTCCCGCCGCGCTGTCCACTTCCTGGTTTCGGCACTCGGCAGGGGGCGGGCCCCATCTTAATTGAAGTCTTCTCCCGGCCGGGCCGCTCGCTGTACTGAACGCGAACGCCGAGGCCGCGCATGCGCCCTGGTGACTTCTTACTGGCAAGTATACTATACTGGCCAGAAAGAAATCACCATAGCGCATGCGCGGCCTCGGCGTGCGCGTTCAGTACAGCGCGCAGCTGGCCGGGAGAACAGAAGAATTCATCTGCGCACGCGCGGCCACCGCGATTCCTGAGAAGAGTGGTGGCCGTAACCAGGGGAGACGGAAGTCAACAGTCAGGTAAGTATATGTTTTTTTACTTCTAACGGGTGGGAATTTGTTAATTAAATATATTTAGAAAAATGATCACTGTTAAATCATTAACAGATTTAACAGTGATCATTAAGATGAGAATACCCCTTTAATAACTACCCTCTGTTTTCTATCATTGAGCCAGTTACTTACCCACATACGGACGTTTTCTCCCAGTCCGAGCATTCTCATTTTATATACTAACCTTTTATGTTGGTACAGTGTCAAATGCTTTGGAGAAGTCCAGATATACGACATCCATTGATTCGCCGCTGTCAAGTCTAGAACTTACCTCCTCATAGAAACTGATTAAATTAGTTTGGCATGACCGATCCCTCACGAAGCCATGCTGATACGGCGTTATTTTCTTATTTCCGTTAAGATGCTCTAAGATAGCATCTCTCAGAAAACCTTCAAACAGTTTACCCACTACAGATGTTAAACTTACCGGCCTATAGTTTCCAGGCTCTGTTTTTGGATCCTTTTTGAATATTGGCACCACATTTGCCATGCGCCAATCCTGTGGGACATTCCCTGTCAGTATAGAGTCCGCAAATATCAGAAATAAAGGTCTGGCTATGACATTACTTAATTCCCTTAGGATACGGGGGTGTATGCCATCCAGTCCTGGCGATTTTGTCTATTTTAATCTTTTTAAAGTCACTGATTTACTTCTTCCTGGGTCAGACAGGACACTTTTAATGGGGAATTTATTTTTACATTCTGAATGTCATCTGACAGTTTATTTTCCTCAGTGAATACATTGGAGAGAAAAATATTTAACAGCTTTGCTTTCTCCTCGTCGCTCTCTGCGACTCCCCCCTCATTACTCTTTAACCACCTCAGCCCCCAGTGCTTAAACACCCTGAAAGACCAGGCCACTTTTTACACTTCTGACCTACACTACTTTCACCATTTATTGCTCGGTCATGCAACTTACCACCCAAATGAATTTTACCTCCTTTTCTTCTCACTAATAGAGCTTTCATTTGGTGGTATTTCATTGCTGCTGACATTTTTACTTTTTTTGTTATTAATCGAAATTTAACGATTTTTTTGCAAAAAAATGACATTTTTCACTTTCAGTTGTAAAATTTTGCAAAAAAAACGACATCCATATAGAAATTTTGCTCTAAATTTATAGTTCTACATGTCTTTGATAAAAAAAAAATGTTTGGGTAAAAAAAAAATGGTTTGGGTAAAAGTTATAGCGTTTACAAACTATGGTACAAAAATGTGAATTTCCGCTTTTTGAAGCAGCTCTGACTTTCTGAGCACCTGTCATGTTTCCTGAGGTTCTATAATGCCCAGACAGTACAAACACCCCACAAATGACCCCATTTCTGAAAGTACACACACTAAGGTATTCACTGATGGGCATAGTGAGTTCATAGAACTTTTTATTTTTTGTCACAAGTTAGCGGAAAATTATGATTTTTTTTTTTTTTTTTCTTACAAAGTCTCATATTCCACTAACTTGTGACAAAAAATAAAAAGTTCTATGAACTCACTATGCCCATCAGCGAATACCTTGGGGTCTCTTCTTTCCAAAATGGGGTCACTTGTGGGGAAGTTATACTGCCCTGGCATTCTAGGGGCCCAAATGTGTGGTAAGGAGTTTGAAATCAAATTCTGTAAAAAATGACCAGTGAAATCCGAAAGGTGCTCTTTGGAATATGGGCCCCTTTGCCCACCTAGGCTGCAAAAAAGTGTCACACATCTGGTATCTCCGTACTCAGGAGAAGGTGGGGAATGTGTTTTGGGGTGTCATTTTATATATACCCATGCTGGGTGAGAGAAATATCTTGGCAAAAGACAACTTTTCCCATTTTTTTATACAAAGTTGTCATTTGACCAAGATATTTATCTCACCCAGCATGGGTATATGTAAAAAGACACCCCAAAACACATTCCTCAACTTCTCCTGAGTACGGGGATACCAGATGTGTGACACTTTTTTGCAGCCTAGGTGGGCAAAGGGGCCCATATTCCAAAGAGCACCTTTCGGATTTCACTCCTCATTTTTTCCTGAATTTGATTTCAAACTCCTTACCACACATTTGGGCCCCTAGAATACCAGGGCAGTATAACTACCCCACAAGTGACCCCATTTTGGAAAGAAGACACCCCAAGGTATTCCGTGAGGGGCATGGCGAGTTCCTAGAATTTTTTATTTTTTGTCACAAGTTAGTGGAAAATGATGATTTTTTTTTTTATTTTTTTTTTTCATACAAAGTCTCATATTCCACAAACTTGTGACAAAAAATAAAAACTTCCATGAACTCACTATGCCCATCAGCGAATACCTTGGGGTCTCTTCTTTCCAAAATGGGGTCACTTGTGGGGTAGTTATACTGCCCTGGCATTCTAGGGGCCCAAATGTGTGGTAAGTAGGTAAATGACCTGTGAAATCCGAAAGGTGCTCTTTGGAATGTGGGCCCCTTTGCCCACCTAGGCTGCAAAAAAGTGTCACACATCTGGTATCTCTGTATTCAGGAGAAGTTGAGGAATGTGTTTTGGGGTGTCTTTTTACATATACCCATGCTGGGTGAGATAAATATCTTGGTCAAATGCCAACTTTGTATAAAAAAATGGGAAAAGTTGTCTTTTGCCAAGATATTTCTCTCACCCAGCATGGGTATATGTAAAATGACACCCCAAAACACATTCCCCAACTTCTCCCGATTACGGAGATACCAGATGTGTGACACTTTTTTGCAGCCTAGGTGGGCAAAGGGGCCCATATTCAAAAGAGCACCTTTCGGATTTCACAGGTCATTTTTTACAGAATTTGATTTCAAACTCCTTACCACACATTTGGGCCCCTAGAATGCCAGGGCAGTATAACTACCCCACAAGTGACCCCATTTTGGAAAGAAGAGACCCCAAGGTATTCGCTGATGGGCATAGTGAGTTCATGGAACTTTTTATTTTTTGTCACAAGTTAGTGGAATATGAGACTTTGTATGAAAAAAAAAAAAAAAAAAATCATCATTTTCCACTAACTTGTGACAAAAAATAAAAAATTCTAGGAACTCGCCATGCCCCTCACGGAATACCTTGGGGTGTCTTCTTTCCAAAATGGGGTCACTTGTGGGGTAGTTATACTGCCCTGGCATTTTCCAGGGGCCCTAATGTGTGGTAAGTAGGTAAATGACCTGTGAAATCCTAAAGGTGCTCTTTGGAATATGGGCCCCTTTGCCCACCTAGGCTGCAAAAAAGTGTCACACATGTGGTATCGCCGTATTCAGGAGAAGTTGGGGAATGTGTTTTGGGGTGTCATTTTACATATACCCATGCTGGGTGAGAGAAATATCTTGGCAAAAGACAACTTTTCCCATTTTTTTATACAAAGTTGGCATTTGACCAAGATATTTCTCTCACCCAGCATGGGTATATGTAAAATGACACCCCAAAACACATTCCCCAACTTCTCCTGAGTACGGCGATACCAGATGTGTGACACTTTTTTGCAGCCTAGATGCGCAAAGGTGCCCAAATTCCTTTTAGGAGGGCATTTTTAGACATTTGGATACCAGACTTCTTCTCACGCTTTGGGGCCCCTAGAATGCCAGAGCAGTATAAATACCCCACATGTGACCCCATTTTGGAAAGAAGACACCCCAAGGTATTCAATGAGGGGCATGGCGAGTTCATAGAAATTTTTTTTTTTTGGCACAAGTTAGCGGAAATTGATATTTTTAATTTTTTTCTCACAAAGTCTCCCGTTCCGCTAACTTGGGACAAAAATTTCAATCTTTCATGGACTCAATATGCCCCTCACGGAATACCTGGGGGTGTCTTCTTTCCGAAATGGGGTCACATGTGGGGTATTTATACTGCCCTGGCATTCTAGGGGCCCTAAAGCGTGAGAAGAAGTCTGGAATATAAATGTCTAAAAAATTTTACGCATTTGGATTCCGTGAGGGGTATGGTGAGTTCATGTGAGATTTTATTTTTTGACACAAGTTAGTGGAATATGAGACTTTGTAAGAAAAAAAAAATAAATTCTGCTAACTTGGGCCAAAAAAATATCTGAATGGAGCCTTACAGAGGGGTGATCAATGACAGGGGGGTGATCAATGACAGGGGGGTGATCAATGACAGGGGGGGTGATCAATGACAGGGGGGTTGATCAATGACAGGGGGGTGATCAGGGAGTCTATATGGGGTGATCACCACAGTCATTGATCACGCCCCTGTAAGGCTTCATTCAGACGTCCGGATGCGTTTTGCGGATCCGATCCATCTATCAGTGCATCCGTAAAAATCATGCGGACATCTGAATGGAGCTTTACAGGGGGGTAATCAATGACAGGGGGGTGATCAGGGAGTCTATATGGGGTGATCACCACAGTCATTGATCACTCCCCTGTAAGGCTTCATTCAGACGTCCGGATGCGTTTTGCGGATCGGATCCATCTATCAGTGCATCCGTAAAAATCATGCGGACATCTGAATGGAGCTTTACAGGGGGGTGATCAGGGAGTCTATATGGGGTGATCACCACAGTCATTGATCACGCCCCTGTAAGGCTTCATTAAGACGTCCGGATGCGTTTTGCGGATCGGATCCATCTATCAGTGCATCCGTAAAAATCATGCGGACATCTGAATGGAGCTTTACAGGGGGTTGATCAATGACAGGGGTGTAATCAATGACAGGGGGGGTGATCAGGGAGTCTATATGGGGTGATAACCACAGTCATTGATCACGCCCCTGTAAGGCTTCATTCAGACGTCCGGATGCGTTTTGCGGATCCGATCCATCTATCAGTGGATCCGTAAAAATCATGCGGACATCTGAATGGAGCTTTACAGGGGGGTAATCAATGACAGGGGGGTGATCAATGACAGGGGGGTGATCAGGGAGTCTATATGGGGTGATCAGGGGTGATCAGGGGCTAATAAGGGGTTAATAAGTGACGGGGGGGGGGGGGTGTAGTGTAGTGTAGTGGTGCTTGGTGGGACTTTACTGAGCTACCTGTGTCCTCTGGTGGTCGATCCAAACAAAGGGGACCACCAGAGGACCAGGTAGCAGGTATATTAGACGCTGTTATCAAAACAGCGTCTAATATACCTGTTAGGGGTTAAAAAAAACACATCTCCAGCCTGCCAGCGAACGATCGCCGCTGGCAGGCTGGAGATCAACTCTCTTACCTTCCGTTCCTGTGAGCGCGCGCGCCTGTGTGCGCGCGTTCACAGGAAATCTCGCCCATCGCGAGATGACGCATATATGCGTGACTCTGCGCAGGGCTGCCACCTCCGGAACGCGATCCTGCGTTAGGCGGTCCGGAGGTGGTTAAAGGGCCGACACCTTCAGATTTATACTTTTTAACATTTATATAATTGAAGAACATTTTAGGGTTAGTTTTACTCTCTTTGGCAATTAATCTCTCGGTCTCTAGTTTGGTCGCTTCTATTAGTTTTTTACATGTTCTATTTTTTTCCTTATAGTTTTTCAGTGCTTCCGTGCTACCCTCCTGCTTTAGTGATTTATATGCTTTCTTTTTGTCATTTATTGCTTTCTTTACAGTTCTATTTATCCACATTGGTTTCTTTTTGTTCCTTAACCTTTTATTCCCATACGGTATGTACTTCTCACAATGAGATTTTAGGATGTTTTTAAAGATATCCCATTTTGTGGCTGTATTTTTATTTTTGAGGACTTTGTCCCAGTTAGTTAGGCCTATGGCCTCTCTTAGTTGGCTAAATTTAGCTTTTTTGAAGTTTGGTATTTTTATTCCTCCCTGTAGAAACGCTCTTTTGAATGATAATTGGAAGGTTGTTACTTTATGGTCACTATTTCCCAGGTGTCCCCCAACCTGCACGTCTGTTGTTCTGTCAGGTCTATTGGTTAATAGTAAGTCCAGTATGGCCGTCCCTCTAGTCGGGTCCTAAACCAGTTGGAAGAGGTAATTGTCTTTGGTTATTGCCAAGAACCTGTTTCCCTTATGAGATATACAAGTTTCAGTTTCCCAGTCTATATCTGGGTAGTTGAAGTCCCCCATAATAACCACCTCATTATGATCTGCCGCCTCGTCTATCTCGTTTAGTAGTAGATTTTCTGTGGACTCTGGTATATTAGGTGGTTTATAGTAAACTCCTATTAGTAATTTATTGTTGTTTTTAGCTCCATATATCTCTACCCACAGTGACTCCACATGTTCATGTCCCTCACTTATATATTCACAGAGTGTGGGCTTTAGACAGGACTTTACATAAAGACAAACCCCTCCCCCTCTCCGGTTTTGACGATCCTTTCTAAACAGACTGTAACCTTGTACATTAACCGCCCAGTCATAGCTATCATCCAGCCATGTCTCAGTTATTCCCACTATGTCATAGTCCTCCTCACACATCACTAATTCCAGTTCACTAGTTTTATTAGTCAGGCTTCTGGCATTAGTATACATACATTTGAGAGGTTTATGTATATTTTTTACCCTACACCTTTCCTTCTGAACTGTTCTAGTCCCTCCTTCCATTCCTCCCCCAGTCCCACTACCTTGCCCCCGGTCTCTATCTGCACTATCTTCCCCTCCTATAGTGTAATTCCCCCCCCTCAGTCCCTAGTTTAAACACTCCTCCAACCTTCTAGCCATCTTTCTCCCCAGCACAGCTGCCCCTTCCCCATTGAGGTGCAGCCCGTCCCTACGATAGAGCCTGTAGCCGATAGAGAAGTCGGCCCAGTTCTCCAGGAACCCAAACCCCTCCTTCCTACACCAGTTCTTGAGCCACTTCTTAATCTCCATAATCTCCCACTGCCTTTCTTGTGTGGCTCGTGGTACAGGCAGTATTTCGGAAAATACTACCTTTGAGGTCCTTGCCCTAAGCTTTTGACCTAAATCCCTGAAATCATTTTTAAGGACTCTCCACCTACCTCTAACTTTGTCATTGGTTCCGATATGGACCATGACCGCTGGATCTTCTCCAGCCCCTCCCAGTAATCTGTCAACCCGATCCGCGATGTGTCGAACTCTAGCGCCAGGAAGACAGCACACTGTTCGGCGATCACGGTCTTTGTGACAGATTTCCCTATCTGTTCCCCTAATAATGGAGTCTCCCACTACCAGCACCTGCATTGCCCTGCTCTCCTGGTTCCCTGCTTACTGGAGCTGACATTCCCCTGACTGGCAGAGGAAGTGTCCGGCTGCAGCAGTGCCGTCCCTGGACTGACATCCCCCCCATCTGCCAAACGTGCAAACTTGTTGGGGTGTGTCAGATCAGGGCTAGCCTCCCTGGCACTCTTCCCTCGACCCCGCTTTCTAACTGTTACCCAGCTAGCTACCTCACTTTCCTCAGCCTCCTCTCTGTCACCCTCCCCCTCATCTACCGCAAAGAGTGCTTGCTCAGTGAGAAGCAAACTCTTTTGCAAATTGTCAATGCCTCTCAGTGTTGCAACTTGCCCGTTTTAGAGACTCGAATTGCGATTCCAAACGGGTAATTTGCTCACATCTTGAACAAAGATATACAGTCGTGGCCAAAAGTTTTGAGAATTACATAAATATTGGAAATTGGAAAAGTTGCTGCTTAAGTTTTTATAATAGCAATTTGCATATACTCCAGAATGTTATGAAGAGTGATCAGATGAATTGCATAGTCCTTCTTTGCCATGAAAATTATCTTAATCCCAAAAAAATCTTTCCACTGCATTTCATTGCTGTCATTAAAGGACATGCTGAGATCATTTCAGTAATCGTCTTGTTAACTCAGGTGAGAATGTTGACGAGCACAAGGCTGGAGATCATTATGTCAGGCTGATTGGGTTAAAATGGCAGACTTGACATGTTAAAAGGAGGGTGATGCTTGAAATCATTGTTCTTCCATTGTTAACCATGGTGACCTGCAAAGAAACGCGTGCAGCCATCATTGCGTTGCATAAGAATGGCTTCACGGGCAAGGATATTGTGGCTACTAAGATTGCACCTCAATCAACAATTTATAGGATCACCAAGAACTTCAAGGAAGGAGGTTCAATTTTTGTTAAGAAGGCTTCAGGGCGTCCAAGAAAGTCCAGCAAGCGCCAGGATCATCTCCTAAAGAGGATTCAGCTGCGGGATCGGAGTGCCACCAGTGCAGAGCTTGCTCAGGAATGGCAGCAGGCAGGTGTGAGCGCATCTGCACGCACAGTGAGGCGAAGACTTTTGGAAGATGGCCTGGTGTCAAGAAGGGCAGCAAAGAAGCCACTTCTCTCCAAAAAAAAACATCAGGGACAGGTTGATCTTCTGCAGAAAGTATGGTGAATGGACTGCTGAGGACTGGGGCAAAGTTATATTCTCCGATGAAGCCTCTTTCCGATTGTTTGGGGTATCTGGAAAAAGGCTTGTCCAGAGAAGAAAAGGTGAGCGCTACCATCTGTCCTGTGTCATGCCAACAGTAAAGCATCCTGAGACCATTCATGTGTGGGGTTGCTTCTCATCCAAGGGAGTGGGCTCACTCACAATTTTGCCCAAAAACACAGCCATGAATAAAGAATGGTACCAAAACACCCTCCAACAGCAACTTCTTCCAACAATCCAACAACAGTTTGGTGAAGAACAATGGATTTTCCAGCACGATGGAGCACCGTGCCATAAGGCAAAAGTGATAACTAAGTGGGTCGGGGACCAAAACGTTGATATTTTGGGTCCATGGCCTGGAAACTCCCCAGATCTTAATCCCATTGAGAACTTGTGGTCAATCCTCAAGAGGCGGGTGGACAAACAAAAACCCACTAATTCTGACAAACTCCAAGAAGTGATTATGAAAGAATGGGTTGCTATCAGTCAGGAATTGGCCCAGAAGTTGATTGAGAGCATGCCCAGTCGAATTGCAGAGGTCCTGAAAAAGAAGGGCCAACACTGCAAATACTGACTCTTTGCATAAATGTCATGTAATTGTCGATAAAAGCCTTTGAAACATATGAAGTGCGTGTAATTATATTTCACTACATCACAGAAACAACTGAAACAAAGATCTAAAAGCAGTTTAGCAGCAAACTTTGTGAAAACTAATATTTGTGTCATTCTCAAAACTTTTGGCCACGACTGTACACCCTCGAACGGCTGTTCCAGGACTGCATACATCATGCAAGATGTGCACTGGACTGCGTTGTCAATTGTGCAACACATACTAAATGGGGATTACAACAGTAAATATGATTTAGAATTAGACCCTGTCTGCTGTAGTTGAAGGACTACCTAGAATTAAGCCAACAACACACAAGGAAATTATATCCAACCTTAGTTTCCAACTCCTTTTCTTGAACTCCTTTTATTTTTTTTAACTCCACTTAATAAGAAGCCCACTTAGTAGAGCAAGCCTCAGGAAGAGCAAGCTCTAGAGCAGGGGTGCACAACCTGCGGCCCCCGT
Organism: Bufo bufo; assembly: GCF_905171765.1. NCBI lineage: Eukaryota > Metazoa > Chordata > Amphibia > Anura > Bufonidae > Bufo > Bufo bufo. The sequence goes on along the minus strand of NC_053391.1, from coordinate 257,037,863 downwards.
CCTCCTGGACAGAAACACGCGCAATGGATCATTACAGCCCCTGCCCCTGCACTGTAGCAGGACAGGTCGTCGGCTGTCAGTGACAGCGGGGGAGCCGAGGAAAAGGCAGAAGCAGTTTATCAGCGCTTCTGCCTTCTCCCTACACAGGTGAGCGCTATGTAGGGTGGACCCGGCTTGGGGGCAGAGGAGCGCAGAGCTGCAGGGTTAGGAGACCTGATCAGCTCTGCCTGTGTACAATGCCCCCACCGCAGGTTGGTTTCCCCTGTAACTGGGGCTCCTTTGGATGCCCTAGTTACAGTGGAAATAGTGCAAAAAAAAAAGAGTCTGTGTCCCCAAAGGTCTTTTAGTGACCTCTTGGGGACAAATTATGTGGAAAAAATATATTAAATAAGTTAAAAAAAAAATTTTTTTAAACTATAATAAATCACAAATAAAAGAAAAAAATAAATAAAATATGATGTGGCAAAAAAATATAAAATTATAAAAAAAAATTAAATTCAAATAAAAGGAAAAATTTAGGGGTGCACCGAAATTCCGGCAGCCGAAAATATCGGCCGAAAATGTACCTAATCCATTTCGGCCGATATTGTTACATATAGGCCGAAAATATGGGGTGTGGGATTTGTCACCCACCAAGTAGCTCACCATCTGCGGGCGGGAGCCGGGCGGGCGGTTTACTTTAAGTCACTGCATCTTTATTTTACCTTACAATCGTGACGCTCCAGTAACAACTCTGCAGGCAGAGCGGAGGGCGGCGTAACGTCACTTACTCACTTGACGCGCCTGCTCCGCCTCCTTCATTCATAAAGTGGGCGGAGCAGGTGCGTCACGTGAGTAAGTGACGTTACGCCGCCCTCCGCTCTGCCTGCAGAGTTGTTACTGGAGCGTCACGATTGTAAGGTAAAATAAAGATGCAGTGAGTGATTAGTCTGCTGTGAGCAGCAGGGCCGGGGCTGTTATGGGTAGGGGGATTGGTCTATGGCACTGCTATGGGGAGGGGGGATCTGTGCACTGTTATGCCCATAACATTGCACATATCCCCCCCTCCATAACAGCGCCACCCACAGATCCCCCTCTCCATAACAGCGCCACCCACAGATCCCCCTCTCCATAACAGCGCCACCCACAGATTCCCCTCTCCATAACAGCGCCACCCACAGATCCCCCTCTCCATAACAGAGCCACCCACAGATCCCCCTTTCCATAACAGAGCCACCCACAGATCCCCCCCTCCATAACAGCTCCACCCACAGATCCCCCTCTCCATAACAGCGCCACCCACAGATCCCCCTCTCCATAACAGAGCCACCCACAGATCCCCCTCTCCATAACAGCGCCACCCACAGATCCCCCTCTCCATAACAGAGCCACCCACAGATCCCCCTCTCCATAACAGCGCCACCCACAAATCCCCCTCTCCATAACAGCGCATTATTAATAAAATCATTAAAAAAAAAGTATTTTAAAAGTATTTGGGCAAAAAGGCAGTTTCGGTTTCGGTTTTCGGTCAAGGGCATCCTGAAGTTTCGGTTTCGGTTTCGGACCAGAATTTTCATTTCGGTGCACCCCTAGAAAAATTGCTAGGTAAAAGAGTGTTCATTGCCCCCTAACAGTCTTTTTATGATCCCTTGTCATTATGTGGCAAAAATATATTTATATTTAAAAAAAAATTGAAAATTAAAAATAAAATAAAAATTTTAAAAATTATAAAATACAAATAAAAGAAAAAAAATTTAAAGTAAAAAATAGTAGAGTGTTCATTGTCCCCCAACAGTCTTTTTATGACCTCTTGGGGGAGATATTATGTGGTGTGGGGATCCGCTCTGGTAGGCAGTGGTAGCGAGTGCAGTATAGAGGCATCACAGACCGGTCTTGGTGTAAAACACAATGCTTTGTTTATTCACACGGTGCATATTTGTGAAAGACGGTGCAGTTCATAGGGAGGGTGGTCACACACAGCAAAATAATAGTTCAAACACAGCAAGTCCCTGCTGCAGGCTACTTGAGGCCTGTTTCAGTCACATAAACAAAGTCTATTTAAAGCCAGGAGTAATGTCACCTTTTCTCCTTGGTGAAGTAAGTCCATGGGTCCGGCTCCTAGCCACAGGACATGGATCCCTCCTGGATTCAGCTGCGGGTCCCTGCACACTCCTTTACAGGCCTCAGCACGCAGCCCAGCTCACCTCCACTCCTCACTCTCACAGCCAGAGAACACAGAAGCTCCACACTGTGCACCACACCCTTGTTGCTGGTCAGGTTTTAACCCTTCCCTGCAAAACCTGGCCTGGACCGTGGGGAGACAGGCACCCGCCCGCATATCTGCCTGCTCCCAATAAGAGCCGGCCCGGATCTGTTGTTAACAGCGTAACCGCTGCAAAATGCACTTTTCCGGCTCTTACTCCAGCGGGGCCAGGACCCCCGCTGGCACGTACCTCCCGTTTACCACCACCCCAGGTACTCTCCTCCTACATATCCCCCCCTTTGTTCAACCCTGAAGGGTTGCACACCCTGTTCAATCCTGAGAGGTTGGACACACGTACAACAGTGTACCCGGGACAGGGCATCGGCATTCCCCTGTAAGCGGCCTGCCCTGTGTTCGACACTGAACTTAAAATTCTGGAGGGATAAGAACCATCTGGTGACCCGGGCACTCCCCTCCTTGGCCCGGCTCATCCACTGAAGAGGGGAATGGTCGGTCACCAGACGGAACCTTCTCCCTAACAGATAGTACCTAAGGGACTCGAGGGCCCACTTAATGGCCAGGCATTCTCTCTCTACCACGCTGTACCTGGTTTCCGCTGGGGTGAGTTTGCGACTCAGGAAGACAACAGGGTGTTCCTCCCCACTGATTTCCTGAGAGAGTACTGCCCCTAGGCCCACTCCAGAGGCGTCCGTCTGAACGACAAATTCCCGTGTGAAGTCTGGTGTCACCAAAACCGGGGACCCACACAGAGCCGACTTCAAACGGGAGAACGCCTCTTCCGCCTGCTCATCCCAGCGGACCATCACAGTCTTCCTCCCCTTTAAAAGTCTTGTCAATGGGGCCGCCACTGTGGCAAAGTTGGGGATAAAGCGCCTGTAATATCCTATCATCCCTAGGAACGAACGTACTTGCTTGGTGGTAAGAGGTCTGGGCCAGCTCTTGATCGCCTCAACCTTGTCTACCTGGGGTTTGACAACTCCCCGCCCAATCACGTATCCCAGGTACCGGACCTCCTCGAACCCGATCGAACACTTTTTTGGGTTGGCCGTCAGTCCGGCTTTTCTAAGTGAATCGACTACGGCCTGTACCTTGGGCAGGTGACTCTCCCAGTCCTGGCTAAACACGATGATGTCGTCCAGATATGCCGAAGCATATGGACGATGGGGCCGTAGGATGACGTCCATCAATCGCTGGAAGGTGGCCGGAGCGCCATGTAGGCCAAAGGGAAAAACTTGGTACTGAAATAACCCCTCGGGGGTGACAAAGGCAGTCTTCTCCTTTGCCGCCTCCGTGAGAGGCACCTGCCAATATCCTTTTGTGAGATCGAGGACCGAGAAATAGCGAGCTTTCCCTAGCCGTTCTATGAGCTCGTCTTCCCGGGGCATGGGGTAGGCATCGAATTTCGACACTTCGTTGAGCTTTCTAAAGTCATTGCAGAATCGCAGAGTACCGTCAGGTTTTGGGATGAGGACTATGGGGCTGGCCCACTCGCTCCTTGACTCCTCAATCACCCCTAACCTCAACATCGACCTTACTTCTTCTGAAATGGCCTGTCGCCGGGCCTCCGGTACACGATACGGCTTTAACCGTACCCTGACGTGGGGCTCGGTGACGATGTCATGTCGGACTACCGAAGTTCGACCAGGAAGCTCAGAGAACACGTCCCTATTTCGACTCACCAACTCTTTGGCTTCCTGAGCTTGTTTGGTCGACAGACCACCCGCTATCTTTACCGCGGAGGTGCCCTCCGGGACCTCGGGTGGAGCTGGGATCTTCCCCGCAGACAAGACAGTGCTTGGGCCGTCCCCAATGAGACACTCCCTATCTCTCCACGATTTCAGTAAATTTACATGATATACTTGTTCTGGCTTCCGCCGGCCTGGCTGGGATATCTTGTAATTCACTGGCCCTACCTTCTCTTTCACCTCGTAGGGACCTTGCCACCGTGCCAAAAACTTACTGTCAATGGTGGGGACTAGCACCAGTACCCGGTCACCCGGGTTAAATGTCCGGACCTGGGCACTCCGGTTGTATACCCGGCTCTGTGCCAGTTGGGCGGCCTCCATGTGTTCCCGGACGATTGGTAGGACTGTCTCGATACGGTCCTGCATCTTTTCTATATGCTCTATAATACTCTTGTGTGGGGTGGGCTGTTGCTCCCACGCCTCTTTAGCGATGTCCAGCAACCCTCTTGGCCGTCGACCGTACAATAGCTCGAAGGGCGAGAATCCCGTAGAGGCCTGGGGCACTTCTCGCACTGCGAACAATACGTACGGCAGCAACAAGTCCCAATCCTTTCCGTCTTTGGCTACGGTTCTTTTAAGCATAGTTTTTAGGGTTTTGTTAAAGTGCTCCACTAGTCCGTCGGTTTGAGGATGGTATACGGACGTGTGTAACCGTTTAACCCCTAAAAGCTTGCAGAGCTCCCTCGTCACCTTAGACATGAAGGGTGTCCCCTGGTCGGTCAGGATCTCTTTTGGAATCCCCACTCTTGCGAACATGCCCATGAGTTCTTTAGCTATGAGCTTAGCTGAAGTATGACGTAGTGGGATCGCTTCAGGATATCTGGTGGCATAGTCTAAGACCACCAAGATATGCTGGTGCCCTCTGGCCGACTTGTTTATGGGGCCTACCAGATCCATCCCTATTCTTTCGAAGGGGACCTCAATGATGGGCATGGGTACTAGGGGACTGCGATAGTGGGGTTGGGGGCTCGTCATCTGACACACTGGACAGGATTGGCAAAACCTTTTGACCTCCTCATAAACCCCGGGACAATAGAACCTTTGCAGAATCCGCTCTTGGTTTTTTTTTACGCCCAAATGTCCTCCCAGCACGTGGGAGTGGGCCAAGTCCAGTACCACACGGCGGTATGGCTGGGGTACCACCAGCTGCTCCACTACCTCGTGCTGCACTTTGTCCACCCTATACAGCAGGTCCTGGTTAAAAGCCAAATGGGGAAACACCGAGTCGGCCCCTGGGTGCTGAGCCACCCCATTTACCCCTTCCCTCACCCGCAATAATGTCAGATCCTGGAGCTGGGCGGTCCTGAACGTGTCACGGGATACCTCCAGGTCCGGGATGGACGGGGTTTCCACGGATTCGCCTGCCAACACCTCTAGGGGAAACCTATCGGGATGACACTCTACAGGTGATGTGGCGACCCCTACGGCTGGTATCCCCGCATCGGGATCCTTGGGCACTGGGCCAGATTGTCGTCTGTCCCTAAGGGAAGGCATATCGCTCTTCCATAGAGTCCAGAATAAAGGAAAATCCCTTCCCAGTATGGCGGCATAAGGGATTTGGCGTCCCACTCCGACGAAATGCTGCACCTCTTTGCCCAACACGGACATGGTAACCCTGGCAGTGGGGTACTCCTGGCGATCCCCATGGATACAGACAATGGACAGGGTTTGCTTCTCTGGGAGTGTCTCAGACACTAAGGACTCATGCACTAGGGTTACCAGGCTCCCAGAGTCCAGCAAAGCATTAATCGGATGCCCATCGATCAAGACTTGGCACAGAGGTGGCATATCGGCGTCCGGCCAGGCATCTGCGGTACATACAGGCCGGGCAAAGAAAGAGGACCGGCGAGCGAACCCGCAGTCCATGGGTTCAGGTGTTTGAGGACAGTTCGCTGCCCTATGTCCCAGGCCGTGGCAGTGCCAACATTGAATCCCCGTGGTCCCTCCCCGGTCTCTCTTCCCTGGAGTAGGACTAGCCTTCCCCCCCCTTTGTGGTTGGGTCCCTTTTTCCGGATCCCTAGCCTGAGAGGGAGCCTGACGGGATTCCCGTACCTGCGTTGCGTCCCGCACCAAGTCCTGGGTCGCCACATACCTCTCGACTAGGCTTACTAACTGATCCAGGTTGCCGGGGTCTCCCTGACCAACCCAGCGCTGTATGGCCCTTGGCAGGGTCCGCACCAAACGATCGACCACCATCTGCGAGGGGCTCAATGTCTCAGGCTGCAGCCATTTTTTTACTAGGTGTAACAGGTCATAGGCCTGGGACCGAGCAGGCCGGGACTCAGAGAAGGCCCACTGGTAGACTCGATGTGCACGCACATAGGTATTAACCCCAAGACGAGCCAACACCTCCCCCTTCAGCCTCTTTTATAGCTCTTGGCTTCCTCCTGACTGAGGTCGAAGTAGGCCTTTTGTGCGTCTCCCACTAAAAATGGTGCTACAACTTCGGCCCACTGTTCTGCAGGTAACCTTTCCTGTTCGGCAGTGCGTTCGAAGACCATCAGGAACGCCTCGATATCATCCTCTGGGCCCATCTTTCTTAACGCTGAGCGCACCTTATCCCGGGCAGCAGGTAGGACTGCGGTTCCCCCTGGGACGGCTTGTTGTTGTAACACACGCATGGACTCCTGCATAGTCGCCAGTTGCTGGGCCAGTAGATTATTCAACTGCCGCTGGTCTCTCAGGGCTTCCTCATGTCTCCGAGTAGCCTCCTCATTACTTTGCACCAAGTGTCTAATGGCTTCCTCCATCTTATCTGGAGCCACAAAACTTGCCGGCTTAATATATGACATACAGTTCAAACAACACAATTTTTCGGCCTCACTGCTGTTTGCCCGCTGAAGCCACCAATTGTGGGGATCCGCTCTGGTAGGCAGTGGTAGCGAGTGCAGTATAGAGGCATCACAGACCGGTCTTGGTGTAAAACACAATGCTTTGTTTATTCACACGGTGCATATTTGTGAAAGACGGTGCAGTTCATAGGGAGGGTGGTCACACACAGCAAAATAATAGTTCAAACACAGCAAGTCCCTGCTGCAGGCTACTTGAGGCCTGTTTCAGTCACATAAAGCAAAGTTTATTTAAAGCCAGGAGTAATGTCACCTTTTCTCCTTGGTGAAGTAAGTCCATGGGTCCGGCTCCTAGCCACAGGACATGGATCCCTCCTGGATTCAGCTGCGGGTCCCTGCACACTCCTTTACAGGCCTCAGCACGCAGCCCAGCTCACCTCCACTCCTCACTCTCACAGCCAGAGAACACAGAAGCTCCACACTGTGCACCACACCCTTGTTGCTGGTCAGGTTTTAACCCTTCCCTGCAAAACCTGGCCTGGACCGTGGGGAGACAGGCACCCGCCCGCATATCTGCCTGCTCCCAATAAGAGCCGGCCCGGATCCGTTGTTAACAGCGTAACCGCTGCAAAATGCACTTTTCCGGCTCTTACTCCAGCGGGGCCAGGACCCCCGCTGGCACGTACCTCCCGTTTACCACCACCCCAGGTACTCTCCTACAGTGGCAAAAATATATTTAAATAATAAGTAATAAACCAATTATTAAAAAAAGAATGCAATAAAATATTAAAATACAAATAAAAGTAATAAATAAAAAGGAAAGAGTGAAAAAAAAAAGTCAGTGTCCCCCAAATGTCTTTTATGACCTCTTGGGGCATATTATTTGTAGCAGAAATATATAAAAAATGAAGTTAAAAAAGATGAAAAATAATAAAATACATAAAAGAAAAAACACCCACACCAACCAAAACCATTGCCATTATCGCCCCATTCATGTGAAACTAACTATACATACAGTCCTGATCAAAAGTTTAAGACCACTTGAAAAATGGCAAAAAATCATATTTTACATTGTTGGATCTTAACCACCCCAGCTCCCCTAGCTTAAACACCCTTAATGACCAGACCACTTTTTACAATTCTGCACTACACTACTTTCAAGGTTTATTGCTCGGTCATACAACTTACCACCCAAATGAATTTTACGTCCTTTTCTTCTCACTAATAGAGCTTTCATTTGGGTGTATTTCATTGCTGCTGACATTTTAACTTTTTTTGTTATTAATCGAAATTTACCAAAATTTTTGCAAAAAAATGACATTTTTCACTTTCTGTTGTAAAATTGAAAAAAAAAAAAACATTTCTATATAAATTTTTCTCTAAATTTATTCTAAAATGTCTTTGATAAAAAAAAATGTTTGGGTAAAAGTTATAGCGTTTACAAACTATGGTACAAAAATGTGAATTTCCGCTTTTTGAAGCAGCTCTGACTTTCTGAGCACCTGTCATGTTTCCTGAGGTTCTACAATGCCCAGGCAGTAGAAAAACCCCGCAAATGACCCCATTTCGGAAAGTAGACACCCTAAGGTATTCGCTGATGGGCAAAGTGAGTTCATAGAACTTTTTATTTTTTGTCACACAAGTTAGCGGAAAATGATGTTTTGCAAGTGTGCGCACAAGATCAGGCCTGATCGGGCGAACACTGAGTTTTTTGTAGAGCCTATAGAACATGTCCTATTCTTGTCCGGACAAGAAAAGGCATTTTCTATATAGTTCTGGCAATGTGCGGATCCGCAAAATGCGGAAAGCACATTGCCGGTGTCCGTGTTTTGCGGATCTGCGGTGTCTGTGTTTTGTGGATCCGTGGATCCGCAAAACACATACGGACGTCTGAATGGAGCCTTACAGGGGGGTGATCAATGACAGGGGGGTGATCAGTGACAGGGGGGTGATTAGGGAGTCTATAGGGGGTGATCAGGGGTTAATAAGGGGTTAATAGGTGACGGGGGGGGGGTAGTGTAGTGGTGTTTGGTGCTACTTTACAGAGCTGCCTGTGTCCTCTGGTGGTCGATCCAAGCAAAAGGGACCACCAGAGGACCAGGTAGCAGGTATATTAGACGCTGTTATCAAAACAGCGTCTAATATACCTTTTAAGGGGTTAAAAGAATCGGATCTACAGCCTGCCAACGAATGATCGCCGCTGGCAGGCTGCAAATCCACTCGATTACCTGCAGTGCGGGTTCACAGGAAATCTCGCGTCTCGCGAGATGACACGCCGGCGCGTCCACTCGGAAGCACAGGGCCGCCGCAAAGACGCAATCCTGCGTACGGCAGTCCTGTAGTGGTTAACAAGGTTCCAAGTAGAGCTTCAACATGCAACAAGAAGAAATGAGTGAGACAAAACATTTTTTGAGCATTAATTGAAAATAACGATTAAACTGAAACAGGCTGTTTTTCAGCTGATCCAAATTTTAGGACCACATGTCTTTAGAAGGCCAAATCTGTGCAAAGATGTGGATTCATTGTCATTTTCTGTCAGGTAGTCACACGTTGTGATGGCAAAGGCAAAAAAACTCTTCCTTTTTGAACGTGGCCGGGTTGTTGAACTGCATAAGCAGGGTCTCTTACAGCGCGCCATCGCTGCTGAGGTGGGACGCAGTAAGACATTCATTTGGAATTTCTTAAATGATCCTGAGGGTTATGGAACAAAAAAGTAAAGTGGAAGACCCCCAAAGAATTCATCAGCACTGAACCGGAGGATCTAATTGGCTGTCCATCAAGACACTGGACGATCCTCGACCCAAATTAAGGCCCTTACTGGTGCTGACTGCAGCCCTATAACCATCAGACGGCATCTGAGACTGAAGGGCTTCAAAAACAAAAAACATCTTCAAAGACCTCGTCTCCTTGAACGCCACTGAACTGCTCGTTTAGACTTTGCAAGAGAGCACCAAACATGGGACATTCAAAGGTGGAAGAAAGTTTTATTCTCTGATGAGAATTTTTTTTACCTTGATGGTCCTGATGGTTTCCAACATTACTGGCATGACAAGCAGATCCCACCTGAGATGTTTTCTACGTGCCACAGTGGAGGGGGCGCCATAATGGTCTGGGGTGCTATTTCCTTCAGTGGAACAATGGAGCTTCAGGAAGTGCAGGGGCGTCAAATGGCCGCTGGCTATGTCCAGATGTTGCAGAGAGCATTCCTCATGACTGAGGGCCCTCGTCTGTGTGGTAACGACTGGGTTTTTCAACAGGACAACGCTACAGTACACAATGCCCGCAGGGACTTCTTCCAGGAGAATAACATCACTCTTTTGGCCCATCCTGCGTGTTCCCCTGATCTAAATCCAATTGAGAACCTTTGGGGATGGATGGCAAGGCAAGTTTACAAAAATGGACAACAGTTCCAGACAGTAGATGGCCTTCGTGCAGCCGTCTTCACCACTTGGAGAAATGTTCCCACTCACCTCATGAAAATGCTTGCAGCAAGCATGCCAAAACGAATTTTTAAAGTGATAAACAATAACGGCGTAGCTACTCATTACTGAGTTCATGTTTGGAGGTTGGATTTCTGTTTTGGGGGGGGGTTTCGTTTTTTTTTTGGAGGTGTGGTCCTAAACTTTTGATCAGCTGGAAAACAGCCTGTTTCAGTTTATTCGTTGTTTTCATTAAACTGAATGCTCAAAAAATGTTTTGTCTCACTCCCATTTCTTCTTGTTGCATGTTGAAGCTCTACTTGGAACCTTGTTAAGATCCAGCCATGCTAAATATGATTTTTTGCCATTTTTCAAGTGGTCTTAAACTTTTGATCAGGACTGTATAAATATAACAAAACGACCGACACAAAATAGGGAACTAATTATAATTAATTTATTTTGGTGTCAGTTTACATATTTAAAGAATAAGGAGCTATAGTTTGAAAAAAAAAATACTTTTTAAAAATGTTTTGTGCAGTTTTCCCCAAATAAAACGAAAAAATAAATTATAAGGCCCTATCTGTCAAGTGAGAAATTGTTGCAAAAATAATTTTGGTAGTCCCAACACATAAAAAAGTTACAACCGTTCGAACCACCAGGTGCACAAAAACACACAAAAAGTGTCTTTTCAGGCCTGGTTATTAAAGTGTTAACCAATAAGTGCTTTCCCCACTAGTAAGAGAAAGTGCTTACTTGTTATTGCAGGGTGCCTGTAACTGGCAGGAGGTGGTAATAACCAGGGAGCACGGCCTCTGCAGTGAGGGAAATCAGTGATTTATGAACAAGTTCTTGCAGCGTGGCCCCTCAACCAGAAAATGCATACTTACCTGCTCCATGCCGCCCTGCCCCCGCTGCCTCCCTGCTCCATGCCGCCCTGCCCCCGCTGTTTCCCTGCTCCCTGTCGCCCTGCCACCATGGTCACATACACCGCTCCAGTCAATGACTGGCTGCAGCAGTGACACGCTGCTTTTGGCCACATCACCGCTGAAGCCAGTGATTGGCTGCAGAGGTACATGTGACCATGGCCATGCACTGACAGGTGTAATCAGCGCCGGAAGCAGGTAAGTATAACTCTTCGGTTTATGGGGCCATGCTGCAAGAACTTGTTAAAAATTCATTTTCACTGGGAAATCCCTTTAAGCCAGGGTGGATTAGCCATAGATCTCACAGGGAAATTTCCCAGGGGGCCGCATGGGCCCTCCTCACGGCCAGCCAGTGAGAGTTTTTGGGGATGTATTTTATGCTCATGGCGGCAGTATTGTGTTATGAACTGTGGGGCAGTATAATGTGCCACAATATGGTATTGCTGGCCTAGACTTTCATCAATTTGTACCCGACTACAAAATGGGGCCACTGTTAGTATTTTTCCAGGTCCAGCAGCGAGATATTCAGGTCAATTACTGGAAACACGTCTTCATAGGGACACTCACTCATGATAACTGGCGGTATAATCGTGCCGCACATCTCTCTGTGTGATCAGGGATGTGCTACTGATAGTCAATGTAACTGAATGAAGGAGGAATGACTGTGATAGCGATCATTCCTCCCCAGTCACTTTACATCGGCCTGTGTACATTGCGGCCCCTTGAAATAGAGCGATGTGTCTGACAATGCAGCCCTCAGACCAAAAAAGGTTGTGCACCCCTGCTCTAGAGTCTAGTGGTTCAATTTATAGCACCTGGTTGCCCAGGCCACTCCCCTTAACCACCTCAGCTCCCCTAGCTTAAACCCCCTTAATGACCAGACCACTTTTTACAATTCTGCACTACACTACTTTCACGGTTTATTGCTCGGTCATACAACTTACCACCCAAATGAATTTTACCTCCTTTTCTTCTCACTAATAGAGCTTTCATTTGGTGGTATTTCATTGCTGCTGACATTTTTACTTTTTTTATTATTAATCGAAATTGACCGAAATTTTTGCAAAAAAAATAAAATTTTTCAGTTGTAAAATTTTTCAAACAAAACTACATTTCTATATACATTTTTCTCTAAATTTATTGTTATACATGTCTTTGATAAAAAAAATGCAATAAGTGTATATTTATTGGTTTGCGCAAAAGTTATAGCATTTACAAACTATGGTACAAAAATGTGAATTTCCGCATTTTGAAGCAGCTCTGACTTTCTGAGCACCTGTCATGTTTCCTGAGGTTCTACAATGCCCAGACAGTAGAAACGCCCCACAAATGACCCCATTTCGGAAAGTAGACACCCTAAGGTATTCGCTGATGGGCATAGTGAGTTCGTAGAAGTTTTTATTTTTTGTCACAAGTTAGCGGAAAATTATGATTTTTTTTTATTTTTTTTCCTTACAAAGTCTCATATTCCACTAACTTATGCCAAAAAATAAAAACTTCCATGAACTCACTATGCCCATCACGAAATACCTTGGGGTGTCTTCTTTCCAAAATTGGGTCACTTGTGGGGTATTTATACTGCCCTGGAATTTTAGGGGACCTAAAGCATGAGAACAAGTCTGGAATCCAAATGCCTAAAAAATGCCCTGTGAAATCCTAAAGGTGCTCTTTAGAATTTGGGCCCCTTTGGGCACCTAGGCTGCAAAAAAGTGTCACACATGTGGTATTGCCGTACTCAGAAGAATGTGTTTCGGGGTGTATTTTTACATATACCCATGCTGGGTGAGAGAAATATCTCTGTAAAAGTCAACTTTTCCCATTTTTTTTATACAAAGTTGTCATTTTAGAGAGATATTTCTCTCACCCAGCATGGGTATATGTAAAATGACACCCCAAAACACATTGCCCAACTTCTGCTGAGTACGGCGATACCACATGTGTGACACTTTTTTGCAGCCTAGGTGCGCAAAGGGGCCCAAATTCCAATGAGGGCATTTTTAGGCATTTGGATTCCAGACTTCTTCTCACGCTTTAGGTCCCCTAAAATGCCAGGGCAGTATAAATACCCCACAAGTGACCCCATTTTGGAAAGAAGACACCCCAAGGTATTCCGTGAGGGGCATGGCGAGTTCATAGAATTTTTTTTTTTTTTGGCACAAGTTAGCGGAAATTGATTTTTTATTTTTTTTTCTTACAAAGTCTCCCTTTCCGCTAACTTGTGACAAAAAGTTCAATCTTTCATTGACTCAATATGCCCCTCAGCTAATACCTTGGGGTGTCTACTTTCCGAAATGGGGTCATTTGTGGGGTGTGTTTACTGTTCTGGCATTTTGGGCGGGGCTAAATTGTGAGCAACCCTGTAAAGCCTAAAGGTACTCGTTGGACTTTCGGCCCCTTTACGCACCTAGGCTGCAAAAAAGTGTCACACATGTGGTATCGCCGTACTCAGAAAAAGTAGGGCAATGTGTTTTGGGGTGTATTTTTACATATACCCATGCTGGGTGAGAGGAATATCTCTGTAAATTGACAACTTTGTATAAAAATAATTAAAAAGTTGTCATTTACAGAGATATTTCTCTCACCCAGCATGGGTATATGTAAAAATACACCCCAAAACACATTGCCCTACTTCTCCTGAGTACGGCGATACCACATGTGTGACACTTTTTTGCAGCCTAGGTGCTCAAAGGGGCCCAAATTCCAATGAGAACCTTTACGATTTCACAGGGCATTTTTTACGCATTTGGATTCCAAACTACTTCTCACGCTTTTAGGTCCCCTAAAATGCCAGGGCAGTATAAATACCCCACAAGTGACCCCATTTTTGAAAGAAGACACCGCAAGGTATTTCGTGAGGGGCATGGCGAGTTCATAGAATTTTTTTTTTTTTGCACAAGTTAGCGGAAAATGTTTTTTTTTTTTTTTTCTCTTACAAAGTCTCATATTCCACTAACTTGTGACAAAAAATAAAATTTTACATGAACTCGCCATGACCCTCACGAAATACATTGGGGTGTCTTCTTTCCAAAATGGGGTCACATGTGGGGTATTTTTACTGCCCTGGCATTTTAGGGGCCCTAAAGCGTGAGAAGAAGTCTGGAATATAAATGTCTAAAAAATGTTACGCATTTGGATTCCGTGAGGGGTATGGTGAGATTTTATTTTTTGTCACAAGTTAGTTGAATATGAGACTTTGTAAGAAAAAACAAAAAAAAATAAAAATATCAATTTCCGCTAACTTGTTACAAAAAAAAAGATCTTCTATGAACTCGCCATGCCCCTCAAAAGTGATCTTTTTATAGCGCCGCAGCGATTTTACGGTGTTTTTGCAGTGATCAGAAAAAATTAATTCTGTCACTGCGGTGGGGCGGACTGAACGCAAGTGTGCGCACAAGATCAGGCCTGGTCGGGCGAACACTGCATTTTTTATAGAGCCTATAGAACATGTCCTATTCTTGTCCGCAATTGCGGACAAGAAAAGGCATTTTCTATATAGTTCTGGCAATGTGCGGATCCGCAAAATGCGGAAAGCACATTGCCGGTGTCCGTGTTTTGCGGATCTGCGGTGTCTGTGTTTTGTGGATCCGTGGATCCGCAAAACACATACGGACGTCTGAATGGAGCCTTACAGGGGGGTGATCAATGACAGGGGGGTGATCAGTGACAGGGGGGTGATTAGGGAGTCTATAGGGGGTGATCAGGGGTTAATAAGGGGTTAATAGGTGACGGGGGGGTAGTGTAGTGGTGTTTGGTGCTACTTTACAGAGCCAAGAAAAAGGGACCACCAGAGGACCAGGTAGCAGGTATATTAGACCCTGTTATCAAAACAGCATCTAATATACCTTTCAGGGGTTAAAAAAATCTGATCTACAGCCTGCCAGCGAATGATCGTGTAACTTTCAAGGATCTCTGCTTCAAACCACACTCAGCCACCTGCAATCACTCCCACAAAATCACACTCAGCACTAGAACTCCTTTTTTTTAAACTCAATCAGGTTGCAGCGTTGTGGGGGATTCCGGAGATAAATCTCTTTGCCACCAGGTCAAACAGAAAGGTAGAGGTCTTCTTTTCCCCATCTCCCGGGGAGCATCCGAGAGCAGTGGCGCATTGGCCCAATCATGGTAGCAGGGCCTTCTTTATGTCTCCCCCCCCACCCCCCCCTCCCTAAAGTTATTACCAAGGGTTCTCAGGAGAATCGGAGAGGAGGGAGCCACGGTGATAGTTATAGCTGCTTTTTGGCCGAGATTGGTGTGGTTTTCCTGGCTCCGCAAGTTGTCAATAGCGACCCTAAGGGTGCTTCCAGAGTCTCAGGAGCTTCTGTCTCGGGGTAATTGAATACACAGTGAAAAGTTGAAATGGGGCCACCAAGGAGATATTAATCACCACAATCCAATACTCCAAAAAAATAAAAATATGACAGTTATACTTTAAGTGTTTTGTTTGAGTTTAAGTTAGCGGAACATCCTTGGGTTAAAGGGGTTGTCCGGGATTGACGACATTGCTTTAAATAGTACAAGTGTGGCATACACATTACATACAAGCATGTAGTACCTCTGGCACAGATTTCCGCAGCCCTGTTTTCATCTTTGAAATTCACGGCCGGAAGTTCCTGTTTTCTTCTCCTCGTTGACGTACCAAGTTCCTTGCAGGCAAGCAAAGTTTCCTCTTCCGCTGCTCAAGGAGCCCGGTGACGTCACTGGCAGTATAAGGCTCCATTCACACGTCCGCAGCGTGTTTTGCGATCCACGGAGCCGCAGATCCGCAAAACACGGAAGGCGGCAATGAGCGTTCCGCATTTTGCGGACCGCACATTGCTGGCACTAATAGAATATGCCAGTTCTTGTCCGCAATTGCGGACAAGAATAGGACATGTTCTATTTTTTTGCGGAACGGAAGTGCGGATCCGCAATTCCGTGTCCGGGCAGCACATCGTGCTGCCCCATAGGAATGAATGGGTCCGCAATTAATTGCAGACGTGTGAATGGAGCCTAAGTAATTTATGCAGAGTGGATGGAGGGTCGGTAACTAGGCTGGCCGACATCGCGCTAAGCCCCGCCGCTCCAGTCCGGTGACGTCACCTGGCAAAGAGCTTTAGAATGAATGGAGGTGAATATTGATGAGGGGCGGAGTTACAGCGGAGCAGAGAGACAGCTGTAACCACCTGATGCTGTGCTGCCCCAGGACCCACAGGGCAGTGCAGCCAGAAGTTAGGGAAAGATAAAGAGATATGTAAACAATGAGTGGGGGACCGTTGGAGCCACATAAAAGTGGCGAAAATAGCTGAAAATATATGGAGGCACCTTTATTTAGATGTACATTGTGAGTAAATGTGTTTTTTTGTTTAAAACATTTGGTCCCGGACAACCCCTTTAAGGCCTCTTTCACACGGGCGTTGCGGGAAAATGTGCGGGTGCGTTACGGGAACACCCGCGATTTTTCCGCGCGAGTGCAAAACATTGTAATGCGTTTTGCACGTCATCAAAGGTCCTGCACCTGTATTTAATGCTCACCACAGGTCCTATTCAACAAAGGAGACAGAAGGAGATGCCGGGCTACGCGATCAAGTGGACTAAGGTGAGTTAAAATATATATTTTTTTTTTAACCCCTCCAGCGCTGTTTTACTATGCATTCTGTATTCAGAATGCTATTATTTTCCCTTATAACCATGTTTATAAGGGGAAATAATAATGATCGGGTCTCCAGCCCGATCGTCTCCTAGCAACCCTGCGTGAAAATCGCACCGCATCCGCACTTGCTTGCGGATGCTTGCGATTTTCACGCAACTCCATTCACTTCTATGTGGCCTGCGTTGCGTGAAAAACGCAGAATATAGAGCATGCTGCGATTTTCACGCAACGCATAAGTGATGCGTGAAAATCACCGCTCATGTGAACAGTCCCATAGAAATGAATGGGTCGGTATTCAGTGCGGGTGCAATGCGTTCACCTCACGCATCGCATCCGCGCGGAATACTCGCCCGTGTGAAAGGGTCCTAAGAGGTTTGTGACAGCAGTGTCCAAATTATCTCCGGTCTGTAAAAATAGAGTTCCTCCATGGGATTTAAATTTGGTCCTCTCTACTCTGACTTAAAACCGCTTCGAGCCTACAGATAAGATCTCCCCAAAGATGCTCTCCCTTAAACTTGCGTTTCTTCTTGCCATTACTTCGGCTAGAAGGGTTAGTGAGATCTCTGCTCTCTCGGTTGACCATCCGTACTTGGTAATCTTGGAAGATCGGGTGGTGATTTCTCCTGATCCTTCTTCTTTTTGATCAAAAGTCTCTTCACTTTTTCACCGTTCTCAGGAGATAGTGTTACCTTCCTTCGGTGCTTCCCCTAAAAATAAGAAGGAATTGTGGGATTTTACTAGTTTATGATGTAAAGTCATGATTTTATTAAAGACACGGAGGCGAGTATTGCTTAACTCTTTCTTTACTGTAACAACAGCAGCAAAGAAGACAATCAGAAAAACATTTCTCCAATGAGGATATAAGTCCCTCCCCTTAGTCCCCCATAAAGGGACCTCCTTCATATCTCCACTTCCTCTTTCTTTGGTAACGGAACTGCAAACCGAAACTGGAACGCCAAAATTCAAGAAGAAGAAAACCGGCGTGACTTCAACTGATGCCGAAAATCGGAACAATCTCCAACCGAAATCCTGGTAGGATGTGACAACACTGGGAAACGATCATCCACAGACTGCTGGGACCTGGAATCAACCTGGGAAGAAAATAAATATAAATAGCAAGGAGCCGAGGATGAACTCCAAACAGTAGTACTGATACATTAAAATGGAGAACGGACCCCAAAGGCATAACACAGAGGCAAAGGTTCCCTCGTCCAATTTCCAGTCGCTGGAATCGGACATGAAGCGAGAACTCCAATCGGCCTGAGTATTGTGGAGCCCCGGTAGATATTCCGCCACCACCGACACATTGTTGGAAAGGCAGAAATCCCAAAACTCCTTGGCCAGATGTGTTAACATCCTGGATCGGGTACCTCCCATGGAGTTGATATACCGAACGGCTGAAACGTTGTCCATCCGTAGACGAACACACGCCCTGGCCTTCCCCCTGGCGAAGCTGCGGATCGCAAAAGATCCCGCCAGGAGCTCCAGTGCATTGATGGGCAGACCCGCTTCGGATGCCGCCTAAGGACCTCCAGTGGATACCCCATCGCAATGGGCACCCCATCCCAGGAGGCTGGCGTCGGACTCCACGACAAGGTCCGGACGAGGGCCGAAAATGGCTCTGCCATTCCAGGCCCGAGAGGTTGGCAATCCACCAAACCAACTAGTCTCGAGTGTCCCGAGTCCAAAAGAATCAGGTCCGCATAAGTCGCCCCCGCCTGCAGGTGGGCAATCTTTAGGCGCTGTAAGGCCCGATAATGCAGTGGAATGGGAAAAATCGCCTGAATGGAGGATGATAAGAGACCTATCACCCTGGCCAGCTGGCGAAGAGACACCTGAGGCAAAGACAATGTGCGACGTAATTCCTTGCGAATCGCGCGCACCTTCACTGGGGGAAGGCTGAGAATCAAGGCTTCTGAGTCCACCAGCAAACCCAGGAACTCCATGGTCCTGGACGGGACCAGGCAGGACTTCTCCCGGTTGATAAGGAAGCCCAAGTTGGTGAGGAGGGACATCGTCAAGCGCAGGTGATCCTAAATGGTGGAGTAATACCTGGCCATGATCAAAATGTTGTCCAGATAGACTATGAGCCTCACCCCCCGGCTGCGGAGCCAGGCCATGACAGGGCGCCGTAGCTTGGTGAAGCACCATGGGGCGGAAGACAGGTGAAGCGCCACAGGGTGTCCTGCCAACGGAACTGTAATAGGTCCCTTGAGGATGGGGCAATCGGTACCGTGAGATATGCATCCTGCAGGTCTAGTTTCACTAGCCAGTCGCAGGGGAGGAGCATATCTCGGAGAAGGTGGATGCCCTCCATCTTGAAGTGGCGGTATCTTACAAAGGAATTTAAGGCCTTTAGATTTATTACTGGCCTGAATTGACCTCCTTTTTTCTCTACGAGGAAAATGTTGCTGATCACAGTTAGTGCCGTCCGAGCGAACGGCGGGGTCACAATGGGATACGGGGTCGACACCAGTTCTATGTGAAAACCCCGGATCGTGGACAAAACCCACGGATCCAAGGTGATTGAGGCCCACACATGCAAAAAGGACCAGAGTCTGCCCCCCACACCCTGATCCGAAAAAGGGAGAAGAACCGGTTGACTTACCAAAGGGACGGCGAAGGTTCGGCTGTCCTCGATAGGATCTACCCCGTCCAAAAGAGCCTCGCGACGGGAAGAAGGATGGAGGTTGCCTCGGGTCCTGCCCGGAGGACCGGAAGGAAGAAGATGAGGGGCCTCGTCCCGTGCCTCGGGACTGGAAGGACGAATGGCCGGCCAGACGGCCCCTTGTACTTCCGGCCTTGGAGGAAACCCGGCTATTGAAAACCTTGCGCATAGAGGTTTGTGCTTTATCAAGGGCAGTAAAAGTGCCTACGAATTTCCCCAGCTCCTTAACCACCTGCCATCTGGGCCATTTGCCCCCTTCCTGACCAGGCCAAATTTTGCAAAACTGACATATCTCACTTTATGTGGTAATAACTTTGGAACGCCTTTATTTATCCAAGTCATTCAGAGATTGTTTTCTCGTGACACATTGTACTTCATGATAGTCATAAATTTGAGTCAAAATATTTCACCTTTATTTCTGAAAAAATCCCAAATTTACCCAAAAATTTGAAAAATTTGCAATTTTCTCAATTTCAATTTCTCTGCTTTTAAAACAGAAAGGGATACCTCATAAAATATTTATTATTTAACATTCCCCATATGTCTACTTTATGTTGGCATCATTTTGGAAATGTTATTTTATTTTTTTAGGACGTTAGAAGGCTTAGAAGTTTAGAAGCAATTCTTCTTCAAATTTTTAATAAAATTGCCAAAACCCACTTTTTAAGGACCAGTTCAGGTCTGAAGTCACTTTGTGGGGCCTACATAGTGGATACCCCCATAAATGACCCCATTGTAAAAACTACACCTCTCAAGGTATTCAAAACCGATTTTACAAACTTTGTTAACCCTTTAGGCGTTCCACAAGAATTAAAGGAAAATGGAGATCAAATTTTTAAATTTCACTTTTTTGGCAGATTTTCCATTTTAATCAATTTTTTTCTTTAACACATCGATGGTTAACAGCCAAACAAAACTCAATATTTATTACCCAGATTCTGCGGTTTACAGAAACACCCCACATGTGGTCATAAACTGCTGTATGGGCACACGGCAGGGTGCAGAAGAAAAGGAACTCCACATGGTTTTTAGATGCCATGTCCCATTTGAAGCCCCCTGATGCACCCTTACAGTAGAAACTCCCAAGAAGTGACCCCATTTTGGAAACTAGGGGATAAGGTGCTAGTTTTATTAGTACTATTTTTGGGTACATATGATTTTTTGATCATTCATTATAACACTTTATGGGGCAAGGTGCCCAAAAAATTGGTTGTTTTAGCACAGTTTCTATTTATTTATTTTTACAGCGTTCACCTGAGGGGTTCAGTCAAGTGACATTTTTATAGAGCAGATTGTTACGGACGTGGCGATACCTAATATGTATACTTTTTCTCATTTTATTAAAGTTTTACACAATAATAGCATTTTTGAAACAAAAAAATTATGTTTTAATGTGTCCATGTTCTGAGAGCTATAGTTTTTTTTATTTTTTGAGAGATTTTCTTATGTAGGGGCTCATTTTTTGCGGGATGAGGTGACGGTTTTATTGGTACTATTTTGTGGGACATACGCGTTTTTGATCACTTGGTGTTGCACCTTTTGTGATGCAAGGTGACAAAAATTGCTTGTTTTGACACAGTTTTTTTTTTTTTTTTTTTTACGGTGTTCACCCGAGGGGTTAGGTCATGTGATATTTTTATAGAGCTGGTTTTTATGGACGTGGCAATACCTAATATGTATACTTTTTTTTTTTTTTTCTATTTTTAACTTTTTTTTTCATTCCTTACTTGGGGACTTTTTTTTTTTTTACATGTGAAACTTTTTTTTATTTTTTTATTTTCAACCTTTTATTTTAATTTTTTTTATTTTACACTTTTCGTCCCCCATAAGGTCATACAAGACCTCTGGGGGACATTTGCTTCACTTTTTTTTTCTTTTTTTTTCTTCACTGTTGATTTCTCCTGTAACTGGGGCTGACATAGTAGCCCCAGTTACAGGACAAATACACCCCTAGAGAGGCTGTACAGCAGCAATCCAGCGCTGTACAGCCTCAGAGAAGGGCTGATCGAGGTCTCTGAGAGACCTCACACAGCTCCTGCACTCTCCGGTCACGGCGGTCACATGACCGCCGGGCCGGAACAGGAAGCGCATAGCGCTTCATTCTCTGCATACACAGCGCTCGGTGAGTGCTGTGTCTGCAGCGATCTAGAAGGCAGGGACACCTGGGCACTGTCCCTGCCTCCTCTCTGGGTTGCCCTGCTGTCACTGACAGCGGGCAACCCGATCAGCAGCTGCACGATTAGCGTGCAGCTGCTATTTCTGAAAGGACGTTCTAAAACGTGCTTTCAGAAATAGACGTCCACCCATAGGACGTTTATATCCTATGGGCGGACGTAAAGCGGTTAATAAAGGGGTCACCAAATAAGAGCCCCGGGGCGTCTCTGCCCGACTCAGTGAGGGCCATGTTGGCCAATTTAGGCTCCATCTTTATTAGGATGTCCTTTCTGCGCTCAATGGCAATAGAGGTGTTGGCATTGCCAGCCAAACATATATAGCTCTTTGGACCCAGCCTCTAAGCTCATCGGGGTCCACCAGACGGCCTTCTGCTTTTGCCGATTCTGCCAAATCAAAGATCTTGGCCAGCGGACCCATAATGTCCAATAATTTGTCCTGGCAAGCCCGAAGGGCTGAGTCCAGGCCTCTACGGGGACTAAATCCTGATTTGGACAAAAATTGTAGGACCTTAGGGTCGACCGTAGGTGTTTTGCACACCTTGTTCGGTATTGCCGGACGGGGGCATTCGGCCCGAAGTTTGTTCCTGGCCTCCTTGCTAAGGGGCTTGCGGGTCATGGACTCTATGTAGCTTGCGACATGGCAAGCAGGCAGCCACTCAGATGACCTGGGGTGATGGAGAGAGTCCGGGTCAAATAAAGGGGAACCGGATGGATCTGTAAGGGATGCCTGCGCATCGGTCGTCGAAGACGACTTAGCCGCAGTCGGGCGGGAAACCGGTTCAGGTTGCCCCTCATCCAAGTCAAACTCTTCTCCCTCAGAGTTCTCTGGGGAAATCAAATTAACCTCCTCCTCAGACTCCTGAGAGTCAGATTCTGGTTGCGGCTGAAATCTAGCCGTTTTCCAGTTCCGTGCACTTTCTGCCTGGCGCAGACAGGCTCTTTTGCGCGACCGGGGCGCGCCGTCAGATGATGGAACTAGGCCATTAGTCAGAGAGTTTCTGGAGGTATTGGGTAGTGATACCGTAGTATCGTGAGTCATGGTCACCGTCTGGGCACAGAGGACCTGGGACAGGGAGCTGGTGAGGGCTGAGGAAACAGAGCCCATTGCGGACAAAATGGCGTCCGAAATGGAATGCTGTAAAGCCCTAGTTTGGGCATCTGCAGAAGGAGGAATAGCTCCCACGGGAGGGAGTACCGCTTGGGGCACAGCGGCTGCAGGGTTAGTCTCCAGAGTGGGGCTGGCTAGAAGCAATGCAGAGGTGGCAGGAATAAGGGGCATGTTGCAGCTTAACACTAGCGGCGTACAGGCAGGAACGGGGTAACACAGCAAACTGAAGTTGGCCGGAGCGCAGGGAGAGAGAGCGCGCTCGAGATCCAGCGATAGCGAGATTTCGGGCGCAATCCAAGATGGCCACCGAACTCTCGCGATGCTAGGATCGCAAGAAGAAGGAGACAAGGTGAAGATAAAGAAAAGATGGCGCCCGGGAACTGCGACCACCGAAAGAAGCCTATATAAATTCCCATCTCAAAATAAAAAATAAAAAAATAAATAAAATAAAAAAATATATATATACATGGAACTCTCTGCCTGAGGAGGTGGTGATGGTGAGTACAATAAAGGAATTCAAGAGGGGCCTAGATGTATTTCTGGAGTGTAATAATATTACAGGATATAGCTACTAGAGAGGGGTCGTTGATCCAGGGAGATATTCTGATTGCCTGATTGGAGTTGGGAAGTAATTTTTTTATTCACCTAAAGTGAGGAAAATTGGCTTCTACCTCACAGGTTTTTTTTGCCTTCCTCTGGATCAACTTGCAGGATGACAGGCCGAACTGGATGGACAAATGTCTTTTTTCGGCCTTATATACTATGTTACTTATGTACTATGTTAGGGTGGGCCATTTATATGGATACACCTTAATAAAATGGGAATGGTTGGTGATATTAACTTCCTGTTTGTGGCACATTAGTATATGTGAGGGGGGAACCTTCTTTTGAGCAAGATGGGTGGTGACCATGGCGGCCATTTTGAAGTCAGCCATTTTGAATCCTACTTTTGTTTTTTCAATAGGAAGAGGGTCATGTGACACATCAAACTTATTGGTAATTTCACAAGAAAAACAGTGGTGTGCTTGGTTTTAACGTAACTTTATTCTTTCATGAGTTATTTACAAGTTTCTGACCACTTATAAAATGTGTTCAATGTGCTGCCCATTGTGTTGGTTTGTCAATGCAACCCTCTTCCCCCACTATTCACACACTGATAGCAACACCGCAGGAGAAATGCTAGCACAGGCTTCCAGTATCCATAGTTTCAGGTGCTGCACATCTCGTATCTTCACAGCATAGACAATTGCCTTCAGATGACTCCAAAGATAAAAGTCTAAGGGGGTCATATCGGGAGACCTTGGGGGCCATTCAACTGGCCCACGACGACCAATCCACTTTCCAGGAAACTGTTCATGTAGGAATGCTCGGACCTGACACCCATAATGTGGTGGTGCACCATCTTGCTGGAAAAACTCAGGAAACGTGCCAGCTTCAGTGCATAAAGAGGGAAACACATCATCATGTAGTAATTTCGCATATCCAGTGGCCTTGAGGTTTCCATTGATGAAGAATGGCCCCACTATCTTTGTACCCCATATACCACACCATACCATAAATTTTTTTGTTCCAACAGTCTTGGAGGGATCTATCTAATGTGGGTTAGTGTCAGACCAATAGCAGTGGTTTTGTTTGTTAACTTCACCATTCACATAAAAGTTTGCCTCATCACTGAACAAAATCTTCTGTATATATATAATATATGTGAAGCGATGAAAAATAGCAAATTGGCCATTTTGATTTATATATTTTTTTCGTTACGCCATTCGCCGCATGGGGTAAATATTTTATTTTAGTAGCTAAATTTTTATTTCATTTCTGCGGAAAGGGAGAAGGATTTAAACTTTTTTTTATTTATTTATTTTGAAACTTTTTTTTTTTAAGCCCCCCCCCGCCTCCTCTAGGAGGCTACAACATGCAATACTTTGATTTCTTTTAGATTAGGGCTCTTTCACACTTGCGTTGTCCGGATCCGTCGTGTACTCCATTTGCCGGAATTACACACCGGATCCGGAAAAACGCGTAAGAACGCATAATTTTTTCTTTCCGGATGCATCTTTCCGGCTTTTTTGGTAGGAGACTGATCCCAAAATCCTGAAGCCAACATCAACGTTTCTTTTCTGGATCCGTCGTACGGATCCGGTATGGGGCCGGATCCGTACGACGGATCCGGAAAAAAAACGTTGATGTTGGCTTCAGGATTTCTGGAGCAATCTCTTTTCGCGCCAGCCAAGTCCTTCCTACTTCCTGGAGCAGGCGCAGACGCAATCCGGATCCGTCGTTGCGTCGTAACAACTGAAGATGTTAGGACGGATCCGGAATAATACATTTCAATGGGCTATTATTCCGGGTCCGTCGATGCGGCAAGTGTTCAGGATTTTTGACCGGAGCAAAAAGCGCAGCATGCTGCGGTATTTTCTCCGGCCAAAAAACGTTCCGGTCCTGAACTGAAGACATCCTGATGCATCCTGAACGGATTTCTCTCCATTCAGAATGCATGGGGATAATCCTGATCAGGATTTTTCCGGCATAGAGCCCCGACGACGGAACTCTATGCCGGAAAAGAACAACGCAAGTGTGAAAGTGTTACATTAACCATGACATCTAAATGGATTAAATGCCTGCGATTTACATTATCCAATAATAAAGCTTCGTTATTGGTCTGTTTGGGCAGGCTGCCGAACCATTCTGCACTCCGCTCTGAAGCTGTGGAGGGAGACACGTGCAGCAGCGCCGCAATCTTCAGTGCTGCTATCGAAGTGCCAGCCTGGCAGGGTAATCAGCCTCCTAGTGGGCAAGTGGGCTTTAGTTAATGTTGGTCAGGGCAATTATTGCCAAGTGATAAAGTACAGAAAAGTTAGATACAGTATATTGGACTGTACGTTATCACTTGGCTATAATTGCATGCTCTGCATTAACCCATGACACCTCCCAGTAAGGGAGTGCTGGTATATACATGGTACTGTATGTTGAAAGGGCTGGAGGAAGGGCATTGTTATTCACATGGGACTGTATGTTGAACGGTGGGGAGAGATGTTATTTAGATCAGTAATGGTTCCTCTGCATAAGTACCAACCTCTTAGGGCACATTCATCCTGCCACTATTTATTTCTGTTGCTCTGCTCTGTAAGAGGAGCAGAACAACAAAAATAACGGAAGTGTTGAATAGGGCACGTGACTGACATCAACGGAACTGAACAGATTCCTTTCACTATGATGTCCGTTTGGGATCCTTTTACCAGACAGGTGCTACATGCAAGGCTTTTTTGTCCACATTATGTAGGTTTATGTAATTATTTTAATTACTGCAACTTTTCAACCCCCCCTTGGCTAAAAATGCTCCTCAAAAATGGTGTGACCACGGCATCTGAGAGGTCCAGAAGTTGGAGCCGTGTGCTCCCATAACAGCTTTCCCTCCCTGAGTTCGGGGAACCTGTTACAGTATAGTAATAGCTGAAAGCCTCAAGCAGGAGATTGACCCCTGTAGGGGCAGGAAAACAGAGAAAGATTAAATTGTGGCCAGGACAGAGAGAGGCCTCTCTGCTTGTCAGGAGGTGAAGATGTATCTACATATAATTTTATTTTCCCCTGCAGGGTAACTCATCGGGGGCTGCAGGCCTTCATTGGGTTTATAAATCCCCTGTATCGGTTCCCCTGCTCTCTGGCGGTTGCTTACCAAAGCTGAGCAGGGGATATGTGCGGGCCTTGCATCTGTAGAGCGGATGCCTGTCCCGCAGCTGTGCGAGTAATGCGCACCTTCCTTTCCCCTGGTGGGATAAGCAGGTGTAGGCTGGAGATCCCACGTGTTGCATGCGGACGTCTGACGTCCCTTCTGGTGGCGTGCCCAGAAGTACGATTCACTGGGGTGATGTTTGGCAGCGTGGAAACCACAGAGGGTTCTGATCTGAGGTTTGAACATGTCGGCCCCTGAACAGCCTAGAGAGCTTGATGCTCCGGCGCCAGGGATCGTAAGTCCCCCACATGGGGAACCTTCTTTTGAGCCGGACTCAGTTACAAATAACTTTTTGGTTATGCAAAAAATGAATTTCAAGTATTGTGAGAGAGGAACAACCCTCTATGGTGGAGGAATTAAGGACCATAATACATGAGGAAGTTAAATCCTCTATGTCTTCATTAAAAGAAACCAGCCCGGGTCGTCTTCCCCTTTAACCCCTTAAGGACTCAGCCCTATTTCACCTTAAGGACTTGGCCATTTTGTGCAAATCTGACCAGTGTCACTTTAAGTGCTGATAACTTTAAAACGCTTTGACTTATCCAGGCCATTCTGAGATTGTTTTTTCGTCACATATTGTACTTCATGATACTGGTAAAATAAAGTCCAAAAAATTCATTTTTATTTATAAAAAAATACCAAATTTACCAAAAATGTGTAAAAAAAATTGCAAATTTCCAAGTTTCAATTTCTCTACTTCTATAATACAAGTAATACCTCCAAAAATAGTTATTACTTTATATTCCCCATATGTCTACTTCATGTTTGGATCATTTTGGGAATGATATTTTATTTTTTGGGGATGTTACAAGGCTTAGAAGTTTAGAAGCAAATCTTAAAATTTTTCAGAAATTTTCAAAAACCCAATTTGTAGGGACCAGTTCAGGTCTGAAGTCACTTTGCAAGGCTTACATAATAGAAACCACCCAAAAATGACCCCATTCTAGAAACTACACCCCTCAAGGTATTCAAAACTGATTTTACAAACCCTTTCCTGCCACTTATAATCCCTATCCTGCCATATTGCCATACATTATGTTATTAATAATTTTCGTTCAGTAGATTTAGCAAAAAATGTACTTTTATGATATGCTAATTACCTTTCTACCAGCAAGTAGGGCGTCTACTTGCTGGTAACAGCCACAGAAAACCACCCCCTCCTTCTGTTGATTGACAGGGCCAGCCGCGATCTCCTCCTCCGGCCAGCCCTGTCAGCATTTCAAAAATCGCGCGCCTGTGTTGATTCAGCGCAGGCGCTCTGAGATAAGGAGGCTCGACTCCTCAGCACTCCCTCAGTGCGCCTGCGCCGATGACGTCACCGAAAAAGAAGACGTCATTGGCGCAGGCGCACTGAGGGAGTGCTGAGGAGTCGAGCCTCCTTATCTCAGAGCGCCTGCGCCGAATCAACACAGGCGCGCGATTTTTGAAATGCTGACAGGGCTGGCCGGAGGAGGAGATCGCGGCTGGCCCTGTCAATCAACAGAGGAGGAAGTGAATTACATCAAATCCCTGGATGCTGCTAAACATAGTGGAGAAAGGATACAAAATAGAGTTCTCCTCTCTTTCCCCCAAACAAATACGTTGTCACATCCCTCTTGTCAAAACGGTTGAGAGACAGACTCTGGAAGGGTGTTCTAGATATGTTAAAACTAGGTGAGATTACGCAGGCTCCCCCAGCTCAAGAAAAGGAGTGGTTCTACTCGACTCTTTTCTTAGTGACCAAACCAGACAGATGATTCCAAACGATAATAAATCTAATGCAACTAAACAAAAATATCCTACACAGGAAATTCAAGAGGGAGTCACTGTTATCTACAATCCCTCTAATAAAAAAAGAGTGCACTAATGTGCACAATCGATTTGAAGGACGCGTATACATTCTGATTCAAGAGCAGTCTCAGAAGTTCCTGAGATTCGCCCCCAGAGTTTTTACCAAGAACGTAGTAGAAATGGTAGCTCATCTAAGAAAACAAGGTCTAATAATACCTTATTTAGACGATTTTTTTAATTTTGGCAGATTCCAAAAAGCAGATGGAAAGTGACCTATACTCTTTTCTAGTCCTCCTAAAAGAATTAGGATGGATAGGAAACTTAAAGAAATCCTGTCTTCTTCCCCAGACAAGAATAAGGTTTTTGGGAATCCTCCTAGACTCAGAGGTACAGTCTTCGTTCCTTCCAGATGCAAAGATAACTGGCCTACGACAAAGGGTGCAAAAATTCCCCCAAAAAAGTTCCTGTTCTATCAGAGAGGCCATGAGCTTATTGGGAGTGCTAACATCATGCATAACATCGGTCCCTTTGTCCCAAATCCACATCAGAACCTTTCAATTATGGCTACTGAGGAATTTGGACAGGTGTCCTTGGACCAGAAAGTTCTAATTCCAGAGCATGTAAAGTCATTGCTCACATGGTGGACCCAGTCCTAAAATCTCGACAAGGGTGTGGTTTGGCAGAAGAATCCATTAATCCAAATTCAGACCGATGCAAGCAAATCAGGCTGGGGAGCAAGCATAAACGGAAATTTTTGCCAAAGACGATATCGGAACAATCCTCAAATTACAGAGAACTAAGAGCCGTATGGGAAATGCGAAAAGCTGCATCAGATTTTATAGAAGGTCCTCATATAAAAATACTATCCGACAACGTGACAACAGTATCTTATCTGAGACACCAAGGTGCAATGAGATCGCGGGAGCTAATAAAGCTGTCAGAGAGGATATTCTCATGGGCCAAAAAACGGTGAAATCGATATCGGCAGTTCAAATAGCGGATTTTCTGAGCAGAAAAGCCTCGACCAAGGCGAATGGTCTCCAA
This sequence comes from Bufo bufo, assembly GCF_905171765.1. Lineage (NCBI taxonomy): Eukaryota > Metazoa > Chordata > Amphibia > Anura > Bufonidae > Bufo > Bufo bufo. The sequence continues at coordinate 257,008,658 of NC_053391.1, read as the reverse complement.
ATCGAGAAACATTGCAGTTTAAAAAAGGCCTTGGATAAACATCTCTTCATATAATCAAGAAAGTGAGTGCCGGTCCTCCATCGCTACATACTAGTGGGATGCCTTCCCTGGACGCGTGTACTACATGTAAACCGCAGTGCCGACCCATCTTCTTCAAATAAATCAAGAAACATTCAGCCTGATAGAAAAGAGATGGGGCTCTCCAGCTATAGAGCTGTTTGCCTCAAAAGTAAACGCAATAGTTCAAAGATTCTGCTCCCTAAATCCAAGAGACAACCCTTGGACAATAGATGCTTGCTCTCAAACTTGGAATTGGACCTTGGCTTACGTGTTCCCTCCATTTCAATTGATCCGAAAAGTGATTCAGAAGATTATTCAGGAAAGACCAAATCTTATCTTAATAACACCGTTTTGGCCAAAAAGAAGCTGATTTTCGATTCTCAAAAAACTGTCTATACTGGATCCTTGGATCCTTCCTATCAGAAAGAACATTCTAACACTGGGTTCTTCAGCCTAACAGCCTGGATCCTGAGTCGGAAATCCTAAGACAACAAGGTCTGTCAGACAAAGTGATTTCCACTCTTGAAGCTTGAGGGAAGAAGGTCATATCCGCAATATAGTTAAAGATCTGGAAGAAATTCTGCTCCTGGTGGGGATAAACAGATTCCAATCACTCAGTTCCATATATACAGAAAATCATGGATTTTGTGCAACAGGGGTTAGACATGGGTCTCTGTCCCTCGACCCTAAAGGTGCAGATTGCAGCCCTAAGTGTTTTATTTTACTTTGATTTAGCCGAGCACAGATGGATCAAAAGAATTCTGCAGGGCAGCTACCCGTTTAAAACCCTTTATTAGACCTAGAGTCCCGACCTGGGACTTAGACCTTGTAGGACTATGTTTAACAGTGAGCCCCTTTGAGCCTCTCTGGGAGGCCTCAGTTAAATTTCTCTCCCTTAAGACAGCTTTCCTTATATTCTGCTAGGAGATTAGGAGAAATTAAGGCCTTATCTATCAGACATCCCTATTTAACTATTTTGGACGACAGAATTATTTTTAAACCAGAACCGGGTTTCCTTCCAAAAGTAGTGCCAATATTGACTGGTATTTGGAACTGTTCATAATTCCCTCTAGCTTAACTAAGGCCCCAGTTCCAGCTGAAGAAAAACAGCCCCAAAGCATGATGCTGCGACCACCATGCTTCACTGTGGGTATGGTGTTCTTTTGGTGATGTGCAGTGTTGTTTTTGCGCCAAACATATCTTTTGGAATTATGGCCAAAAAGTTCAACCTTGGTTTCATCAGACCATAACACCTTTTTTCCCACATGCTTTTGGGAGACTTCAGATGTGTTTTTGCAAAATGTAGGCTGGCTTGGATGTTTTTCTTCGTAAGAAAAGGCTTTCGTCTTGCCACTCAACCCCATAGCCAGATATTCCTGCAGCAACTTTAATGTTGCGGTAGGCCTCTTGGTAGCCTCCCAGACCAGTTTTCTTCTCCTTTTCATCAGTTTTGGAGGGACGTCCAGTTTTTGGTAATGTCACTGTTGTGCCATATTTTCTCCACTTGATGATGACTGTCTTCACTGTGTTCCATGGTATATCTAATGCCTTGGAAATTCTTTTGTACCCTTCTCCTGACTGATACCTTTTGACAATGAGATCCCTCTGATGTTTTGGAAGCTCTCTGTGGACCATGGCTTTTGCTGTGGGATGCGATTGAGAAAATTTCAGGAAAGACCAACTAGAGCAGCTGAACTTTATTTGGGGTCAATCAGAGGCACTTTAAATGATGGCAGGTGTATGCGGACTCCTATTTAACATGATTTTGAATGTGATTGCTTAATTCTGAACACAGATACATCCCCAGTTATAAGAGGGTGTGCACACTTATACAACCACATTATTATTTTTTTGTTTTCTTCCCTCCACCTTCAGTTTTTCAGTTTTCAGTTTGTTTTTCAATTGAGTGGTACAGTTTATAGGTCATATTAAAGGTGGAAGAAGTTCTGAAATCTTTGTCTCATTTTTTATTTTTTTTTACATGACAGAAACCTGACATTTTAACAGGGGTGTGTAGACTTTTTATATTCACTGTATATCTGTAGACACACTTAGGCACCTTTCACACGGGCGAGTATTCCGCGCGGATGCGATGCGTGAGTTGAACGCATTGCACCCGCACTGAATCCCGACCCATTCATTTCTATGGGGCTGTTCACATGAGCGGTGATTTTCACGCATCACTTGTGCGTTGCGTGAAAATCGCAGCATGCTCTATATTCTGCGTTTTTTTAACGCAACGCAGGCCCCATAGAAGTGAATGGGGTTTCTTGAAAATCGTAAGCATCCGCAAACAAGTGCGAATGCGGTGCGATTTTCACGCATGGTTGCTAGGAGACCATCGGGATGGAGACCCGATCATTATTATTTCCCCTTATAACATGGTTATAAGGGAAAATAATAGCATTCTGAATACAAAATGCATAGTAAAATAGCGCTGGAGGGGTTAAAAAAAATAAAAAATTATTTAACTCACCTTAATCCACTTGATCGCGATGCCGGCATCTCCTTCTGTCTTCATCTTAGCTGTGTGCAGGAACAGGACCTGTGGTGACGTCACTCCGGTCATCACATTATCCATCACATGATCTTTTACCATGGTGATGGATCATGTGATGACCGGAGTGACGTCACCACAGGTCCTGTTCCTACAATCAGCAAAGAAGGAGACAGAAGGAGATGCCGGGCTGCGCGAGCAAGTGGAGTAAGGTGAGTTAAATTATTATTATTTTTTTTTAACCCCTCCTGCCCTATTTTACTATGCATTTTGTATTCAGAATGCTATTATTTTCCCTTATAACCATGTTATAAGGGAAAATAATACAAACTACAGAACACCGATCCCAAGCCCGAACTTCTGTGAAGAAGTTCGGGTTTGGGTACCAAACATGCGTGATTTTTCTCACGCCAGTGCAAAACGCATTCCAATGTTTTGCACTCGCGCGGAAAATTCGCGCGTGTTCCCGCCAACGCACCCGCACATTTTCCCGCAACGCCCGTGTGAAACCAGCCTTATACAGAGAAGGCTGTCAGTCACTGATAGTAAGTTGTGGCTAGTTTGGCTAGTGAGTTCAGAAAGAGCAGATTGAATGAATTCCAAGTTTTGCTGGATAATTTCCCATAATACTATACAGCAATCTGTTGTATTATTACCTGCATCATGTACTTCAGTTTCTGGCATAAATGAAAACAGAAATGTATGGCAGCTCTGCCCCTGAGCCTCATCTTACACTGAGTTTCTAAAAGTTTGGACCTTTCTTTTTCCCGACAGGTGATATCTGGATTGATGGCTGTCATGTAACCCTCTCCAGCCTCACTGGGTCCATGACATCAAGACAGGAGATGGTGCAGCAGAGTGGCATTTATGGCCCCTGATTACAGAGAATATTCTTCATCTATGGCCTCATTAAGGTACAAAATCCTTTTCTTTATATACTCAAGATATATATTTTAAGGCTGGGCCTTCATCAGGAGCCCTGGGTACTACTGTTATGTTTGTCCCTCCAGTATCTAACTTTGATAATTATTTTCTAGTGGGATCAGTGCACCTATGCTGTATGTTCTAAAAAAAAAAAAAAAAGATTGATTTTGCTCAGTGTCTTGATTTGTTGAATTCTCATTACGTTTTACATCCTTTTTCATCCTTTATCAATGGGAATTTAGGTTTTTGGGTTTTATACACTGGCTACATTATAGGACAGTATTGAACTCTGGGGCCAAAAATTCATAGCTGACCAGATAAGTGTTACAGAGAATTCCAAGGTGGCCACTTCCTTCTTTTTTTTCCTACCGGTTAGGGCCCATTCAGACGGCTGTAGTGCTTTGCGGATCCGCAATACACGGATAGCGTCTGTGTGCGTTCCTCAATTTGGTTCCGCACATGGCCGCAACCATAATAGAAAATCGCCTATTCTTGTCTGTGATTGTGGACAAGAATAGGACATGCTCTATTTTTTCTGCTGAGCCGCAGAACAGAACCACGGTTTGCTGTCCGCATCTTTTGCGGCCCCTTTGAAATGAATGGGTCCTCGCCCAGGACTCATTTATACGGCTTTCTGAATGAGCTCTTACAAAGAGATATCTCCCAAGGAAGGAGAAACATCTTGCTAGCACCATCTTGTGGTAAGGGGTACCTAAGAGTTAAATTTGGGACATAATGAGGGAATATAGCCAAGCTAAATATTCATCAACATATAGCTGTTTCATGGGTGCCTGCCAGGGGCGTAGTTATAGGGGGTGCAGAGGTAGCAGTCGCAACCGGGCCCAGGAGCCTGAGGGGGCCCAACGACCCTTGTGCTGCATATGAAGACAACAGTATTATAGAAAGTGCATGTTGTTCAAGTTAGACCTCTGACTGGAGGGAAGGGGTTAGGTCAAGTATTTGGCATGAGGCGGGGGTGCCGTTTCAATTTCTGCCTCAGGCAGCACGAAGGCAATGTGGCCACAAAGCACTGAGGGAAGGGGGGCCCAAGCTGAACTCTTGCACGAGGGCCCATGAGCCTTTAGCTACGCCCCTGGTGCCTGCGATACAGTGTAGGTTTCTGGCTGGATGAATGTGATGTCTGAGATGCAGCTTAGGTGCTTTCCTTAACCACCTCCGGACCGCTGTACGCACAGACGCGTCCTGGAGGTGGTTGATTCATTCCGCCTGGACGCATATACGCGTCATCTCGCGAGACGCGAGATTTCCTGTGAACGCGCGCACACAGGCGCGCGCGCTCACAGGAACGGAAGGTAAGAGAGTTGATCTCCAGCCTGCCAGCGGCGATCGTTCGCTGGCAGGCTGGAGATGTGTTTTTTTTAACCCCTAACAGGTATATTAGACGCTGTTTTGATAACAGCGTCTAATATACCTGCTACCTGGTCCTCTGGTGGTCCCATTTGTTTGGATCGACCACCAGAGGACACAGGTAGGTCAGTAAAGTAGCACCAAGCACCACTACACTACACCCCCCCCCCCGTCACTTATTAACCCCTTATTAGCCCCTGATCACCCCTGATCACCCCATATAGACTCCCTGATCACCCCCCTGTCATTGATTACCCCCTGTCATTGATCACCCCCCTGTAAAGCTCCATTCAGACGTCCGCATGATTTTTACGGATCCACTGATAGATGGATCGGATCCGCAAAACGCATCCGGACGTCTGAATGAAGCCTTACAGGGGCATGATCAATGACTGTGGTGATCACCCCATATAGACTCCCTGATCACCCCCCTGTAAAGCTCCATTCAGATGTCCGCATGATTTTTACAGATGCACTGATAGATGGATCGGATCCGCAAAACGCATACGGACGTCTGAATGAAGCCTTACAGGGGCATGATCAATGACTGTGGGGATCACCCCATATAGACTCCCTGATCACCCCCCTGTCATTGATTACACCCCTGTCATTGATCAACCCCCTGTAAAGCTCCATTCAGATGTCTGCATGATTTTTACGGATGCACTGATAGATGGATCGGATCCGCAAAACGCACCCGGACGTCTGAATGAGGCCTTACAGGGGCGTGATCAATGACTGTGGTGATCACCCCATATAGACTCCCTGATCACCCCCCTGTCATTGATTACCCCCCCTGTCATTGATTACCCCCCTGTAAAGCTCCATTCAGACGTCCGCATGATTTTTACGGATCCACTGATAGATGGATCGGATCCGCAAAACGCATACGGACATCTGAATGAAGCCTTACAGGGGCATGATCAATGACTGTGGTGATCACCCCATATAGACTCCCTGATCACCCCCCTGTCATTGATTACACCCCTGTCATTGATCACCCCCCTGTAAAGCTCCATTCAGATGTCTGCATGATTTTTACGGATGCACTGATAGATGGATCGGATCCGCAAAATGCATCCGGACGTCTGAATGAAGCCTTACAGGGGCATGATCAATGACTGTGGGGATCACCCCATATAGACTCCCTGATCACCCCCCTGTCATTGATTACCCCCCCTGTCATTGATTACCCCCCCTGTCATTGATTACCCCCCTGTAAAGCTCCATTCAGACGTCCGCATGATTTTTACGGATCCACTGATAGATGGATCGGATCCGCAAAACGCATACGGACGTCTGAATGAAGCCTTACAGGGGCATGATCAATGACTGTGGTGATCACCCCATATAGACTCCCTGATCACCCCCCTGTCATTGATTACACCCCTGTCATTGATCACCCCCCCCTGTCATTGATCACCCCTCTGTAAGGCTCCAGACATTTTTTTGGCCCAAGTTAGCGGAATTATTTTTTTTTTTTTCTTACAAAGTCTCATATTCCACTAACTTGTGTCAAAAAATAAAATCTCACATGAACTCACCCTACCCCTCACGGAATCCAAATGCGTAAAATTTTTTAGACATTTATATTCCAGACTTCTTCTCACGCTTTAGGGCCCCTAGAATGCCAGGGCAGTATAAATACCCCACATGTGACCCCATTTCGGAAAGAAGACACCCCCAGGTATTCCGTGAGGGGCATATTGAGTCCATGAAAGATTGAAATTTTTGTCCCAAGTTAGCGGAACGGGAGACTTTGTGAGAAAAAAATTAAAAATATCAATTTCCGCTAACTTGTGCCAAAAAAAAAAAATTTCTATGAACTCGCCATGCCCCTCATTGAATACCTTGGGGTGTCTTCTTTCCAAAATGGGGTCACATGTGGGGTATTTATACTGCCCTGGCATTCTAGGGGCCCCAAAGCGTGAGAAGAAGTCTGGTATCCAAATGTCTAAAAATGCCCTCCTAAAAGGAATTTGGGCACCTTTGCGCATCTAGGCTGCAAAAAAGTGTCACACATCTGGTATCTCCGTACTCAGGAGAAGTTGAGGAATGTGTTTTGGGGTGTCATTTTACATATACCCATGCTGGGTGAGAGAAATATCTTGGTCAAATGCCAACTTTGTAAAAAAAAAATGGGAAAAGTAGTCTTTTGTCAAGATATTTCTCTCACCCAGCAAGGGTATATGTAAAATGACACCCCAAAACACATTCCCCAACTTCTCTTGAATACGGCGATACCACATGTGTGACACTTTTTTGCAGCCTAGGTGGGCAAAGGGGCCCATATTCCAAAGAGCACCTTTAGGATTTCACAGGTCATTTACCTACTTACCACACATTAGGGCCCCTGGAAAATGCCAGGGCAGTATAACTACCCCACAAGTGACCCCATTTTGGAAAGAAGACACCTCAAGGTATTCCGTGAGGGGCATGGCGAGTTCCTAGAATTTTTTATTTTTTGTCACAAGTTAGTGGAAAATGCTGATTTTTTTTTTTTTTTTTTTTCATACAAAGTCTCATATTCCACTAACTTGTGACAAAAAATAAAAACTTCCATGAACTCACTATGCCCATCAGCGAATACCTTGGGGTCTCTTCTTTCCAAAATGGGGTCACTTGTGGGGTAGTTATACTGCCCTGGCATTCTAGGGGCCCAAATGTGTGGTAAGGAGTTTGAAATCAAATTCTGTAAAAAATGACCTGTGAAATCCAAAAGGTGCTCTTTGGAATATGGGCCCCTTTGCCCACCTAGGCTGCAAAAAAGTGTCACACATCTGGTATCTCCGTACTCAGGAGAAGTTGGGGAATGTGTTTTGGGGTGTTATTTTACATATACCCATGCTGGGTGAGAGAAATATCTCGGCAAAAGACAACTTTTCCCATTTTTTTATACAAAGTTGGCATTTGACCAAGATATTTATCTCACCCAGCATGGGTATATGTAAAAAGACACCCCAAAACACATTCCCCACCTTCTTCTGAGTACGGAGATACCAGATGTGTGACACTTTTTTGCAGCCTAGGTGGGCAAAGGGGCCCATATTCCAAAGAGCACCTTTCGGATTTCACAGGTCATTTTTTACAGAATTTGATTTCAAACTCCTTACCACACATTTGGGCCCCTAGAATGCCAGGGCAGTATAACCACCCCACAAGTGACCCCATTTTGGAAAGAAGAGACCCCAAGGTATTTCGTGATGGGCATAGTGAGTTCATAGAAGTTTTTTTATTTTTTGTCACAACATAGTGGAATATGAGACTTTGTAAGAAAAAAAAAAAAAAAAAAAAATCATCATTTTCCGCTAACTTGTGACAAAAAATAAAAAGTTCTATGAACTCACTATGCCCATCAGCGAATACCTTAGGGTGTGTACTTTGCGAAATGGGGTCATTTGTGGGGTGTTTGTACTGTCTGGGCATTGTAGAACCTCAGGAAACATGACAGGTGCTCAGAAAGTCAGAGCTGCTTCAAAAAGCGGAAATTCACATTTTTGTACCTTAGTTTGTAAACGCTATAACTTTTACCCAAACCATTTTTTTTTTACCCAAACATTTTTTTTTTATCAAAGACATGTAGAACAATAAATTTAGAGCAAAATTTATATATGGATGTCGTTTTTTTTGCAAAATTTTACAACTGAAAGTGAAAAATGTCATTTTTTTGCAAAAAAATCGTTAAATTTTGATTAATAACAAAAAAAGTAAAAATGTCAGCCGCAATGAAATACCACCAAATGAAAGCTCTATTAGTGAGAAGAAAAGGAGGTAAAATTCATTTGGGTGGTAAGTTGCATGACCGAGCAATAAATGGTGAAAATAGTGTAGGTCAGAAGTGTAAAAAGTGGCCTGGTCTTTCAGGGTGTTTAAGCACTGGGGGCTGAGGTGGTTAAAGAGGCCAGCCCTGTATGGAGACTTACTGGAAGTGCTCCATGTTATAGAGACTCATTAGCAATACTCCATGGGAAAACATTAAACAAAGAGGCATCTCCCAAGCAAAGAGAACCATCCTACTAGCGCCACCTTGTGGAAGTGGCTCCCTATGAGTTCTGATTCTTCATATCCATACAACAACATTGGTAGTAGGCTGTTACTTAGTTCTGTTGTTGCCATCCAAGCATTTTTTTCTGCCTGTGTTTCACTAAATGAACGCAAACGTTAATTTCTGTAGAAGGTAACCAATTTCTACTAATTTGTGCTTTCAGAGGAAAATTCACGTGCTGATATAATGGGAAGCTGCTGCAGCTGTCGAGATGGACTCCCAGACAATCATCCAACCAAGTTCAAAGTAACTATGTACCAAAGTATTAAAAGTCTGTGCAATTGAGCAGTTTTGTACCTAGATGGTAAATACTTTGAAGATGGTACTTGACCGGAGCAAAATTCTCTGGTCAGTTTTAAAGAAGATGCTTGCTTGTATACAGAGCTCAGAGTGACTCCTATACAGGTGTCAGTGATGCATTTAAAGTTTTTTTTTCTGTTTTCTAAAACCTAAACAAAAACCCGATGTCATATGAATCTGCACGTGTATGCCCTTCTATTTGTCCTATACTTCCTGATCTCTAATTGAATGCATGTTTCATAGGACGGATAGTATGAAGAAAAAGGGGTTGTTTGAAACGTTAGAAAGAAAAAAACTTCTAAAAAGAATCTCCTTTTTAAAATGAAACATTTACATTTTCTTGCAGGTCACCAACGTGGATGACGAGGGGACAGAGCTGGGCTCTGGAATTATGGAGCTAACACAGACTGAGCTGGTTTTACACACCAGGAAACGGGACGCTGTAAGATGGCCTTACCTCTGTCTCCGGCGCTATGGATATGACTCTAACCTCTTCTCCTTTGAAAGTGGGCGACGTTGTCAAACTGGGCAAGGTATTTTTCAAGCTTCTCTACAGCACCTTCGAAAAGGAAAAAGTAAAGGAGATTTATCAGTAGCGTTATAGGATGCATCAATGTACAAGATGTTATAATTTGGAAATGTGTAACAAATTTTGTGGTCCTATTCTCTTGTTACCCGTTGTGAAAATTAAACATCTAGGGCTAAAGAAACATTTTGAAAAAAATGAAATTTTTCATTTTCACAGCAAAGTGTTTCTAAGTTCAGTGAAATGCTTGTGGGGGTCAAAACCCTCGCTACACCCCTCAATAATATTCCTTGAGAGGTGTAGTTTCCAAAATGGGGTCACTTATTGACAGTTTCCACTGTAGGGGTAACTCAGGGTCTTTTCGAATATGACATGGCACCCAAAACCATTCAAGCAAATTCTGCCCTCCAAAAACCATATGGTGCTCCAAATTGGGTCATTTATGGGTGGTTTCTATTATATGAGCCCCTCAAAGTGACTTCATAGTCCTTTTAAAGTCTGTTTTGGAAATTTTCTTGAAACATTACTTCTAAGCCTTCTAACATCATGTAAAAATAAAATGACTTACAAAATGATGCCAAAATAAAGTAGCCATTGGGGAATGGTAATAACTATTTTATGAGTTATCGCTATCTGTCTTAAAAGCTGAGAAATTCGAATTTAGAAAATAGCAAATTTTTCCAAATTTTCTATAAATTTTTGACTTTTTTATAAATTAAAGGGAACGTGGCATCAGAAAATTATCTGCTGTTTAACTTTTTTATGTTTCACATATTTTTAATGAATTTTTGATGATGCTATTTTTAATTTTCCATACAGTTATTTTGCACCAGCCACTGTGTCTAATAATTGGCACCACTTCTTGGTTTGTACAGATTTGTTTACTGCCTGTAATGATATCACCTCTGTGTATAGATAAGACAGTATCCACCATTTACAAAAGGTGATATCACATCTTATCTATCCTTTCCTTGTACAATGACCTCTGCACATACAGCATGCCTAGAAAACTCTTCCATAGAAGTCAGTGAGGTCCCCTCCTGTCCATTGTGTCTATGGCCCATGAGGCTGCCATAAAGCAATTATCTTAAAGGGTTTCTGTCACCCCACTAAAGTGATTTTTTTGTTGTTGGGCTAGTTAAATTAGTTATATACCTTATATCTGAAAATATAATAGTGTTCCTTACTTTGATCCAGCAGTTTAGTCAAAAAACGAAGTTTTATCCTATGCAAATTCGGTCTCTACCAGCAAGTAGGGCGTCTACTTGCTGGTAGCTGCTGCAGAAATCCGCCCCCTCCTCTTGTTGATTGACAGGGCCAGCCAGGATCTCCTCCTCCGGCCAGCCCTGTCGGCATTTCAAAAATTGCGCGCCCGTGTTGAATCTGCGCAGGCGCTCTGAGATGAGGAGGCTCGTCTCCTCAGAGCTCCCTCAGTGCGCCTGCGCCGATGACATCATCGAAATAGAAGACGTCATCGGTGCAGGCGCACTGAGGGAGTTCTGAGGAGACGAGCCTCCTCATCTCAGAGCGCCTGCGCAGATTCAACACGGGCGCGCGATTTTTGAAACGCCGACAGGGCTGGCCGGATGAGGAGATCCCGGCTGGCCCTGTCAATCAACAAGAGGAGGGGGCGGATTTCTGCAGCAGCTACCAGCAAGTAGACGCCCTACTTGCTGGTAGAGACCGAATTTGCATAGGATAAAACTTCGTTTTTTGACTAAACTGCTGGATCAAAGTAAGGAACACTATTATATTTTCAGATATCGCTATATAACTAATTTAACTAGCCCAAAAAAAAAAAAATCACTTTAGTGGGGTGACAGAAACCCTTTAATACTTTGTAAATGCTGATAAGAACAGCTCACCCCCATAATCATGTTCAAGAAATAGAACAAAAAATCTTCAATCAGAAAATAAAAACAGATTAGAAAAAAAGGAGATGTTACTATCTGGTTTTAACTGGCAAATATCGACCACTAACGCAGTATAAGTTATTACCACATAAAGTGACACATGGCAGATTTGCAAAAATAAGCCTGGTCCTTAAAGGGGTTGTCCGGGTTCAGAGCTGAAGCCGGACATACCTCCATTTTCACCCCGGCAGCCACCCTGACAGGAGCATCGGAGCAGTTCATGCTCCGATGCTCTCCTTTGCCCTGCGCTAAATCGCGCAGGGCAAAGGCATTTTTTGGAGATCCGGTGACATACCAGGCTCTCCATGGTAAAATGGCTAGGGCAGCGCTAAAGCCCGTCCATCAGAGCCGGTGACGTCACCGAACACACTGCTGGGCGGAAGTTTCCGCCCGGCAGTATGTTATTGAAAACAAAAGAGACCTTGCCCTGCGCGATTTAGCGCAGGGCAAGGGAGCGCATCGGAGCATGAGATGGGGGCTGCCTGGGTGAAAATAAGGGTATGTCCGGGTTTAGCTCTGAACCCGGACAACCCCTTTAAGATGAAAATTGGCAAATCCTTAAAGGGGTTCTGCACTTTCATTTAACTGATGATCTATCCTCTGGATAGATCATCAGCTTCTGATCGGCCGGGGTCCGACACCCGGGACTGTTCACTTGAATGGAGCTTAGCCGCTCCCACGCTAGTTGATACTAGTTGTGACGTCAGTGGGCCGGCGGCTCAGCAGTAAACAGTGAGAAGGCCGCGGCGCTGCTGGAGCGCCGCTGCCTTCTCAAACAGCTGATCGGCGGGGGTCCCGGGTTTCGGACCCCCGCCGATCGGAAGCTGATGATCTATCCAGAGGATAGATCATCAGTTAAATGAAAGTGCAGAACCCCTTTAAAACAGAGGAATATCAACAAACAATGAAACATTTTTCATCTTCAGTGAGTGGAGAATGGCACAATTTTTCCTATTGTATCTACCATGTGGGTGGAGTAATATTAATGAAGCTTGAACCAGTTCTTCAGCCAGATTCAGTGCATATATCTCGTAGTGAACTCATGTAAGGGGCTTTTCAAATCACATTTTTGACACTGCGTTGGAGATATACATCATATACCTATGAGGAATGAAGACTATACGGTATTGTGCTGTCTAGGCATATGGTGGAATGTCTTCCATACAGTGCAGACTTAAAGGGGTTTTGTCAATTCAGCAAGTGGCATTTATCATGTAGATAAAGTTATTGCAAGCCACTTACTAATGTCTTGTTATTACCCATATTGCTTCTTTTTCTGGCTAGACTAATTTTTCCATCAAATTATACACTGCTCGTTTCCATGGTTACGACCACCCTGCAGTCCAGAAGTGGTGGTCATGCTTGCACACTATAGGAAAAAATGCCAGCCTTTCTGGTGGCCGGGACTGTGGGAGCTCACATAGTCTGGTGCTTTTTTTATAGTATGCAAGGATGGCCGCCACTGCTGCCGGATTGCAGGGTGGTCATAACCATGGAAACAAGCAGTGTATAATGTGATGGAAAAATGAATCCAGCCAGCAAAAGAGGCAATATGGACAATCCCCATACATTAGTAGGTGCGTTGGATTAACTTTCTCTACATAGTAAATGCTATTTGCTGAAGTGACACAACCCCTTTAACCTTTTCCTAGCAGCTCAATCCTCGCTCCATACTGAAAAACTGCACTTACACGATAATGAGGGGTTACACTAGGTTCACAGTAGCATTAGGCGATCGGGCAGCCTGTTCCGGTAGGCTGTTTCAGCATAAATGGCGGCTGTCAGCCAGACAAAAAATGCTGCATGCAGCATTATTTGTCCGGCGGAAAAGGACATGAATTGTAGCCTAAAAGGACAGGTATTCTAGCCAGATCAGGAAGGTGACCCTCACTACTAAAAGCTGTTTATATTGTTCAAAAAAAGCGTGCCCTGTACCTCCCCTACAGAGTCTGCTGGCCTTGAGGCTTTGCAGGCTTCTTGTACTACACTCGAAATGAGTGCATCCTGCATGGCCCTGAATATGTGAGCGCTCCGTGTCCAGTGATGCAGCCAATTTTCCAAGACTGGTAAGATTGCAGATCGCTGCTCCCGGGAACTGTAGTATGCAGAAGGTAGAGTAGCCACAGATCATCGCCTACTGTCCTGACACCTACATTTAACCCTTAGAGGACCCTGCGATTTTCCGTTTTTGTTTTTGCTTTTTTATTTTTCACTCCTCACCTTCCCAGAGCCATAACCTGCCTATTTGAGGCTCTGGGCTATCACTTGAATGTAACAGCTTCCCCGTTCTCAGCCATCGAAGGCTTTTATGGGGGCGCAGGGGCATGCAGTTCCATGTCTTTACCGCTCAGATGCCGTGGTCCCCTACGCACTCGCAAGTGGACGTCATCTTTAAAGTGACGACTTCTGCTGTACATATATACGAAGAAGGTCACGAAGGGATTAATGGAGGTCAGTGATGGATGCCATACAGTGGTGTCTGTCACCCATAGGCTGTTATGAAAACCGTTAACTGGACTCCACTGGTTGGTGTCTACTACACGATTTCTTACCTTACTGTCATATGATGGCCAAATGGAGGTTAAAGGGACAGTCTTGGCCATTGTCTGGCAATGGAAGGCTAATGACACGTTTAGCATGATGTCACATCCTTTCCAGGTAAGCAGACCCTTATTAAGGCAATAATCTACATTTATATTGGTGCATGAGGCAGATGCTTGGCTGGTTCATGAGCACCTCTAAGTTCCTAGGTTCAAAAGGACAACACCTGCATCGAGTTTGCAAGTCCTCTGCGTTTTTGTATATGAAGCTGGGTACACTGGCTTCCACCGAGACACTCAAAAACACTGGAAACCTGTGCATCTGATATTGGTGTCCTAATCCAACACAGGACATCATTTTTTTTTAGTCCTGGAGAACCCCTTTAATGGAAATAATAGCTGTTTGCCATGCACAGGAAAGTAATCCCTGCTTGCAGTGGGTTGTTTATTCCAAAAGAATAGGTGATATTCAGAATAATCTTTTTTACATAAAAATTTTTGTTACTGATATCTATTTTTATTTTTATTTATTTTTTCTTGCTTTTTTTCTTCATTGTCCTCTTAGGAATATTTGCTTTTAAATGCTCTCGGGCTGAAGAAATTTTCAACCTGTTGCAGGAACTAATGCAGCGTAACAGTATAAGTGTTGTTGAAGAACCAGTCATGATCACAAGGACTGGCCACCCAGCTGAATTGGAAATGCCCCGGACCCCACAGACGCCTGGAGGTGCGTAAAAACATATTTGAAAGCATGTTGTTAAATGGTGAACAAACTGCAGTTTCATAAAACATTACAATATTTACAGACAGTACAGTGTGACATATACAATATTTTTTGCTTTATAACACACACTCTCACCCCCAAAATAAAGGGGGGGGGGGGGAATAGCAGTACGTCTCATAAAGTGAATATTAAAGGGAACCTGTCACCTTCCAAAACCATCCCAAGCCGCCAGCAGTACCTGCGTGTAGCCAGCAGCGTGTTTCTGATGATGCCTTTCTTCCTGAAGGCAGATGCAGCAAAAATACTGAAAACGTTTTATCCCCTGCCCGGTGCGCTTTTCCACACATGCTTGAAGTCAAGGGGGCAGCGGCCTCCTTGCTTTAAGTCACTGTAACCACGCCCCTTTCCCCGCCCCTTCGCTGTGACTGACAGCGCTTATGCATGAGAGTTCAGCTGCCTTTGCGGAACTGCCGGCTGTCAGTCACAGCGAAGGGGCAGGGAAGGGGGCGTGGTTACAGTGACTTGAAGCAAGGAGGCCGCTGCCCCCTTGACTTCAAGCATTTGTTGAGAAGCGCCCCAGGCAGGGAATAAAACAACGTTTTCAGTACTTTTGCTGCATCTCCCTTCACGAAGAAAAGCATCATCAGAAACACGCTGCTGGCTACACGCAGGTACTGCTGGCGGCTTGGGAGGTGACAGGTTCCCTTTAATGAGCGCTTCCATTATGGAAGCAGTGACTGTAGCGCTGCTAGCGTTGGCTGTACTTGCTGCTGCTAGGTCTTTTTCCGGGTGCTTTTTGGGCTGTGTCCTGACTGCGTATAGTGTCAAGATGTAGGTGTGCACTATGAACTGACGCTATGCGACATCAGGCCACAGTTCAGCATGGCTCTGGCAGAAGACCAGGGAGCGGTGAGTGCAGGAAGGGCGTGCCGTCTGGGACCAGGAGAGGCAAATATAATAATTTATTTACTGTCTGATACAGATTGGTGGTCTGGTTTGGATGTCAAATGAAGATGAGGGGGTCTGAACTGAGGTCTGTTAAAGAATGAGCCTTTAGGAGTAAAGGGGGGCGTTGCTGTTACTCCTACAGGCTCAGCTCTCTCCAGAACTGCTGCGCCATCTGCATTTTGATTGACAGGGCCAGACAGTGTAAACGTTAGTCTTCAGCAAATCGAGCTTTGTTCAAACACTTTGTTTTAATGCTGTATTGAGACATCGTCTCCATACAGCATTAAAATCTATTGCCTCCGTGGAGGCAAAATTCATTTCACCTGTAGTTGCGTGAGACTTTGGAGAATGGATTCGGTATTCATCAACTTCAAAAACATTTAAAATTCTGAATTCGAATTTGGGTTTGGTACCAGCTGGTACCTTGGTACCAAACCCGACTTCTGATTGCTAATTTTAAATGTTTTTAAAGATGTCAAAATTAATACCGAATTCATTCACTGAAGTCTTGTGCGACTTCAGGTGAAATGAATTTTGCCTCCATAGAGGCAATACAAGTCTGCATACAGCATTAAAACAAAGTGTTTGAACAAATCGATTTCGGATCTATGATCCGAAGCTCGATTTGCTCAACACTAGTAAACGTCGGCAGCAGAGCGGGCACCATAGCCTCCAGTTTAAAACAGCACGTGACTAATGTATGTGATAGAGGATAACGTTGGACAAATGTGACCACAGCATCTGGTAGATTAAGGACCGGGAGCACACACTCCTGGCCGTTTACCATCTCCCCCTACCGAGGATCAGAAGAGAACTGGTGTAAAGTAGAACTGACTTAGTTGCCCATAGCAATCATTCAGATTTGACCTTTCATTTTTGACCGCTCCTTTGGAAAATGAAAGGTGGTATCTGTTTGGTTGCTATGAGCAACTAAGCCAGTTCTACTTAACCCAGTTTGATAAATCTCCCCCATAGTGTAAGTCTCATAAACTACAATGCAAAGTCTATAAGAAAAGCATTCTAATCCAAATTAAGTAAATAATTTTTTTTCTTTATTTCAATTAACAACATCATGGGCATAAATATATATAAAATATAAACATATTCATCCCATACTGCAAACGGCGAAATGGAGGAAAAAAGTCAAAATGAATGATTTGCTGTTTTTTGGGCACATCACCTCCCTCAAAAAATTTAATAAAAAGTGAACAAAAAGTCACACACCCCAGAATGATATCTATGCACAGATTGTCTCGCAAATAATGAGCCATTCACACAACAACGTACACATAAAAAAGTAAAAAAAAGTTTTGAGGGTCCAAATATGGCAGTGCAAAGAAAATATTTGTGTTTTTTCCAAACTTTTTATTTTTTCAGTATTAAAACACAAGATAAACTATACATATGTGGTATCGTTGTAATTGTACTGACCTGGAGAATAAAAGTAACAGGTCAGTTTTACCACATAGGAAACGGTGTAAAAAAAACCAAAAAAAAAAACCCGTAAAATTGTGGCAGAATGGTGTTTGTTTGTTTTTTCTAGCCCATTTGGATTTTTTTCCCCTGCTTCCCACCACGTTGTATGCAGCCGTAAATAGTTGAAAAGGGGTTAACTGTCTTGATGAAAAAAAATAATAATGTACACAGTGTTGGAAACGTGGATGAGTTGTTTGAAAAGCAGTGGCAAAGGTGAATTGAGTATCTGGGACTGGGGCTGGCAGATTTGGACTAGAATATTGAGATGGGATGGATACTGGAATAGGTTATAGTGAGAGGCATCACTGTGATATTTGGGGACGAATGGTGCAGTTAGTTAAAACAGGATGGGATCTCTAGTGGTCAAACTTTGGGTGGGATATGTTGGGGTGCACCGAAATTCCGGCGGCCGAAAATATTGGCCGAAAATGGGCCTAATCCATTTCGGCCGATATTGGTACATATCGGCAGAAAAT
This sequence comes from Bufo bufo, assembly GCF_905171765.1. NCBI lineage: Eukaryota > Metazoa > Chordata > Amphibia > Anura > Bufonidae > Bufo > Bufo bufo. Next base: position 256,990,861 of record NC_053391.1, on the reverse strand, counting down.
ATGGGGTTTGGGATTTGTCACCCGCGCCGGGCGGGCGGTTTACTTTAAGTCACTGCATCTTTATTTTATCTTCCAATCGTGACGCTCCAGTAACAACTCTGCAGGCAGAGCGGAGGGCGGCGTAACGTCACTTACTCACGTGACGTGCCTGCTCCGCCTCCTTCATTCATAAAGTGGGCGGAGCAGGTGCGTCACGTGAGTAAGTGACGTTACGCCGCCCTCCGCTCTGCCTGCAGAGTTGTTACTGGAGCGTCACGATTGTAAGGTAAAATAAAGATGCAGTGAGTGATTAGTCTGCTGTGAGCAGCAGGGCCGGGGCTGTTATGGGTAGGGGGATCGGTCTATGGCACTGTTATGGGGAGGGGGCATCTGTGCACTGTTATGGGGAAAGGGATCTGTGCACTGTTATGGGGAGGGGGGATCTGTGCACTGTTATGCCCATAACAGTGCACATATCCCCTTCCCCATAACAGTGCACAGATCCCCCTCTCCATAACAGCGCCACCCACAGATCCCCCTCTCCATAACAGCGCCACCCACAGATCCCCCCTCTCCATAACAGCGCCACCCACAGATCCACCTCTCCATAACAGCGCCACCCACAGATCCCCCTCTCCATAACAGCGCCACCCACAGATCCACCTCTCCATAACAGCGCCACCCACAGATCCACCTCTCCATAACAGCGCCACCCACAGATCCCCCTCTCCATAACAGCGCCACCCACAGATCCCCACTCTCCATAACAGCGCCACCCACAGATCCACCTCTCCATAACAGCGCCACCCACAGATCCCCCTCTCCATAACAGCGCCACCCACAGATCCACCTCTCCATAACAGCGCCACCCACAGATCCACCTCTCCATAACAGCGCCACCCACAGATCCCCCTCTCCATAACAGCGCCACCCACAGATCCCCCCTCTCCATAACAGCGCCACCCACAGATCCACCTCTCCATAACAGCGCCACCCACAGATCCCCCTCTCCATAACAGCGCCACCCACAGATCCACCTCTCCATAACAGCGCCACCCACAGATCCACCTCTCCATAACAGCGCCACCCACAGATCCCCCTCTACATAACAGCGCCACCCACAGATCCCCCTCTCCATAACAGCGCCACCCACAGATGAATTTCATTCATGAAAAAGAATTATTAATAAAATCATTTTAAAAAAAAGTATTTTAAAAGTATTTGGGCAAAAAGGCAGTTTCGGTTTTCGGTCAAGGGCATCCTGAATTTTCGGTTTCGGTTTCGGACCAGAATTTTCATTTCGATGCACCCCTAATGTTTTGTATTGTATTATTCTGCATGCTCTTCATTGGTGTATGTTTTGCAACATGTAATGTGTTTGTCTTTTATTTGCCGCTTATTTTTTTAATTAAATTTTACCTGATTTTAAATAGTTTGTTAGTTTTGATGAGGGAAACAGTCCCATCTGTTGTACTTTGATTTCAACAAAAAATAAGACCCAAGACTTACCGTATTTTTCGACCCATAAGACGCACCCCCCCCCCCCCCCAAAGTGGGGTAAAAATGCCCCTGCGTCTTTATGAATGAAGTAGGCGGCGCAGGCATGTCACGTGGCATCAGTGAGTTTCGGCCGCCCGCCCTGCTCTGCCTGTAAAGGACATTTAGTAAGTAGTACAGATGGGGCTGGGGATCAGAAGGTTATTAATATAAAAGGTTTAGTCAATAAAGCAGTGAGTGAGCGGCAGGGCCCGGAGTACAGTGACCGCACCGGCCCCACCGCATTTGCATGCCACCGGCCCCTCCTCCCTCCCCCCTCCCACAGGTTTAGCTCCGGTATATTAGGGCATCTGTGGATGCCACTATTATGGGGTGGGGGATCTGTGGGTGACACATATATAGCAATGCCATCCACAGATCCACCCCCCATAGCAGTGCCATCCACAGATCCACCCCCCATAACAGTGCCATCCACAGATCACCCTCCCATAACAGTGCCCCCCTCAGATCCCCCCCCATAACAGTGCCAACCACAGATCCCCCATAACAGTGCCATCCACAGATCCCCCCATAACAGTGCCATCCACAGATCCCCCCCATAACAGTGCCATCCACAGATCCCCCCCATAACAGTGCCATCTACAGATCCCCCCCATAACAGTGCCATCCACAGATCCCCCCCATAAGTGCCATCCACAGATCCCCCCATAACAGTGCCGTCCACAGATCCCCCCCATAACAGTGCCATCCACAGATCCCCCCCCCCATAACAGTGCCATCCACAGATCCCCCCCATAACAGTGCCATCTACAGATCCCCCCCCATAACAGTGCCATCCACAGATCCCCCATAGTAGTGTCATGCACAGACCACCATTAGTTCAAAAGCACACTATTTGGTTAAAAAAAAATATATATTTTTTTTCCTCCTCAAAAACCTAGGTGCGTCTTATGGGCATCTTTTTTTTTTTTTTTTCGTATTTTTCGCCCTATAAGACTTATAGGGCGAAAAATATGGTAAAAAAAAAAAAAGGCGCCCATAAGACGCACCTACGCACCTAGGTTTTTGAGGAGGTATTTTTTTATAGGGCGAAAAATACGGTAAAAAAAAAATCAAAACAAAAACCGAAATTTCTTTCAACATTGAAGTCAATGAATGCATCTGTTTTTCAGGCCGTTTAACAGATCCTTTTTTTTCTGTTCCTCTAATGGAACTGAATCTTGTAAAATTTAACACAGATGTGAAATTAGCCTTAATAGATTTATAATGTATATATTAAGCTTATCATCTTTTGTTTGCCAGCTATTTATTTTATGCTCCTCTCCAAGTTCTAGGATACACTGGTTTCCCCAATGGGTTTCACAATTTTCCACGTGATGGACCTTCTTACCCTTCAGCACGTCACCCATCAATGGGAAACATGAGGCACCAGTCTGTTGGGGAGGATTCTACTCATGGCTTAACTCCAGATGATCAGGTATCTAGTAATCCAGATAATTGTATGTGGCACATTTTTTACATACATTTTTTCATAGAATAGGGAATTGTACAGCTTTATAATATTTTAATATGTATAAAATTCTGCTCACATACATTTGTGATACTAGAGCATTCTCTGTACAATAAAGTAATAGCTTTAAAAGTATCCTCACAATGTGACAAATTATTTAAACTGTACCTAAACCTTGGAATATACTTTATAATAAAAATAATAAACTAATGTAACTTGCCTTTGTAATAAATAAATATACACTGCTCAAAAAAATAAAGGGAACACTTAAACAACACAATGTAACTCCAAGTCAATCACACTTCTGTGAAATCAAACTGTCCACTTAGGAAGCAACACTGAGTGACAATCAATTTCACATGCTGTTGTGCAAATGGGATAGACAACAGGTGGAAGTTATAGGCAATTAGCAAGACACCCCCAATAAAGGAGTGGTTCTGCAGGTGGTGACCACAGACCACTTCTCAGTTCCTATGCTTCCTGGCTGATGTTTTGGTCACTTTTGAATGCTGGCGGTGCTTTCACTCTAGTGGTAGCATGAGACGGAGTCTACAACCCACACAAGTGGCTCAGGTAGTGCAGCTTATCCAGGATGGCACATCAATGCGAGCTGTGGCAAGAAGGTTTGCTGTGTCTGTCAGCGTAGTGTCCAGAGCATGGAGGCGCTACCAGGAGACAGGCCAGTACATCAGGAGACGTGGAGGAGGCCGTAGGAGGGCAACAACCCAGCAGCAGGACCGCTACCTCCGCCTTTGTGCAAGGAGGAACAGGAGGAGCACTGCCAGAGCCATGCAAAATGACCTCCAGCAGGCCACAAATGTGCATGTGTCTGCTCAAACGGTCAGAAACAGACTCCATGAGGGTAATATGAGGGCCCGACGTCCACAGGTGAGGGTTGTGCTTACAGCCCAACACCGTGCAGGACGTTTGGCATTTGCCAGAGAACACCAAGATTGGCAAATTCGCCACTGGCGCCCTGTGCTCTTCACAGATGAAAGCAGGTTCACACTGAGCACATGTGACAGACGTGACAGAGTCTTGAGACGCCGTGGAGAACGTTCTGCTGCCTGCAACATCCTCCAGCATGACCGGTTTGGCATTGGGTCAGTAATGGTGTGGGGTGGCATTTCTTTGGAGGGCCGCACAGCCCTCAATGTGCTCACCAGAGGTAGCCTGACTGCCATTAGGTACCGAGATGAGATCCTCAAACCCCTTGTGAGACCATATGCTGGTGCGGTTGGCCCTGGGCTCCTCCTAATGCAAGACAATGCTAGACCTCATGTGGCTAGAGTGTGTCAGCAGTTGCTGCAAGACGAAGGCATTGATGCTATGGACTGGCCCTCCCGTTCTCCAGACCTGAATCCAATTGAGCACATCTGGGACATCATGTCTCGCTCTATCCACCAACGTCACGTTGCACTACAGACTGTCCAGGAGTTGGCAGATGCTTCAGTCCAGGTCTGGGAGGAGATCCCTCAGGAGACCGTCCGCCACCTCATCAAGAGCATGCACAGGCGTTGTAGGGAGGTCATACAGGCACGTGGAGGCCACACACACTACTGAGCCTCATTTTGACTTGTTTTAACCCCTTAAGGACGTAGGGCGTACCGGTACGCCCTATTTCCCAAGTCCTTAAGGACTCAGGGCGTACCGGTACGTCCTAACTTTAAATAGATATTCCGGCGCCGCGGGGGTTAATCGCAACGGGATGCCGGCTGAAATCATTCAGCCGGCATCCTGTCACAACGCCGGGGGGGGGTCATGTGACCCCCCCGTATCGGCGATCGCCGCAAACCGCAGGTCAATTCAGACCTGCGGTTTGCTGCGATTTCTGCAGTCCCTGACCGCGGGGATCAGAAACTTTAAAATGCCCAAAATGACGATTTGCACCCCTGCATGATTTATGTGGGTGGGAGATGCAGGGGGGGGGGGGTCGCAGGCGTTGCGGGCGGTGCGGCAGGCGGGATCGCGATCCCCCGCACGCCTCCCCTTGAAAATTCACTGGTGTCTAGTGGTTATACCAGGGTGTCAGCACATTGCTGACACCCTGGTATAAACGGCTGACATCTGTGCAGATGTCAGCCGTTTAACCCTTTCCATACCGCGGTCCGTACGGACCGCTGTATGGAAAAGGTTAACTGTCATCGGTCAGGGAGCTCCCTCCCTCTCCCATCGGGGGGCTGCTGTGCCTTTGCAGCCCCCCGATGGAGAGGGAGAGAACCCCCGACAGCCCCCTGCCGGCCCCGTGCTCACCCTTCCCCGTCTGCGAAGTTGTGGCAGACGGGGAAGGTTCCCATGGCAACAGAACGCCTTCTCAGGCGTTCTGCTGTCCATGGTGCTGAACAGATCTATGCTAAAAGCATAGATCTGTTCAGTGTAAGTAAAATACAGTACAGAACCCTATATGGTGTACTGTACTGTATTATACAGACATCAGAACCACTGGATCTTCAAGAACCAAGTGGGTCTGGGTCAAAAAAATGCAAAAAAAAGTGAAAAAAGTTAAGAAAAAAAAACCAACACATTTATCACTGAATAAAAATTAAAAAAATAAAATACACTACACATATTAGGTATCGCCGCGTCCGTAACGACCTGATCTATAAAACTGTCATGTTACTTTCCCCGCACGGTAAACGCCATAAAAAAAATAAAAAAAAACTATGAGAAAATTGAAATTTTGCCCACCTTACTTCCCAAAAAAGGTAATAAAAGTGATCAAAAAAGTCGCATGTACGCCAAAATAGTACCAATCAAACCGTCATCTCATCCTGCAAAAATCATACCCTACCCAAGATAATCACCGAAAAACTGAAAAAACTGAGCACCTGTCATGTTTCCTGAGGTTCTACAATGGCCAGACAGTACAAACATCCCACAAATGACCCCATTTCGGAAAGTAGACACCCTAAGGTATTCGCTGATGGGCATAGTGAGTTCATAGAACTTTTGATTTTTTGTCACAAGTTAGCGGAAAATGATGATTTTTATTTTTTTTATTACAAAGTCTCATATTCCACTAACTTGTGACAAAAAATAAAAACTTCCATGAACTCACTATGCCCATCACGAAATACCTTGGGGTGTCTTCTTTCCAAAATGGGGTCACTTGTGGGGTAGTTATACTGCCCTGGCATTTTAGGGGCCCAAATGCGTGAGAAGTAGTTTGATATCAAAATGTGTAAAAAAATGGCCGGTGAAATCCGAAAGGTGCTCTTTGGAATGTGGGCCCCTTTGCCTACCTAGGCTGCAAAAAAGTGTCACACATGTGGTATTGCCGTACTCAGGAGAAGTTGGGCAATGTTTTTTGTGGTGTCATTTTACATATACCCATGCTGGGTGAGAGAAATATCTTGGCAAAAGACAACTTTTCCCATTTTTTTTATACAAAGTTGGCATTTGACCAAGATATTTATCTCACCCAGCATGGGTATATGTAAAATGACACCCCAAAACACATTGCCCAACTTCTCCTGAGTACGGAGATACCAGATGTGTGACACTTTTTTGCAGCCTAGATGCGCAAAGGGGCCCACATTCCCTTTATGAGGGCATTTTTAGACATTTGGATCCCAGACTTCTTCTCACGCTTTAGGGCCCCTAAAATGCCAGGGCAGTATAAATACCCCACATGTGACCCCATTTTGGAAAGAAGACACCCCAAGGTATTCAATGAGGGGCATGGCGAGTTCATAGAAATTATTTTTTTTTGGCACAAGTTAGCGGAAATTGATTTTTTTTTTGTTTTTTCTCACAAAGTCTCCCTTTCCGCTAACTTGGGACAAAAATTTCAATCTTTCATGGACTCAATATGCTCCTCACGGAATACCTTGGAGTGTCTTCTTTCCGAAATGGGGTCACATGTGGGGTATTTATACTGCCCTGGCATTCTAGGGGCCCTAAAGCGTGAGAAGAAGTCTGGAATATAAATGTCTAAAAAATGTTACGCATTTGGATTCCGTGAGGGGTATGGTGAGTTCATGTGAGATTTTATTTTTTGACACAAGTTAGTGGAATATGAGACTTTGTAAGAAAAAATTCATAAATTTCCGCTAACTTGGGCCAAAAAAAATGTCTGAATGGAGCCTTACAGGGGGGTGATCAATGACAGGGGGGTGATCAGGGAGTCTATATGGGGTGATCACCCCCCTGTCATTGATCACCCCCCTGTAAGGCTCCATTCAGACGTCCGTATGTTTTTTACAGATCCAAGGATACATGGATCGGATCCGCAAAACACATACGGACGTCTGAATGGAGCCTTACAGGGGGGTGATCAATGACAGGAGGGTGATCAGGGAGTCTATATGGGGTGATCACCCCCCTGTCATTGATCACCCCCCTGTAAGGCTCCATTCAGACGTCCGTATGTTTTTTTACAGATCCACGGATATATGGATCGTATCCGCAAAACACATACGGACGTCTGAATGGAGCCTTACAGGGGGGTGATCAGGGAGTCTATATGGGGTGATCACCCCCCTGTAAGGTTCCATTCAGATGTCCGTATGTGTTTTGCGGATCCGATCCATGTATCCGTGGATCCGTAAAAAACATACGGACGTCTGAATGGAGCCTTACAGGGGGGTGATCAATGACAGGGGGGTGATCAGGGAGTCTATATGGGGTGATCACCCCCCTGTCATTGATCACCCCCTGTAACGGAACGCCTAGCACCCCGACCGGGTACCTCCGTCGATATATGCTCCTAGTGCTTCCCGAGGACTCCAAGCACTCCACTTGACACCGTACGCACTGCAGACCCCACGAACCGCAGCAGCTTGGTTGGGGTCTCACCGTCCTCCACCCACGCTGGACCCAAGACTGGGCTTCAGCTTCCAGTGGGTGAACCTCTCCTACATCCAGAGAGCAGGAACCATGAACAAGCTCTCACAAGAGCTTATACTCAGGGGAGTATTGTGATATAGCAATCTCCAAGAGTGTAGTTATCGCATTCCCCAAACATGAGCCAAAGCTTCATGAAGGTATAAAAGGAACCACTTTATTCTAACACACAAGCATTTTATACACATCTTCCAACAAGGCCACCACCCACAGGGTTTTGTAAAAACAGCCAATCACATGCATTTACAGTATTCAAACCTCCCCAGCAATTGTACACAAAATCCCCTTCCCTCTGTCTGTAACGCAATAAACAAAATACAATGAGCATTGTCTGAGACGCAATCCACAAAATACAATTACCAAACGTAATGGACTAACTTGAACCCTGGTCTAATTCGTGGGGGTGAGAGTTCAAGTTAGTCCAAGTCCTTTGTGAACAAATGAGGCCTGGCTGATGAGAGGGCCCATAATCCTGGGGCAAGAGGCTAGTAGCCAGGCCCCTCCAAAATCCAGTGGCGAGGTTGGTTTCGCCACACATCTCCCCCTCCCAGGGAAGACTAACCAGATACCTGACCTCACGGTCAGTACCTGAGTTAGTCTGGCAGTCCAACCGCAACCCAATACTGGACCTGTTGAATTTTGGGCCCTGGCTCTGTTCTGTATGTCCCCAGCTGTTGAGTGGGCATCTGCGACTCCTTGCTTCCTTGTGGTTCTCTACCTTGGAGCTGTAGGTACTTGGTGGGCAGAGGCCGACTGCGCTCTGCCCCGATGCCAGCTCTTCCGCTGGGGTAGCCAGTGGGGAGTCAGCCTCTGGACACGAGGATAGGGGAGGGCAGAGCCCGACTGCGCACTGCCCAGATGCCAGCTCTTCTGCTGGGGTAGCCTGTGGGAAGTCCGGCTCTGGAGAAGAGGATAGGGGAGGGCAGAGGCCGACTGCGCTCTGCCCAGATGCCAGCTCTTCCGCTGGGGTAGCCTGTGGGAAGTCCGGCTCTGGAGAAGAGGATAGGGGAGGGCAGAGGCCGACTGCGCTCTGCCCAGATGCCAGCTCTTCCACTGGGATGGGGTCAGGGAATCCTGCCCCCAGGCCCTTGTTGCGGATCAGCTGTGGAGAGGAGGGATCGTTTACCTCCTCCTCCTGGCATTCCTGCAGGGTTGGTGGGGGATCCGTACTGGCCGTCCAGCATCCTGGTAGGCCTGGTGCAGAGACTGCGGTCCCATCTGCACCTGCCGACTGGGGTTCCTCCCAGTACCAGTCTATGAAGTCCCCTACCTCCACAGTTGGTGAGGAAGTAGGGGATATCTCAGCTGTGACTTGCCAGGGGTAGGGCTGCAGGTCTGGGCCTGGTATCCAACTGTCTTGTATCTTGCGCTGGGCTTGAATGGAGCGAAACAACTGTTGATAATCTTGCTCCAGTTCCCACTCCCTTTGGACCAGAAAGGTCAGATCTGCCCTCACCCCACTAGTTGTAGGCCAATTGTGCAAGTCCCACCTGTAGTCAGTAATCTAGACTCTTCTGTGTCGTGACGTCAGAGCCTTTGGTGCCCGGCCCCTCTCTCCTGTATCTGGCTGCCGCGATCTCATTAGCATATCAATAGAGCAGCAGGGCTGTCATTACTGTGCAAAACAGAAGCTCCTGTGTTGCACTGAAAGAGTGTACAGGAGAGCTCTGATAAGGAAAGGGTTACCCAGGTGCTGCCAGTCGCTGTATTGCTGTGATCCAAGAGCAGGAATAAAGGACAGCTCAGCCAATAAAAGGGAGAAGGCAAGTCAGGACAGCCAATCAGATGGAAGACCCGCCCTCCCTGCAGTTTATACCGGAGAGTAAAGACATGTGCTTCTGCCTGGGCTCTTAGGTTTCCCGGGGAGAGGAAGGTGGGGGAGACTGCATTGTGTGTATGGAGGGGTGGGGGACACTGCATTGTATGTATGGAGGGGTGGGGGACACTGCATTGTGTGTATGGAGGGGTGGGGGACACTGCATTGTGTGTATGGAGGGGTGGGGGACACTGCATTGTGTGTATGGAGGGGTGGGGGACACTGCATTGTGTGTATTGTGTGTATGGAGGGGTGGGGGAGACTGCATTGTGTGTATGGAGGGGTGGGGGACACTGCATTGTGTGTATGGGGTGGGGGAGGGGGACACTGCATTGTGTGTATTGTGTGTATGGAGGGGTGGGGGACACTGCATTGTGTGTATGGAGGGGTGGGGGACACTGCATTGTGTGTATTGGGTTTATGGTGTGGGGGAGGGGGACACTGCATTGTGTGTATTGTGTGTATGGAGGGGTGGGGGACACTGTATTGTGTGTATGGAGGGGTGGGGGACACTGCATTGTGTGTATTGTGTGTATGGAGGGGTGGGGGACACTGCATTCTGTGTATGGAGGGGTGGGGGACACTGCATTGTGTGTATGGAGGGGTGTGGGACACTGCATTGGGTGTATGGGGTGGGGGTGGGGGACACTGCATTGGGTGAATTGTGTGTATGGAGGGGTGGGGGACACTGCATTGTGTGTATGGAGGGGTGGGGGACACTGCATTGTGTATAGCGGGGAGGGGGACAGTGACTACATAGTATATAGTCAACATAGATATGGCTGTAATATAGCTTAGATAGATATAGGTGTCATATATCACCCCTATATCTATCTAAGCTATATTAGATACATACACAGAGCTGCCTCAGAGCTTAGATACACAGAGCTGCCTCAGAGCTTAGATACACAGAGCCGCCATAGAGCTTAGATACACAGAGCTGCCATAGAGCTTAGATACACAGAGCTGCCATAGAGCTTAGATACACAGAGCTGCCATAGAGCTTAGATACATAGAGCCGCCATATAGATTAGATACATAGAGCTGCCATAGAGCTTAGATACACAGAGCTGCCATAGAGCTTAGATACACAGAGCTGCCATAGAGCTTAGATACACAGAGCTGCCATAGAGCTTAGATACACAGAGCTGCCATAGAGCTTAGATACACAGAGCTGCCATAGAGCTTAGATACACAGAGCTGCCATAGAGCTTAGATACACAGAGCTGCCATAGAGCTTAGATACACAGAGCTGCCATAGAGCTTAGATACACAGAGCTGCCATAGAGCTTAGATACACAGAGCTGCCATAGAGCTTAGATACACAGAGCTGCCATAGAGCTTAGATACACAGAGCTGCCATAGAGCTTAGATACACAGAGCTGCCATAGAGCTTAGATACACAGAGCTGCCATAGAGCTTAGATACACAGAGCTGCCATAGAGCTTAGATACACAGAGCTGCCATAGAGCTTAGATACACAGAGCTGCCATAGAGCTTAGATACACAGAGCTGCCATAGAGCTTAGATACACAGAGCTGCCATAGAGCTTAGATACACAGAGCTGCCATAGAGCTTAGATACACAGAGCTGCCATAGAGCTTAGATACACAGAGCTGCCATAGAGCTTAGATACACAGAGCTGCCATAGAGATTAGATACACAGAGCTGCCATAGAGCTTAGATACACAGAGCTGCCATAGAGCTTAGATACATAGAGCCTGTGTTTCTGCAATGTGACAGCATGATCTGTCTGTGTGAGCTAGGAGATGATCATGTGACTGGTTTATGCAAAGTTAGGATGTGCAGAGCAGGGTGAGGGGAAGGTCAGATTGTTCACGCCCACAAATATTCATGAAGCAGAGCTCAGGCTTTGTTGTTATACGCCCCCTCAGCATGTACTTCAGCATGTAAACAAAGCAATGACAGAACCATGAAAAGGTGTACATATGGGTTTTAACTTGATGAAATCTAGCTTAACCAAATGATATGTATATTCTGATGGGTTTTAAGAGTTTTTTTTTTTTATTAACTCGCATAACCCCTTTAAGGTGAAATAGAGCTGAGTCCTTAAGGGGATAAGGACATTACATCAAAGTTGGATCAGCCTGTAGTGTGTTTTTCCACTTTAATTTTGAGTGTGACTCCAAATCCAGACCTCCATGGGTTGAAAATTTTGATTTCCATTTTTTAATTTTTGTGATTTTGTAGTCGGCACATTCAACTATGTAAAGAACAAAGTATTTCAGAAGAATATTTAATTAATTCAGATCTAGGATGTGTTATTTTTGTGTTCCCTTTATTTTTTTGAGCAGTGTGTGTATATGTGTGTGTATGTATGTATGTATGTATATATATGTATGTATATATATATATATATATATATATATATATATATATATATATATATATACACATACATATATACATACATACAGTGGAAATAAAAAAAAAAGTTAGGTCAAGAAAACAAAAAAATTAACAAAAATAATGTGGTTGCATAACTGTGGGGATAACTGGGGATGTAGCTGTGTTTAGAATTAATTAATCACATTCAAAATCATGTTAACTAGGAGTCAGCATACACCTGCCATCATTTAAAGTGCCTCTGATTAACCCCAAATAAAGTTCAGCTGCTCTAGTTGGTCTTTCCTGAAATTTTCTTAGTCGCATTCCACAGCAAAAGCCATGGTCCACAGAGAGCTTCCAAAGCATCAGAGGGATCTCATTGTTAAAAGGTATCAGTCAGGAGAAGGGTACAAAAGAATTTCCAAGGTATTAGATATACCATGGAACACAGTGAAGACAGTAATCATCAAGTGGAGAAAATATGGAACAGCAGTGACATTACCAAGAACTGGACGTCCCTCCAAAATTGATGAAAAGACAAGAAGAAAACTGGTCTGGGAGGCTACCAAGAGGCCTACAGCAACTTTAAAGGAGCTGCAGGAATATCTGGCAAGTACTGGCTGTGTGGTACATGTGACAGCAATCTCCCATATTCTTCATATGTCTGGGCTATGGGGTAGAGTGGCAAGACGAAAGCCTTTTCTTACAAAGAAAAACATCCAAGCCAGGCTATATTTAGCAAAAACACATCTGAAGTCTCCCAAAAGCATGTGGGAGAACTTTCTGGCCATAATTCCAAAATATATGTTTGGCAGAAAAACAACACTGCACATCACCAAAAGAACACCATACCCACAGTGAAGCATGGTGGTGGCAGCATCATGCTTTGGGGCTTTTTTTCTTCAGCTGGAACAAGGGCCTTAGTTAAGCTAGAGGGAATTATGAACAGTTCCAAATACCAGTCAATATTGGCACAAAACCTTCAGGCTTCTGCTAGAAAGCTGAACATGAAGAGGAACTTCATCTTTTAGCATGACAACGACCCAAAGCATACATCCAAATCAACAAAGGAATGGCTTCACCAGAAGAAGATTAAAGTTTTGGAATGGCCCAGCCAGAGCCCAGACCTGAATCCGATTGAAAATCTGTGGGGTGATCTGAAGAGGGCTGTGCAAAGGAGATGCCCTCGCAATCTGACAGATTTGGAGTGTTTTTGCAAAGAAGAGTGGGCATATCTTGCCAAGTCAAAATGTGCCATGCTGATAGACTCATACCCAAAAAGACTGAGTGCTGTAATAAAATCAAAAGGTGCTTCAACAAAGTATTAGTTTAAGGGTGTTTACACTTATGCAACCATATTATTTTATTTTTATATTTTTTCTTCCCTCTACCTAAAAGATTTCAGTTTGTTTTTCATTTGAGTGGTACAGTTTATAGGTCACATTAAAGGTGGAAAAAGTTCTGAAATGATTTATCTTTTTTTACATCACAGAAACCTGACATTTTAACAGGGGCGTGTAGACGTTTTATATCCACTGTGTGTGTGTGTGTGTATATATATATATATATATATATATATATAATACAAAAATCGGACTGCACTCCAGAAGACTCTTCAGTAAGTCAATGTGTTTTTATTCACCCATGAAGTGGCAAAGAGCGACGTTTCGGTTCATACATGAGCCTTTCTCATGCTTGAGAAAGGCTCATGTATGAGCCGAAACGTCGCTCTTTGCCACTTCATGGGTGAATAAAAACACATTGACTTATTGAAGAGTCTTCTGGAGTGCAGTCCGATTTTTGTTCTATACAAGTGGGTAAGCACCTATTGCCATACTTGGACCTTGCACCCTCCTACTTTCCTTTTTTTCTTTTTGGATGGTGCTGCCGGTGTTTTTTTCTACTGGCGGCACTGGAAAAACAGATGCTGGCGGGTGCTAAGTCCAGGGATATAGCTGCTTACCCCGTATAGATAAAGACGAAAAGCGGACAGCACTCCAAGTAAAAAAGCAGTGAACACAGTGCATCATGGGGTATATATAGTCCAACCCCTATTACATCACAATAAAATCAATCAACATTTTATACAGAAATAAAGTGCAAATAATGCATAAACAATTCATGAATACATACAACATGTGCACAACTCATGTGCGGACAACCCGCAACGACATTAAATCATGTGTACAGAAAGAGGCATAGAAAATATACCATAAGGTGCAATAGACAATAAACAGATACATATGTGCATCAATATCAATGTGGGAGGAGAGATGTAATGCAATGATACAGAGAGGGAGTGGTAACATACCCCATATGGTCCTCTGTGTCGCACACGCCAGTAGCCGCCGAATCCGGCGTTCGGGTCTACACACTGCGCAGGCGCCAAGTTGCGTCAAAGGCCCACGGCATGACGTCACCACGTGTCGCAGCGGGAGCATGCGCACCAAGGCTAGGCCACTCTGTTGGCCATTTTACAATAGGTAAAAGCCTCCTAAGGGTCCATTCACACGTCCGTTTTTTCTTTCCTGATCTGTTCCGTTTTTTCAGGAACAGATCTGGACCCATTCATTTTCAATGGGTCCTGGAAAAAATCGGACAGCACAATGTGTGCTGTCCGTTTCCGTTGTTCCGTTCCGCATGTCCGAAAAAATATAAAACATGTCCTATTTTTTTCCGCAAAAATCGCATCCTGGACCAATACAAAGTCAATGGATCCGCAAAAAACGGAAGACATTCGTATGTCATTACGTATGTCATCCGTTTTATGCGGATTCCGTTTCTGCAAATTAGGCTTCCTCCCCAGTATTAAATGTGACCAGTGCGGCCCCCCTCCCTCTATATTCATTGGTGGCCAGTGCGGCAGTGCGGATTCCCAGTAAGTGTTCTACAGATCAGATTTTTCACTTTGTGAAAAACTCAGATCCGACAGTATATTCTAACACAGAGGCGTTCCCATGGTGATGGGGACGCTTCTAGTTAGAATATACTGAGAACGGTGTACATGACTGCCCCCTGCTGCCTGGCAGCACCCGATCTCTTACAGGGGGCTGTGATCTGCACAATTAACCCCTCAGGTGCTGCCAGGCAGCAGGGGGCAGACCCCCCTCCCTCCCCAGTATTAAATGTGCCCAGTGCGGCCTCACCTCTCCCCCCCCCCCCCCATCATTGATGGCCAGTGCGGATTCCCAGTATTAATAAATGTGCCCAGTGCGGCCTCACCTCTCTCTCCCCCCCCCCCCCCCATCATTGGTGGCCAGTGCGGATTCCCAGTATTAATAAATGTGCCCAGTGCGGCCTCACCTCTTCCCCCCCTCCCATCATTGGTGGCAGCGGAGAGTTCCGACCGGAGTCCCAGTTTAAATCGCTGGGGCTCCGATCGGTTACCATGGCAGCCAAGACGCTCCGGCCGGGAGCTCCTCCTACTGGTAAGTGACAGGTCTGTGCTAAAAGAGCAATGCGCCGCACAGACCTTTCACTTACAAGTAGGAGGAGCTCCCGGCCGGTCAGACATCACAACTCGCAGTCGTAGGTAAGTATTATGCTTGTATTTATTGCTAAGTAACCATGGCAGCCAAGACTGCAATAGCGTCTTGGCTGCCATGGTAACCGATCGGAGCCCCAGCGATTTAAACTGGGACTCCGATCGGAACTCTCCGCTGCCACCAATGATGAAGGGGGGGGGGGGGGGTGGAAGAGGTGAGACGGCACTGGGCATATTTATTAATACTGGGAATCCGCACTGGCCACCAATGATGGGGGGGGAGAGAGGTGAGACCGCACTGGGCACATTTATTAATACTGGGAATCCGCACTGCCACCAATGATGGGGGGGGGAGAGGTGAGACCGCACTGGGCACATTTATTAATACTGGGAATCCGCACTGCCACCAATGATGGGGGGGGGGGGGGAGAGGTGAGACCGCACTAGGCACATTTATTAATACTGGGAATCCGCACTGCCACCAATGATGGGGGGGGGGGGGGGGGGGAGAGGTGAGACCGCACTGGGCACATTTATTAATACTGGGAATCCGCACTGGCAACCAATGATGGGGGGGGGAGAGGTGAGGCCGCACTGGTCACATCCGCACTGGCCACCAATGAATATAGAGGGGGGGGCCGCACTAGTCACATTTAATACAGGGGAGGGAGGGGGGTCTGCCCCCTCCTGCCTGGCAGCACCTGATCTCTCACAGGGGGCTATGATTCGCACAATAATTGTGCGGATCACAGCCCCCTGTAAGAGATCGGGTGCTGCCAGGCAGCAGGGGGCAGTCATGTACACCGTTCTCAGTATATTCTAACTAGAAGCGTCCCCATCACCATGGGAACGCCTCTGTGTTAGAATATACTGTCGGATTTATTTTTTTTACATGTTTACGTTTTTTGGGGATCCCCAAAAAACGGATGACATACGGAAACATTTTCAGGAACGACGGATCCGCAAAAAACGGACCGAAAATCGGGATGTAGAAAAATACGGACGTGTGAATGTAGCCTAATAGTGTGTGTGCGCATGTCCATGTAAATAATAGACAGGACAGCGCATCGCGGAGAATATTCGGCGTTCTGTGGCATGGATATACTGGAGACAGGGGGGAGTCTGCATCTCGTTAGAGACACGGACCCTCAACCCATATGGGCATAATGTGACGGTGACCACGACGGAACTCGCCGTGCCGACCTACACAGAGTCCACTAAATCTCTCCAATAACCACCCCTAATCATAGACATACAATACAGAGGCTAATCTATAAAACAAATGCATATTTTGGCACAACTTGGGGATTAGCAGAGATACTGTCAATGATGTATAATAAACAAAGGCATGTGAACACAGTGTTCATAAACAGGGTACGTCCCACTTCTCAATTTCTCAGCATCCATCCCATCTGTGAAGATATAAAGAAAAGAGAATAAGAATAGTTAAATGGCTTATTCGTGTTCATAATACACTATATACATCCAGGAGTATGCCGTATGTCACATGCACGTACAATGTAGGGCAAACTGCTTATCTAGGAATACATCCCCGGATTATAATCCATATTGAGCCCATTTGGTTTCAGACAATTCAGAGTATGAATCCAGAAAAGCTCTTTCTTTTTTAATATCAATACTCTATTGCCCCCACATCTCGGCATGGGGACATGATCAATGGCCCAACATTTGAGATCCTTCTCTGAGTGTTTACAATCCGTGAAATGTTTAGGGACTGGAAGGTCCTGTCTTTTTTTACGTATCGTGTATCTGTGGTTGTTTAACCGTGTCTTTAGGTCAGTGGACGTTTCCCCCACATATAACAACCTGCATGGACAGGTCAAAACGTAGATAACAAAGTTAGAGTTACATGTGAGGTGAAAACGAATCGAGTACGATACACCTGTTGTAGGGTGGACAAATGCTCTACCCTTACCCATAAATTTGCAATTAACGCAACATAGGCAGGGGAAACTTCCCTTGCCATGTGTGGTCAAAGAGGTTTGTGTCAATATAGACTTAGGACCAACAAACCAAAGACGAGCAAGAGGAAGTGACGGTGATCAACCTGTCATCCAGGATACTCACCCCAGCTCAAGTGAGTGTTCTAAATAGAGTACTTTCTTTTTGTCCAATGTCTTCCTCAAATTGGTTTGATTTGGATGCCGATCTAGGTGCATTTTTCCGCAGAATCAAGCTCAAAGTTTGGTTCAAAAACAAGACTCAGATCGCGGCACCTCAGGCTAGCGAGTTCTCCTTGAGACACCTCGATCTGTCCTTGAAAAGTCACTTTACCCCATATGTCAATGAGCTCTCTGTAGATGCATTTATCACTGCTGTGAAATCGGATATAGCAATATACAAGTCGAAATGTAACAACAGTGCTCTCAAACATCCAAACCTTTCCAGCTTGGAGATTGAGGCACTGGATCAACCGAGAAGTGATCCCTCATTGACAGTTAAACCTTCCGACAAGGGAGGCGCAGTGGTCATCATGGACACCAACAAATATGTGGCTGAGGTCAAACGTCAGCTTGATGATACAGATGTTTATTCTGTTCTTCAGGCTGACCCTAAATTTGATATAGCAAAACTTATCAAGAGATGTCTGGCTGATGCGTATATGGCGGGGCACTATAGATGATGATTTGTGTGAATTTCTTACCGTTGACCATCCGGTCACGCCGGTTTTACATATACTCCCTAAAGTGCACAAATCTCTTAGTGACCCTCCCGGACGCCCAATTGTGTCCGGTTTGGACTCTATTTTTAGTAGCATTGCAATGTTTCTTGATAAGGTTCTACGCAACTTTGCAATGGGGGCTGAGTCGTATATACAGGATACGACTGACTTCCTTTGCAAGTTGAATGTGATTGAACTAACTGGTGTTCATGAGGTCCACTTGGCATCCTTTGACGTTACGTCTTTATATACCTCAATTGACCATAATTTGGGTATAGGCGCAATTGAACGTATGCTTTCATCCTATACTACATCTGCCAAGACGTTTATTATCGACTTATTGCAGATAATTCTGAGATACAATTATTTCCTGTTTCAGGATACATTTTTCCAGCAAAAACGAGGCGTGGCGATGGGGTCCAATGTAGCACCGACTTACGCTAACATCTTCATGAGGTGCTTTGAGGTTGATGTCATCTATGCGTCCCACCACCGCAGCCATTTGCTGCGGTGGTGGAGATACATCGACGACATCTTCCTCATATGGCCCGGCAGTGTTGTTCAGTTGATTGAATTCCATACATTTTTGAATAGTGTCAATAAAGATCTACAGTTCACTTTGGTTCATTCAGAGACTGAATTACAGTTTCTGGACACTACAGTTAAGTTCTATGAGGGCAAGCTACATACACAATTGTATACTAAGCCCACAGACAAAAACACCCTCTTATGTTTCAACAGTGGTCATCCACGCAATATGATTAAGCATTTACCCTTTTCGCAATTACTTAGGGTCAAACGAATAGTTTCTGAACCAGAAATGGTGGATCAATCTCTAAACATCATGGCAAAAAATATCCAGAAAAGGGGATACCCCTCCCAGTTACTTGATTCCCATATAACCAGGGTCCATGATCTGGATAGGAGCAGCACTTTGGAGAGGAGGGTGTCCAATAGGTCTCAGACCAGGATTCCCTTTATCTCCAAATATACTGAACAGAGTGAGGATATCAACTGTATTATCAAACGACATTGGGGGATTCTGGGAGGATGCCTTGGTGAGATCCATGAATTTAGATCTCTTCCACTATTTTCATATTGCAGATCTAGAAACTTACGTGATCAATTAGTCAAAGCAGACATTGGTTCTAAGTCTATATTGATACAAACCTCTTTGACCACACATGGCAAGGGAAGTTTCCCCTGCCTATGTTTCGTTAATTGCAAATTTATGGGTAAGGGTAGAGCATTTGTCCACCCTACAACAGGAGTATCGTACTCGATTCGTTTTCACCTCACATGTAACTCTAACTTTGTTATTTACGTTTTGACCTGTCCATGCAGGTTGTTATATGTGGGGGAAACGTCCACTGACCTAAAGACACGGTTAAACAACCACAGATACACGATACGTAAAAAAAGACAGGACCTTCCAGTCCCTAAACATTTCACGGATTGTAAACACTCAGAGAAGGATCTCAAATGTTGGGCCATTGATCATGTCCCCATGCCGAGACGTGGGGGCAATAGAGTATTGATGTTAAAAAAAGAAAGAGCTTTTCTGGATTCATACTCTCTGAATTGTCTGAAACCAAATGGGCTCAATATGGATTATAATCCGGGGGTGTATTCCTAGATAAGCAGTTTGCCCTACATTGTACGTGCATGTGACATACGGCATACTCCTGGATGTATATAGTGTATTATGAACACGAATAAGCCATTTAACTATTCTTATTCTCTTTTCTTTATATCTTCACAGATGGGATGGATGCTGAGAAATTGAGAAGTGGGACGTACCCTGTTTATGAACACTGTGTCCACATGCCTTTGTTTATTATACATCATTGACAGTATCTCTGCTAATCCCCAAGTTGTGCCAAAATATGCATTTGTTTTATAGATTAGCCTCTGTATTGTATGTCTATGATTAGGGGTGGTTATTGGAGAGATTTGGTAGACTCTGTGTAGGTCGGCACGGCGAGTTCCGTCGTGGTCACCGTCACATTATGCCCATATGGGTTGAGGGTCCGTGTCTCTAACGAGATGCAGACTCCCCCCTATCTCCAGTATATCCATGCCACAGAATGCGGAATATTCTCTGCGATGCGCTGTCCTGTCTATTATTTACATGGACATGCGCACACACACTATTAGGAGGCTTTTACCTATTGTAAAATGGCCGACAGAGTGGCCTAGCCTTGGTGCGCATGCTCCCGCTGCGACACGTGGTGACGTCATGCCGTGGGCCTTTGACGCAACTTGGCGCCTGCGCAGTGTGTAGACCCGAACGCCGGATTCGGCGGCTACTGGCGTGTGCGACACAGAGGACCATATGGGGTATGTTACCACTCCCTCTCTGTATCATTGCATTACATCTCTCCTCCCACATTGATATTGATGCACATATGTATCTGTTTATTGTCTATTGCACCTTATGGTATATTTTCTATGCCTCTTTCTGTACACATGATTTAATGTCGTTGCGGGTTGTCCGCACATGAGTTGTGCACATGTTGTATGTATTCATGAATTGTTTATGCACTATTTGCACTTTATTTCTGTATAAAATGTTGATTGATTTTATTGTGATGTAATAGGGGTTGGACTATATATACCCCATGATGCACTGTGTTCACTGCTTTTTTACTTGGAGTGCTGTCCGCTTTTCGTCTTATATTTATATATATATATATATATATATATATATATATATATATATTATATTTCCTTGCGAAATTGGCACATGAGGTTCAGGTGCCTATTGTGCTTCAGTATCCATACTCTCAAATGGCACTGTGTATGGGCGTACGTATTCCTCTTTGGCCACACAGAGTGCTATATAGACCAGAGCATCCCTACTCATGCCTGTAAAACCTGGTATAGCATCTTTATGCCAGGCTTTAGCAGAGCGGGCACAGGCAGGAGTAGCTCCCCTATGCTAATGCCTTGTGCTATGGAAGGCTTTAGCGGAGCAAGTGTGTGCAGGCAGGAGCTCGCATAGCACATTGCTGCTCCTGCCTGTGCCTGCACTAAAGCCTAGCATAGATATGCTATGTAGGGTTTAGCAGAACCGCTGTATTACAGGCAGAAGTAGCGATGCTCCGGCGCCTACAGCGCTCAGTGCGGTCAAAGAGGAATCCATACTCCCATACACAGTAGTGTGTGAGAGTATAGATTCTAAAGTGTCATAAGCACCTACATTTCATATGCCTATTTTGCAATAAAATAATGGGAAAAAAAATGTGAGCAATTTTCTTTTAAACTGTTGCAAATTTGTTGTAATGTTGTAAAGACTGGTAAATAGTACCGACTCTAAGGTTGTCATGTCATTTTTACCACATATTGAACTTTGGAAAACAAAAACAAAAAACCCTAGCTGAATAGCTTTTTCCGTACTTTCCAATACAAGCTATGGTACATTGACTGGTACCATTTAAAAAATAAATAAATTAAAAAAAACTTGTCCCACAAAAAATAAGTTCTTGTATGTCTAGGTGAATGGTAAATTTAAAAACTTATGAAAGGAAAATTGCTGAAGAAAATTTGCTGCACTTCAATGGTATGATGCAATTAAGGGTCCATTTACACGCCCGTATGTGTTTTGCGGATCCGCAGAACATGAACACCGGCAATGTGCGTTCAGCATTTTGTGGACCGCACATTGCCGGCACTCTCATAGAAAATGCCTTTTCTTGTCCGCAATTGCGGACAAGAATAGGACATGTTCTATTTTTTTGCTGAACGGAAGTGCGGATCCGGAAGTACGGACAGCACATTCCGGCCCCATTGAAAATGAATGGGTCCCCACCGGATGCAGACCCATTTTGCGGACGTGTGAATGGACCCTAAAGTGTTACTTTATTATGTAGAAAACATCCAAAGTTCTGATCCAGACATATACAGTACAGACCAAAAGTTTGGACACACCTTCTCATTCAAAGAGTTTTCTTTATTTTCATAGAAACATAGAATGTGTCGGCAGATAAGAACCATTTGGCCCATCTAGTCTGCCCAATATACTAATTACTATGGATAGCCCCTGGTCCTATCTTATATGAAGGATGGCCTTATGCCTATCCCATGCATGCTTAAACTCCTCCACTGTATTTGCAGCTACCACTTCTGCAGGAAGGCTATTCCATGCATCCACTACTCTCTCAGTAAAGTAATACTTCCTGTTATTACTTTTAAACCTTTGCCCCTCTAATTTAAAACTATGTCCTCTTGTAGCAGTTTTTCTTCTTTTAAATATTCTCTCCTCTTTTACCTTGTTGATTCCCTTTATGTATTTAAAAGTTTCTATCATATCCCCTCTGTCTCGTCTTTCTGCCAAGCTATACATGTTAAGGTCCTTTAATCTTTCCTGGTAAGTTTTATCCTGCAATCCATGTACCAGTTTAGTAGCTCTTCTCTGAACTCTCTCCAAAGTATCAATATCCTTCTGGAGATATGGTCTCCAGTACTGCGCACAATACTCCAAATGAGGTCTCACTAGTGCTCTGTAGAGCGGCATGAGCACCTCCCTCTTTCTACTGGTAATTCCTCTCCCTATACACCCAAGCATTCTGCTAGCATTTCCTGCTGCTCTATGATGTTGTCTGCCTACCTTTAAGTCTTCTGAAATAATGACCCCCTAAATCCCTTTCCTCAGATACTGAGGTTAGGACTGTATCACTGATTTTATATTCTGCTCTTGGGTTTTTACGCCCCAGGTGCATCAAGAGAATGCCAAGAGTGTGCAAAGCAGTAATCAAAGCAAAAGGTGGCTACTTTGAAGAACCTAGAATATGACATATTTTCAGTTGTTTCACACTTGTTTGTTATGTATATAATTCCACATGTGTTAATTCATAGTTTTTATGCCTTCATAGTCATGAAAATAAAGAAAACTCTTTGAATGAGAAGGTGTGTCCAAACTTTTGGTCTGTACTGTATGTATATAATAGGTTTATCCACCGTATAGGTCACCGGACGTTTTGGCCCATCAGGAGCTTCCTTAGTGGTGTAATCTGTGGTGTGGAAACGGCACTTGGGGAAGCTGGATCGCTGGCCTGCTCTGTGATAACACTTTAATTACATCATACCATTGGAGTGCAGTGACCAACGCATGAAAGGAGTAGTGCAGACCCTATTTTGCTTATATGAAACGAAAATTACGGTAGTAATTCCATAAGGTGTTAAGCCCCGGCCTGACTTTGCTTTTTCTTCACTGAGCTCCAAGAGCTGTTAATTCACCAGTGGGAGTTCCGAAAATTGCAGAGCAAGGGCACTTAGCTATTTTTGGAAGTCCCATAGCGGTGAATGGAGAGTGCACAGTGCATGCATGGTCACTTCTTCATTCACCACTATTGGACTGGTAAGAATAGCCAAGCGCTGCCTTGGCTATTTTCAGATTTAAAAAACTCCCATAGCAGTGAATGTAGAGTGGCCACGCTTGTGTGGTGAGCTGTCCTTTACTTTTGGGGGGCTCTTCTGGAGATAGAAGAGGGTCCCCAGAGGGATCCGCACCTAACTGATAGTCAGGCTTACGGCTGTGGACAGCGTACAGACAGCATCCTTGCGCTGTCCACATCTGTATTGTCCATTCTGCAAAAGATAGAACGTGTCCTATTCTTTGCCTAAGAATGCAGACCCGTTAAGTCAGTGGGTCCACAACAAAATGCGGATGCCACACAGACCACATCCGTATTTTTTGGATCTGCGATTTGTGGACCACAAAATGCATACAGTCATGTAAATGCTCCCTTATTCTCTGGGTAATTGACTACAACAATACCATACATGTATTTTTTAAAACCCTTAACATTTTAGAATTATTTTTTTTTCAAACTTATTCATTTAGGGCTACTTTCACACTAGCGTTCGGGTGTCCGCTCGTGCGCACCGTTTGAAGGGGCTCACGAGCAGCCCCGAACGCATCCGTCTGGCCCCAATGCATTCTCAGTGGAGGCGGATCCACTGAGAATGCATCCGCCTGCCAGCGCTCAGCCTCCGCTCCGCTCAGTGAGCGGACACCTGAACGCTGCTTGCAGCGTTCGGGTGTCCGCCTGGCCGTGCGGAGGCGAGCGGATCCGTCCAGACTTACAATGTAAGTCAATGGGGACGGATCCGCTTGAAGATGACACTATATGGCTCAATCTTCAAGCGGATCCATTCCCCATTGACTTTCAATGTAAAGTCTGAACGGATCCGCTCAGGCTACTTTCAGACTTAGAAAATTTTCTAAGTAATAATGCAGACGGATCCGTTCTGAACGGATGCAAACGTCTGCATTATCGGAGCAGATCCGTCTGATGAAACATCAGACGGATCCGCTCCGAACGCTAGTGTGAAAGTAGCCTAAACCGTATTTATCAGCCCATTTAGTGACTTAAAGCTATAATCATTTGTTCACATAAATAATGCTTTGAAATGCAGTGCATTCTGAAAGTCAGCCTTTAATTTTTTTTTTTTTCACATTTTGTTATGTTGGGAACTTCTGCTAAAATAAAATAAATAAAACAAATCCCCATGCACTCAATACCCCATAATGAGAGTGTAAACAGAATTTTTTTGATTTTAGCACAAGACCACACCATAACAAAATATGAAAAAAGTGCAAGGATCGGAAGGCTTTCTGAATGCGTTGTACATGGTAGCCATCGTACATCCCCTTTGCAGGGTGCTGAGAGACCGGTAGTTGGGATAAACTGGCTGCAGCAGGACCATGGCCTTCTGTTACAATAGCACTCTGCTGCATTCTTGTGTGTACACTGTGCAGTGCCAGTAAGATCCAGTGATGCATGTATCAATTGCTGAATGTGATCAATCAGCAGTCTGTGACTGATATGTCCACAGCACAGGGTTAAATTAAAGTCAATAAATCCTCTCGATAGGTCATTCAGTATTTGATCTGTGTGGGTGTCCTACACCCGGGACTCCTGACGATCAACTGTTTGACAAGGTAGCGGTGCTCACCGTATTGCCACAGCCTTTTCTCGGCTTACCAAGCACAGCGCCGTGCATTGTATAGTGGCTGTGCTTGATATCGCAGCTGCAGCTCAGCCCCATTCACTTCTATGAGGCTGAGCTGTTCCAAGGCCACATGACCGATGAACTTGTCATCACTGGCCTAGGAAAAGCAGAGAGAAGGCTGTAGTGCTCATAGGAGCGCTGCTGCCTTCGCAAACAACTGATCGGCGAGGGTCCCAGGTTTTGGCCAAGCGGTTACTAGTTACTTAACCAGTGCATGCCCACTGCATATCTGTATGCCTCTGCCCACAGTGGGCAATGTACTGCACATGCCTAGGCCCAGTGGTGAAGCACACAGGTGATGGATTATGAATGGAGATGAAAATTACGCCGCAAGGATACAGGGCTGGTCAGTCGATACAGAGGGGAGGAGTCAGGCACAAGTAAGGAAGGGAGCACTGGGCACTTGCAGCACACTCACCACCCCTGAGCACTTGCCATAGGTAATTTGCATATCTTTAAAACTTTGTTTTTGCCCCTTTGGAGACTCTGAAAAACTAAAGGCGCGTACCATCAGTGTTATGTATCTGCCTCCTACAGAGCTATATACGGTAATCAGTTTAAAACATGTTATGTAGATGACAAAGTCCCTTTAATAAAATAATTTAGATGATTTCTGCTATAGGCTGCCAAACTGGATAAATTCTATAACTGTGTTGTGAATGCATGTCTGTTGATGCAGTATCTGCCTGCAGTTGAATGCATCAAAACTGTGCTGTATGGCAGCACCCTAAGCCTAGAAACCTTCTGATAAAACTTTTTTTTTTTTTTTTTTCAGTCCCATACCTATGTGAATACAGCCAGTGGAGAAGAGGAAATGGGTGGTCGCCATTGCATGCACTCTTTGCCTGAGGCGCATGCGCCGTACCATGATCCGCCAAGGCATATGCTTGGCCCTGGCTGTTCCATGGAAGAGCGGAATCCACAAGTTTATCTGCAGCCTGGTGAAGTGAAATTTGTACTTGGTCCAGCACCAGCCTACCGACGACTGCCTCTGAGGGGAGATGGCTTTTGCCGGCACCATAGGGATTGTCAAGGCCATATCTGTGCTGGAGAGAGAGACCACTTGCCTCCTCATAACAACAATAATGAGTGCAAGGAACAGTGGGGTTCGCACAAGTGTGCCTATGAAAATATCAATGGCTTGGTACCATCAGGAAGTATTGCTCTGCGAAGGGGTACTACAAGCAGGAATCTCAAGTTGTCATCTGAGGGGCTGCCATACAGCGGCTGTTCGCATCGCAGGACGGCAATGTTACATTATGAAAACTTACCCCCCCTACCTCCTGTTTGGGAGTGTCAGTCTTTGCAACAGGATGAAGATGAGGAGGATGATGAAGAGGAAGAAGATTCAACTGATGCCATGACGCCATCTCTTAATGGATACCATGATGACCCTGTGCAGAACTACATGAATGCAGAGAGCGTCACTGCTTGTGGTGGACATCATCATCATCGACCTGACTGCCAACCACGAAGGAGCTGCCCACCCAGTGTGTTCAACTTTGACTTTAGAAGGCCACGCACAGAGCAGAGGCAACTCAACTATATCCAGGTGGAGCTGGAGGGGAAGAACGAAGGAAAAGGAAGGCAGATTCCTCAGATCACCTGTACACCTGCTCCAAACCATATGGCGCGCCGTGCAGACTCATATGCTGTCATTGACCTTAAAAAGACAGCTGCAATGTCCAGCCTACAGAGAGCTATGCCCCGAGATGATGGTACCTCGAGAAAAACACGACATAACAGCACGGACCTTCCTCTGTAAGATCTGCTTGTCCTAACACTATTTTCTTCTGATCTTTTCTAAAAGCCATCACTACAGCTGTTACCTTGGCTTATATTTCGTTTCCACACTAGACTCCTCCTTGTACTCTAGCATCTTCTACTTCTTTGCCCTCTGCAGTGCAAACTTTATTAAACTCCATAGAATGTGAAAGCTATCTTTCCAGAATGGGATGCAAAACATTAGTGGCTGCTGCAGAGAATACTATGGGTTTTTTTTTGTGTGTATTTTTGGCCTGGTTAACCCATTACTCACAGCAAAGCCTCTGCCGGCATATTGATTAAATGCTGTATGGTAATATATATATTTTTTATTTAATTTTTTTTTTTTACTGTTGCTTTTGTAGATAACATTTTTCATTGCAGATTAATTTATTAATTTAACTTATTTTTTTCTATTTATTTTTATAAACATTCCATGCCTTATTGTGTCCTATGGAGTTTAGTCCTGCTTCAGAGCAGATACTTAAGGTCACTTTTCTTGACCAATGTGCATTACTGGTTTTGAACCTGGTACCTCTAGCATGTTAGAGTAGAAAATATATATATATACCCCTCTTACTGCATTTTTTTTTTTTTTTTTTACACAGAGTCTAGGTGCTAATATTGAGATATG
This sequence comes from Bufo bufo, assembly GCF_905171765.1. Classification (NCBI taxonomy): domain Eukaryota; kingdom Metazoa; phylum Chordata; class Amphibia; order Anura; family Bufonidae; genus Bufo; species Bufo bufo. The sequence continues at coordinate 256,963,283 of NC_053391.1, read as the reverse complement.
GTTGGCCTTATAGACAGATACATTTATATAGGGATTTAAGGGACTTGGGAAAGTTATTTCAAAGACTGAAAGTTAAATACAGGGAAAATGAACAAGTCCAATATTGTATGCATTTACTTGAATGAAAAGTGCCAAATGTTTCTACCTGTGCCATGAAATTTAAAAACACCCAAACATTCCTTTAATCCGGCTCCTTTAGCAGATTTATTTTTTACTATTTTAAAGGGTTTCTATCACTTCATATCACATATTTAGGTGTCAGACACTAGCGATCCGCTAGTGTCTGCTCTAACAAACCATCCTAATATGATAGGTTTTGGGGCAGCCGTTTTGCTAAAATAACAACTTATATCGATATGCTAATGATCCTCTAGGTGCTATGGGGGCGTAATTAGCACCTAGAGGCTCCGTCTACCTTCCTAAACTGTCGCCGCCCAGCGCGTCCCTCCAGCCCGCCCATCTCCTGCTGAATGCGATCTTCTCCATGTGCGTCTCTGTTCTGCGCATGCGCAGTGAATGTCTTACCGCTTCCCTGCTCAGACATCTCCACTGCGCCTGCGCCGATGACATCATAGTGCTCCGAGGAACAGGCGCAGTGGAGATGTCTGAGCAGGGAAGCGGTCAGACATTCACTGCGCATGCGCAGAACAGAGACGCACACGGAGAGGATCGCATTCAGCAGGAGATGGGCGGGCTGGAGGGACGCGCTGGGCGGCGACAGTTTAGGAAGGTAGACGGAGCCTCTAGGTGCTAATGACGCCCCCATAGCACCTAGAGGCTCATTAGCATATCGATATAAGTTGTTATTTTAGCAAAACGGCTGCCCCAAAACCTATCATATTAGGATGGTTTGTTAGAGCAGACACTAGCGGATCGCTAGTGTCTGACACCTAAATATGTGATATGAAGTGATAGAAACCCTTTAAAGTTCGTTGGGAAAGTTATTACATTTCTGTGCAACCCAAAAACTGAGTAGGACCTTAAAGCAGCATAGTACTATAAGGTTAATAATATTACATATTAATAATTAATATTAAACTAAATATTACTAGTATGTATACGTGTGACCTAAATGCCTAAAGATAAAGTATATGTTCACAAAAAAATACATTGTTTATGTATTTGCACCCAAACCAAATTGCCGAACTGTTAAAAAAAAATTATTCTGTATGTATCAAGTTTTTTAAAATGGAAAGTGATATGGGCCCATTGGTGTCAGAGCAGCTTGTTTATGTTCAGAGGCCTTGTTCACACTGGAGTCAGTAGTTCTGTTTTTTTTTTTTTTTCTTGCTTTTGTTTTTTCATATAGAAGATCCATGAGTGTTGTCCCAGATCCTAAGAAGTACTGTAGACCTAAAGGGAATATATCAGGGAATATGTTTTTTTTTTAAAAAACAGATAATGGTATGTTTTTATTTCCTGATGTTAGTTTTTATTTTATTTTTTCATTTTTTATTTTTTGGGGGGGCAGTTATTATAAACAGCATTTAGAGAGTTTATTTACAGCAGCCACATGGGAGAGTTTTCTAGAGGTCATTTTACAGGGAGGGAGTAGATAAGCTGTGACCTCACTTATTGTAAATTATGTTTCTTGTGTTGCCTATATAGTGCTGCTCATAATTATTCATACCCCAGGCAAATTGTGACTTAAAGTTACTTTTATTCAACCAGCAAGTAATTTTTTGACGGGAAATGACATAGGAGCCTCCCAAAAGATAATAAGACGATGTACAAGAGGCATTATTGTGGGAAAAAAAACATTTCTCAGCTTTTATTTACATTTGAGCAAAAAGTGTCTAGTCCAAAATTATTCATACCCTTCTCAATAATCAATAAAAAAGCCTTTATTGGCTATTACAGCAATCAAACGCTTCCTATAATTGCAGACCAGCTTTTTGCATGTCTCCACAGGTATTTTTGCCCATTCTTCTTTAGCAATGAGCTCCAAATCTTTCAGTTTGGAGGGTCTTCTTGCCATCATCCTGATCTTTAACTCCCTCCACAGATTCTCAATTGGATTCAAGTCTGGACTCTGGCTGGGCCACTCCAAAACGTTAATGTTTTCTGCTAACCATTTCTTCACCACTTTTGCTGTGTGTTTTGGGTCATTGTCATGCTGAAATGTCCACTGGTGCCCAAGGCCAAGTTTCTCTGCAGACTGCCTGATGTTGACGTTGAGTGTTTTTTTTTTTTTTTCATGGTGCCGTTTACTGTGAACTGTGATTAGATTCCCTGCTCCATTGGCGGAAAAACACCCCCAAAGCATTAGGTTCCCACCACCATGTTTGACAGTGGGGATGGTGTTCTTTGGGTTGAAGGCTTCTCCCTTTTTATGCCAAATGAAGGAAACATCATTGTGACCAAACAATTCAATTTTTGTTTCATCTGACCATAACACAGAAGACCAGAAGTAGTCTTCTTTGTCCAGATGAGCTTTTGCAAAGACTAAGCAAGCTTTTGTGTGCCTTATCTGGAGAAGTGGCGTCCTCCTTGGTCTGCATCCATGTAACCCAGCAGTGTGCAGTGTCCGTTGGATTGTCTGCCTTGAGACATTGCCACCAGCAAAGTCCAGATTCACCAGGATGGCCTTGGTGGTGATCCTTGGATTCTTTTTCACCTCTCTAACTATCCTCCTGGCCAGCACAGGTGTCACTTTTGGCTTCCGACCACGTCCTTTGAGATTTTCCACAGTGCAGAACAGTGCAAATGTAAATAAAAGCTGAGAAATGTTTTGTTTTCCACAATAATGCCTCTTGTACATCGTCTTTATTATCTTTTGGGAGACACCTATGTAATTTCCCGTCAAAAAATTACTTGCTGGTTGAATAAAAGTAACTTTAAGTCAAAATTTGGCAGGGGTATGAATAATTATGGGCAGCACTGTATATAGGTGCCATCCTTCATTTAAACCTGCCTGTGATAATAATGAGATGACTGCTGAAAAGTGATTAGGCTTAGTGGTCAGTGTGAAAACTCTGGGATTGCAGGATTTTTTATAAATTTTTTTAATACAGATGGTGACCTAGAAATGTAAAATCTGCAATTATTCTTAAACACATGTTTTAAATAAAAAAAACAGTTTAAATAGGCTATTTTCCTATGCATTCCCTTATTTTTTTTTTTATATATATATATTTTTTTATAGACCGAATAATGCAGCACTCTATGCTATTTTGCTTTTTAGATGGTGGATAGCTAAAAGGACTGATCATGACACCAGTATGAACAAGGTCTTATTTTTGTACTCAGACTCTTCAAGTAAAGGGAGGGGGATAGTGTCTCATGTTAATTCCTCCATGCCAGAACATCATTAAAGTTGGTGAAATTGAGGGTGAATTATCTATAAAGACGACTCTTCAGGTCATTTGCACGAAATTTGTAGGATTTGCTGGAAAAAAAAATTGCAATACAAGCTTAAACATGGGTGAATGTGCTCGTCGGTTATCCAGCAAAAGGATTGCTATGCTGCTGTCTGGCTATTCTTGGCTTATCTCCCCCACCATTGTTACAAGTTGTTACATTTGTGCCTTTAATTTTTGTTTTTCGAGAAACCAGCAGCATAAATGATTTTCAGAATTCTTAATTCGACATGGCATGGGTGCAATGTCCATGTTCTTTATCATACTGTACTGTTTCACAACACACACATGTATTATTATTGTCTGCCTATTGCTGTTATTAAGGGGCCTTCTTGTAGCTCATTGGCCCCTCGTAGTGAAGCAACATGCAACTGATAGCTACATGTACCTGTGCATTGGAACAAAGTTTTGTAGTGTATAGATGTATCCTAATAGGTGGACAGTCCTGCCTGTAACACGGCACATTGGTATCCAGTGTTTTTTTATTGTAATTTTTTATTTATTTTTGAAAAAATTTTGGGAAACCTTTTTGAAAGGCTGTACGAGTGTGGTGTCTATGAGTTCATAGGGAAATAGATTTTTGTTCAAGGGTTGGCTTGTGTTTTATTTTGTCTTATGCCACAATTAACCTATCGCCACCAAACTCTGCTCAGCTTGCCAGAAGCATGTCTTTTGCTGAGCAGGCATTTCTTAAGACTTCAAGCGTACCTACACTTTCAGATGACTTTAACTGGTGCATAATTATATGACTTGAATATGGCCTTTTTAAGCAGTTTGCCTCTGCAGGCTCCATCTCTTATCCTCAGTTCCCCCTGAGCTAAATTTCCCATAGTGTGCACATGGAGAAGCACCATATAGGACATAGAGCAGTACTGAACAGTATTGATGTGACTAAAGCACTTAGGGTGTCCTATAACACCTACTGTTAGCTATGTCAGCCTCTTTAGATTGACTTATGCAAAGTTGTGTAAAAACGTACTGACCATCTTTGTACTTCTTTTCTCTGTTTGTTGATGGTTGCCTATTGGTGTCTTTTAGCACCCAGTGTAAGCTTGAAGAGGCTGGTTGTGTCTCAGTGGGCTTAGTGAGAGGAATTGCAAAGAAATGTCTGCAATTGTTATTACTTTTTCACATATCTCCAGTTCTAAAAAGCAATTCCAGAGGAGCATGTATAGCTTAGAAGTATCTTCACACCGATTAAGGCGAGGAGAGCCCCCCCCCCCCCAAAATCCGGATTTGTTCTGTAAGCTGTACGTACAGCAGCTGCCGACTTCAGTATTCTTCCCAGTGTCTGTATCCATAGAACAATGGGTGAGCAAATCCACAGTTCTGAACATGTTGCTTCACTTCTCTTGTACCATCCCCTTCGCAGCAATGGCAGGTTTGTTCGTGAGTTTAAATTGCATTTAGGGCTATTTTTCAGATTTGTGGGATTTGCAGACTATTGTTTGCCGGATTAAAGGACGTGTATTGTATGTGTGTATCCTTCAAATTATTATTACTGTAATTCCTCATCAATTTGCTAGTCCCCTTGTATAAATAAAGTACTAATGGAGAGTGTGGTGTTGCCAATACTACAGCAGTCCTATACCTGGTTAGTCCATTCTAAGTATTGTGAGGCAGTTTTTCTGAAATGTACTCGTCAGAGTTATAATCTGTTTCATAGAGGTCCATTATGAATAAAGAATAATTAAACTGTTAATTTAAAATGTACAGTCTAACGAGACAACCACCCAAACTACATTAAAAGGGGTCTTCTTGAAGAAGGCCAGAATGGTAGAACTGAAGATCTGTCATGGTAAATCTAGTCTAAATAATACAGTCGTCTTTTGGAGAGGTTTCATTTATTTGCAAAGAGTACATTTTCCTTTTTGTTTTGTACCGTTTTATTCATTTTTGGGATATGTAGCATACCAGAATGCTGCTATGTCAATCTGTTACCTGCTGTGTACTACTCATCTCTGTTCAGTTGTGCTGTCTTATCACACACATATCAAAATAGATCACTATTTTGTTACTTCTTTTTGGTTTACATTGGACTTGTATGTGCTAAATAATGGTCTGTTTTGCTGACTGTTTACACTGATGTCAACTTTTTTTTATCTTGTTATACTTCTATTGTACTCACAAGACTAGACATTTCCATAATGCCATTTTATTCCAGTAGATTGTTGGTCTCCTGTTTGTATGATATAATATATACTTTAACAGGTTCACTGTGCAAGCAAAAGTAATGTGATCATCTGTAAGTATAGTAATATTACTGATGTACAATAGCATTGCATTTGCTATTGTAAACAGAATAAGTTCTTTCTGCTGATGTCATGGAAATTTAGTGCACTTTAACCGGAGCTGTAACCCAGCTATAAAACCGGAAAGGGAGAAATATATTAAGAACTAGTTTGGCAGGTTTCTTATAAATATTAAAGTTAATAATGTCATTAAGTTATTGTGGCATAACATTTAATATGCGTGCTGTGAGCTGTTAATAATCTCCATGTTGTAATTGTTTCCACCATGGGATTAAAGGGTTTTCTTAAAGACAAGAGTTTTTGTCTGCTAATACTTGCACTTTACATCTGGCCTCCTTTTCCACTTGGTAAAGCTTAAACCGCGTGTTAGGTCTTCTTAAAGAGACGAGCTGTGTTTGGAGACTTACAAGCTATGCTCCTTGGGAAAATAATATGCAACGAGAGATCCCCAAAGACAACCATCTCGCTAGTGCCACCTTGTGGAAGTGGCTACCAACGAGTCGGATTTTGACTCGTAGGGAACCACTTACAGGTCGTGTTAGGCGAAGGAAAGCTTGAGAAAAGCAAGTTTTAACCATCCAAGTACTAAACTAGGAGTTATCTTTTTACCCGCCATAGATTGCGTACCCCAGAATAAGAAGACTTTTTATTTATTTTTTGTGCAAGGTGAACAGAATACAGTTCTGTAGATATTGGTGTAACTTTTTAACCCACTGAAATCATTTTGTTACAAATTGTACAGTAGGTATTTTCGATATTGTATTTCTATCGCGAGCCCATCACGCTGGTGCTCGGCGCTGCAGCTTGTACTTGTCGCGCTGCCTGTCCCCGAGACCATCCGCAATGGGCTTGCGATGCATTCTCAAACTGTTGTTGCTACATGTAACCACGGGGTGGCGCTGGACAAAAACCATTGTGCGCATGTCGGCTTTTGTTCAGTCCTCCTCTGAGACCCCGGTTCGATCCCAGCCAAATCAGCCTGAGCGGGACATACATACTGATGTATTATTGCATTATGCATTATGATGGCAGTGTCTGAGGGATACTACAGGACTCACTATTATGGAAAAAATCTTTGCAAAATCACTGGAAATCTCCTCTGCTTGCGCAAATGTGCCGAGGGACTCTTCCTGGTATTTTGGGGGGGGGGGTGGTGGAGTCATTTGGTACATCTTCTCTCACATTATGATGGCAGTGTCTGAGGGATGGGTGCAGTCAGTACAGGGACAACTACTGTTCAATTCCGCTTTACCTGATACAGTGGCACCAATCAGTTGCAGTAATACTACAGGACTAAACTGTGATCGATTGGTGAAAATCAAATTTACTGCTTTACATATACTGTATGCCCTTCTTTAAGTAAATCTGCTGGTGGTCCAGCGGCAGCGTGTCAGCCTTGTAACACCTAGTGTCTAGGGTTCGATTCCCCTGTTAACTTTTTTTTTTTTTGTGTGTCTTTACTTAATAGAGTTCACTCCTGTATATTCGAGTACAGTCTGTACAGTACCTATACTCCTGCAGCCCTCACTATTATGGAAAAAATCTTCAGAGGCTGGGAGCGCGGGATTGAAGAGAAGGTGCTGGCAAGAGTCAGGACCTGTAGCCAGAGCTCATTGTCTCAGTGTCTGCAAGTGAGGAATCACGTAGCTCATTTGCATAACAATGCCGTATTTAACACCTCCGTCTTAGATATGTGAAGTGGACTGCTTAATGCTTTGGGGGAGGGGGGGGGGGTTAAATAATTTACAATGCAAATTGTAATATAGCACATGGAGCCTGGAGGGGGTTAATGTACTCACCTAAGTATTATCACACAGTGCATGCTGCAGACATGCGTCTAGCACGCAGAGCTGTCTTTTACTGGCTTGGGGATGTTTAAAGTGTTGCATGCATCCCAATGCTGGCATCCCATTTATTTCTACTGAGACACACAGCCGCTATATCCCAATATGTCATGCGTGCGGGTCCCAGAATGCATGCAGGGTGCGTTCAGGGACCTGCACCAGCATGTCATATTGGGATAAAGTGGTTGTGTGTCTCAGTAGGAATAAATATGATACCAGCATTGTATAATAATAGTATAATTTTGTATTCTCCCAAAAAAAGCCAATAAAAGCTACATTTTAAAGATACCTGTACCTTTGAGTATTTGTGTGTGTTTTTTTTTATTTATGTTTAATGTGTACAGTTTTATTTTGTATTCTCCACAAAAATCTAATAAAAGCTACATTTCTCCACAAAAAGCTAATAACATACAGTATTGTAATGTTGAATTACAATAGAATGATACTTGTGCTGTAGGCATACTCTGCCAGTTGGGGTTTGGAGCTAGTTTACAGGCACCCCCCATGGTGCCAATTCTCCTCCCTCCTTGGCTCTCAAGGTTGCAATGTGAATAGAGTGGGGGGAGGGGAACTGTAATTTAAGCTTATGGGTGGGGAAAAAATACAGATAGTATTGTTGACAATAACAAAGACATCACTATTCTAAATAGAAAAGTAGAAACATACTGTAGGTGTAGGAAGAGTCCCTCGGCACATTTGCGCAAGCAGAGGAGATTTCCAGTGATTTTGCAAAGATTTTTTCCATAATAGTGAGGGCTGCAGGAGTATAGGTACTGTACAGACTGTACTCGAATATACAGGAGTGAACTCTATTAAGTAAAGACACACAAAAAAAAAAAAAAGTTAACAGGGGAATCGAACCCTAGACACTAGGTGTTACAAGGCTGACACGCTGCCGCTGGACCACCAGCAGTTTTACTTGTTCATATGCCCAAGAAATTGACACACTCTTCTGCAGCCACAGTAGTACTGTAGTGTGACGACAAATAGAAAACAAAGCGTGCATGACACCTAGCGGTGAAAGTGATTTAGGCAGGAATCCAGAGGGAAAAAAAAAATGAATGAGCGACACAGCTCGGTGCTGTCTCACGCGACAGGGCTCACAGAGGGTCAATATCGCCGATGCAAACCCAGTTTTATGCACAATCTCGCGATCACCTACTGTACCATTGCCTTTTGCTTGCCATGTGTTCAAATGAAAAGGCAAATTTTTTTTCCACAGTTGGGTGGATATTTTGGGTTTTTAAGCTTTAAAACACTACTAGATTCTGTAGATTGGTCGACTATTGAGAAATTATGGAGACTTGAGTTGGTATGTTTCTCTACAGCATACATTCTTGTTTTAAGGCCAGATCCCGACAGCCATTACAATTTTTCCATCTGCAAAACACTGATGTATCTGGTCATACATATGGTGCCTCGGTGCATCCATTTTCAATTCTGGGGCCCTTCATTTGAATAATGGAAAAGAGACAAGAATGGAGCGGGCTGCTGCCGAAAAATTGAAGTGCGGTTTGGACCATTTACTTTATTAGGTCTGTGCTTTCTGAATTAGGCCTTTGTGTACCTTTTACACGCATTTCATTTTCAATTTTATATAGATATCATTTAATTTGAGAAACTTTGTTAGTATATTTCTTGTACTGATCCTGAGTGCTGCGCATAGATTTCTGCAGGTTGCTTCTGGATCCAGGCAATAGGTTTTTAACATTTTTATCTGAGCTCATTCAATTAAATCAAATTCTGCTACAGTGAGCAGTCCCTGTAGACACTGAACCTGGAAGGGTCACTTGCAGATGTGTGTTTAGTAGCCAGTAGAAAATTGAGAATGGCCTGTAAGACACATTAAGAACAATTTACATAGGCCAATGATTGGCAGACTAGCGTTCATAAGGGCACTTGTTCCCAATCATTTCCCAGTGTAAACAGGACAGCGAGCAGCCAGCTAGCAAGCAAACAATTGTTTGTCAGCTGATTGGATATTTTGCACTCACTTGTCAGCAGCACATCTCCCTGATAAAACAGGGCTTGTGCTGCAGACATAATGTAAACTATCCTCTGGATAGTTCATCGGTAACTGATCAGTGGGGGTTTGACACTTTTGATCCCCACTGATCAGATGTTTGAGAAGTCACCGGTGCTCCTATAAGCACCGCAGCTTTCCCTAGGCCAGTGACGTCACGTTCATCAGTCACATGGCCAGCAATGGGACTGAGCTGCGATACCAAGCATAGCCGCTGTACAATGTATGGCGCTGTGCTTGATAGGCTGCGGTGCTTACAGGAGTGTCGGTGGGGTTCCCGAGCGTCAGACCCCCACCAATCAGTTAAAAAGTCTTTGAAAACCCCTTTAAAAGCTAGCATCTCATTGCCAGAGATGCAGACATTTGTAGTGAAAATGGGTCAGTCTGAAAGCAGTGTTCAACCAAGTATTGTGCATCCATGTTGCATGCGTAACACATCTTTACAATATTTTTTTTTAACATAAATTACTGTTTGAAATAATCTTCCTCACCTTTGAAATATTCCAAGGCTAGTTTTATCATCCACGTCTTAATAATATGAAGAAAGCAGGGACTTGAAGTATTTGTGCGTTTCTTTGCGTGGGGTTATGCCAGCTAACAGGAAAAAGTTAGGATACAAGTCGCACTAATTGTGCAAGATAAATGACCAAGCACAAGGACAATGCACCAACACCAAATATTTTGGTTTGTAGCTTGTGACTTTGAATTTAACAATTTTGTTCCCTCCTCTAGTGTTGCATTTATGCAATACGGTAAATTCACCTTCTCTGAATTGTGTGTATCATTTTTTTTTTATCTATTAGTCAGGTGTGTGTATTATTGGCCAAGTGGGCATTTCCAGAAAAATAATTCTGTGACTCTGTTGTACCTATCTGTGGTTGTGTTTTTTTAAATATTGAGTATTTTACAGGTAGAGAAAAGTTCTTCAAACTCTTCCTGTTTCAGTTCCATTTCTGGTTCTACGTGGAACACTTTTTTCCATTCCACACCTCTTTATAGTCCATCTATGAAATTATTAATGCAAATAAAATTGATAAGTGATTCCAAACTGGCAAAAGCTAATGTCTTATTGTGCGATTCATGCATTAGGTGGCTGCATGTGCAACATCTTAATTACAGTACATTGGAGATTCGGAAACCATTGTTGTCTATCCTAGATCTCATCAGGTATATATGCACAAAACATACATAAAATTCTCTGAAACGTCTGTTTTGTTATACAGTGAGGAACAGAAGTATTTGAACACCCTGCGATTTTGCAAGTTATCCCAATTAGAAATCATGGAGGGGTCTGAAATTCACATTGAAGGTGCATTCCCACTCTGAGAGACAGAATAAAATATTTCAGGAAATCACATTGTATGATTTTTTTTTTAAATTATTTATTTGTCTTGCACTGCTGAACATAACTATTTAAACACCTGAGAAAATCAGTGTTAATGTTTGGCACAGAAGCCTTTGTTTGCAATTACAGAGGTCAAACGTTTCCTGTAGTTCTTGACCAGGTTTGCACACACTGCGACAGGGATTTTGGCCCACTCCTCCACACAGATCTCCTCTAGATCTGTCAGGTTTCGGTGCTGTCTCTGAGTAACACAGAGTTTCAGCTCCCTCCAAAGATGTTCTATTGGATTTAGGTCTGGAGACTGGCTAGGCCACTCCAGAACCTTGATATTATTTTTACGGAGCCACTCCTTGGTTATCCTGGCTGTGTGCTTCGGGTTGTTGTCATGTTGTAAGACCCAGCCACGACCCATCTTCAATGCTCTGACTGAGGGAAGGAGGTTGTTGCTCAAAATCTCAAAATAAATGGCCCCATTCATCCTCTCCTTAATACAGTGCAGTCGTCCTGTTCCCTTCGCAGAAAAGCACCCCCAAAGCATAATGTTACCACCCCCATGCTTCACAGTAGGGTGTTCTTGGGATGCAACTCATCCTTCTTTTTCCTCCAAACACGACGAGTGAAGTTTAGACCAAAAAGTTCTACTTTGGTCTCATCTGACCACATGACTTTCTCCCATGCCTCCTCTGGATCATTCAGATGGTCATTGGCAAACTTCAGATGGGCCTGGACATGTTATGACTTGAGCAGGGGAACCTTCTGTGCAATGCATGATTTGAAACCATGACGGCGTAGTCTTCTACCGACAGTGACCTTTGAAACTGTGGTCCTAGCTCTCTTCATGTCATTCACCAGCTCCTCCCTTGTAGTTCTGGGCCGATTCCTCACCTTTCTTATCATCGGTGATACCCCACGAGGTGAGATCTTGCATGGAGCCCCAGTACGAGGGAGACTGACAGTCGCCTTTAGCCTCTTCCATTTTCTAACAATTGCTCCAACAGTTGATCTATTTTCACAAAGCTGCTTGGCAATTGCCCTGTAGCCCTTTCCAGCCTTGTGGAGGTCCACAATTTTGTCTCTGGTGTCTTTTGACAGCTCTTTGGTCTTGCCCATGGTAGTAGTTGGCGTCTGACTGTGGGGTGGACAGGTGCTACTAAGTTAGATTAATGAGTGGAGAAGAGGTGGACATTTTAAAGGCACAGTAAACCGGTCTTTGAGGGGCAGAATTCTTGCTGTTTCTCAGGTGTTCAAATACTTATGTTCAGCAGTGCAAGACAAATAAATTATTTAAAAATCATACAATGTGATGTCCTTTTAATTTTTATATATATATATATATATAATTTTTTTTTTTTATTCTGTCTCTCCGAGTGGGAATGCACCTACAATGTGAATTTCAGACCCCTCCATGATTTATAATTGGGAGAACTTGCAAAATCGCAGGGTGTTCAGATACTTCTGTTCCTCACTGTATATTCCTATGTAAAAAATTATTTCTTGCACAATTACTAAGGACTGACATACAAAATAAAAATTATGCTGTAAAAGTAAGATGCACCAAATTCATTAAGAAGTGCAGGCTTTGTGATATATTTGTTGCATTTTGCCCTGGCTTTCTGCCTCAAACCAATCTACGTTAGCTATGGGCTGGTGAATTGTTGTTAATGTCGGGCAGCGGGTCCCCCACTCGTTTCTACTAAGCTCTATCTCTTTGGGCTCCTACACACCTGTTATTGCACTGTCTTTTTCTTTTTCTTTTTTTTTAACATAGAAACTTCCCTGTTTTTTTCCATACAGCATGTACTTTTTTTTTTTTTTTTTTTTTTTACTGCTGTATTTCTTATAAAGGAGATGTCAAAACACTAGATGAAAACATGATGTGTTAAAGCAAAAAAAAAAAATACCAGAGACCCAGAAAACACCACCTAATTTACGAAAAGGCCTGTAGCAAAAGATGCTTGTCTGCCCGTGTTTTATATTTTATATTTCAGCTAACATCTGGAACTGCAAAACCACAGGTTGAAAAAATTGCCATTAAATACCGATGTGTGAACTCACACTTACTTTTTTTTTCTTCCCACCTTCCAAGGACCATAACTTTCTGTTCACTTAGCCATATGGATTATTGTATTTGTAATGGCACCATTCAATTTAAAAGGGGTTGTGTCACTTCATCAAATGTCATTTATCATGTAGAGAAAGTTAATACAAGGCAGTTACAAATGTATTGTGATTGTCCATATTGCCTCCTTTGCTGGCTTGATTCATTTTTCTATCACATTATACAGTGCTCGTTTCCATTGTTACGACCACCCAACAATCCAAAGTTGCATATACCTCCCTAACACGTGTTGGAACTTTCCATACTTTTTATTTACAATTGGTCAGAAGACCATTAATGTCCCTTGATTAATATGTGTTGCTGAATGTAAAATTTAACATTTATTTCTTATCATTAAGGGCTCTTTCACACTTGCGTTGTCCGGATCCGGCGTGTACTCCACTTGCCGGAATTACACTCCGGATCCGGAAAAACGCAAGTGTACTGAAAGCATTTGAAGACGGAACCGTCTTCAAAATGCTTTCAGTGTTACTATGGCACCCAGGACGCTATTAAAGTCCTGGTTGCCATAGTAGGAGCGGGGGAGCGGTATACTTACAGTCCGTGCGGCTCCCGGGGCGCTCCAGAATGACGTCAGAGCGCCCCAAGCGCATGGATGACGTGTCCAATGCGATCACATGATCCATGCGCTTGGGGCGCCCTGACGTCACTCTGGAGCGCCCCGGGAGCCGCACGGACGGTAAGTATGCTGCTCCCCGCTACACTTTACCATGGCTGCCAGGACTTTAGCGTCCCGGCAGCCATGGTAACCATTCAGAAAAAGCTAAATGTCGGCTCCCGCAATGCGCCGAAACGACGTTTAGCTTAAGGCCGGATCCGGATCAATGTCTTTCAATGGGCATTAATTCCGGATCCGGCATTGCGGCAAGTGTTCCGGATTTTTGGCCGGAGCAAAAAGCGCAGCATGTTGCGGTATTTTCTCCGGCCAAAAAACGTTCCGTTCCGGAACTGAAGACATCCTGATGCATCCTGAACGGATTTCACTCCATTCAGAATGCATGGGGATAATCCTGATCAGGATTCTTCCGGCATAGAGCCCCGACGACGGAACTCTATGCCGGAAGAAAAGAACGCAGGTGTGAAAGAGCCCTAAAACATTTAGAACATCTTAAATTAAAATTGTCAGCTCTGCCTGTCTTTTGTATTTTTGTAGTCACTCAGGGTCTGATTGTTAGGTGTATCCCCTAGGGGGCGCTCTTCCCTATTGGCTATTGGGGTCTCTATTTTATTATTATTATTATCATCTGCGCTCAGTTAGTGCACAATGTTGCTTTCACAGTGCGCTATTCACTAGCGATTTTATCCCCTCTTGTAGATACACTCCTCTTAACTGTATCAAACAGACCTATGTTGGCTAGGCATCCGCTGCCTAAAACACCCTAATAACACTTTCTGCTTCCCGACATGTTTCGCCAAGCACTTGGCGTCTTCAGGGGTATGAGCAGTGAATAGTGTGTTGGGGGCGGAGCCAACCTTTTAAAACCTCCCTCCATGTGTCATAGTTCTACGGACATTTGAAGACAAATAAGTCACAGGGGCCTGATGAGATACACCCAAAATTATTTAAAGAGCTTAGTGGTGAGCTGGCAAAACCGTTAACAGATTTATTTAACCAATCATTAGTAACAGGAGTCGTCCCGGAAGATTGGAAATTGGCAAATGTCGTGCCCATTCACAAGAAAGGTAGTAGGGAGGAATCGAGCAACTATAGACCAGTGAGTCTGACATCAATAGTAGGCAAATTAATGGAAACCCTATTAAAGGATAGGATTGTGGAAACTCTAAAATCCCATGGATTGCAAGATGAAAAACAACATGGGTTTACTTCAGGGAGATCATGTCAAACAAATCTTATAGATTTTTTTGACTGGGTCACTAAAATAATAGACGGTGGAGGTGCAGTAGACATCGCATATCTAGATTTTAGTAAGGCTTTTGACACTGTCCCACATAGAAGACTTATCAATAAACTGCAGTCATTGAGCATGGACTCCCATATTGTTGAGTGGATTAGGCAGTGGCTGAGTGACAGACAACAGAGGGTTGTAGTCAATGGAGAACATTCAAAACAAGGTCATGTTACCAGTGGGGTTCCACAGGGATCTGTACTGGGACCAATTTTGTTTAATATCTTCATAAGTGATATTGCAAAAGGCCTCGATGGTAAGGTTTGTCTTTTTGCTGATGACACAAAGATATGTAACAGGGTTGATGTTCCTGGAGGGAAACGCCAAATAGAAAAGGATTTAGGAAAACTAGAAGAATGGTCAGAACTCTGGCAACTGAAATTTAATGTGGATAAGTGCAAGATAATGCACCTGGGGCGTAAAAACCCAAGGGCAGAATATAGAATATTTGACACAGTCCTGACCTCAGTATCTGAGGAAAGGGATTTAGGAGTAATTATTTCTGAAGACTTAAAGGTGGGAAGACAATGTAATAGAGCAGCACGAAATGCCAGCAGAATGCTTGGATGTATAGGGAGAGGTATAAGCAGTAGAAAGAGTGAAGTGCTTATGCCGCTGTACAGAACACTGGTGAGACCTCACTTGGAGTATTGTGCGCAGTACTGGAGGCCATATCTCCAGAAGGATATAGATACTCTAGAGAGAGTTCAGAGAAGAGCTACTAAACTAGTACATGGATTGCAGGATAAAACTTACCAGGAAAGGTTAAAGGACCTTAACATGTACAGCTTGGAAGAAAGAAGAGACAGAGGGGATATGATAGAAACTTTTAAATACATAAAGGGGATCAACTCGGTAAAGGAGGAGAGCATATTTAAAAGAAGAAAAACTACCACAAGAGGACACAGTTTTAAATTAGAGGGGCAAAGGTTTAAAAGTAATATAAGGAAGTATTACTTTACTGAGAGAGTAGTGGATGCATGGAATAGCCTTCCTGCAGAAGTGGTAGCTGCAAATACAGTGAAGGAGTTTAAGCATGCATGGGATAGGCATAAGGTCATCCTTCATATAAGATAGGGCCAGGGACTATTCATAGGATTCAGATATATTGGGCAGACTAGATGGGCCAAATGGTTCTTATCTGCCGACACATTCTATGTTTCTAATCTGTGCCTCTGTTGCTCTAAACTAGTGCTGCTGACCTATCGTTGTGTGTCTAACAGTTGAGGCTCGATGTTAACTCCTCCCACTGTCTCATCATCCAATAAGCATTCGCCTGCGCAACGATAGGTCAGCAGAACTGGTTTAGAGCAACAGAGGCATCGAAGTGCGCATGCACCGTCTTCCTGGCCTCTGCCAGTGCGCCTGTGCGAGATTACGGCGCTTCTCTTCAATTTCACAGAGGCAAGTGCAGTGAATAAATTAGCTAGGAAGCGGCTCTGGGTGGGGGGGATATCTGTGGAGGACACTGAAGGGGGATCTGTGGAGGACACTGAAGGGGGGGATCTGTGGAGGACACTGAAGGGGGGGGTATCTGTGGACGACACTGAAGGGGGGGGATCTGTGGACGACACTGAAGGGGGGGGGATCTGTGGACGACACTGAAGGGGGGGGATCTGTGGACGACACTGAAGGGGGGATCTGTGGACGACACTGAAGGGGGGGATCTGTGGACGACACTGAAGGGGGGGATCTGTGGACGACACTGAAGGGGGGGGATCTGTGGACGACACTGAAGGATCTGTGGACGATACTTAGGGGGGGATCTGTGAACAACACTTAGGGGGATGTTGGGGTGGGAGGTCCAATAGGTATGTGGGGGTGGGAGATCCGGGATGGGGGGGCCCATAATTTTTTTTGCTATGGGGCCCAGTCATTTCTAGCTATGCCCCTGATTGTTAAGATTGGGCGGGCACTGGAGCGATAGAGCGCCCTGCTGTAGGAGAAGCCAGCGGGAGATGAAAGGAGGAGGGGTCAACTCCTGGTGGTGTCGGGCACGCATGGCGGTGGAGGATCTGACTGAAGCCTAAAGACCAGACATCAAGGTAGACCTGCAGAAGAAGGTGACAGCGCAGTATGTGATGTAAACGTGTGTAATGTATGTAGTGCAGTGTGTGATCATCACATACTGCACTACATACATTACACACATGTATACATCACATGCCCCCTCACAGTAATAATGCCCAGATATGTGCCCCCTCACAGTAATAATGCCAAGATATGTGCCCTCTTCACAGATGTAATGCTTACACATGCCCCCTCACAGTAGTTATGCCCAGATATGTGCCCCCTCACAGTAGTTATGCCCAGATATGTGCCCCCTCACAGTAGTTATGCCCAGATATGTGCCCTCTTCACAGTAGTTATGCCCTGATATGTGCCCTCTTCACAGTAGTTATGCCCTGATATGTGCCCTCCTCACAGTAGTTATGCCCTGATATGTGCCCTCCTCACAGTAGTTATGCCCTGATATGTGCCCTCCTCACAGTAGTTATGCCCAGATATGTGCCCCCTCACAGTAGTTATGCCAGATATGTACCCTCCTCACAGCTCACAGTAGTTATACCCTGATATGTGCCCTCCTCACAGTAGTTATACCCTGATATGTGCCCTCCTCACAGTAGTTATGCCCAGATATGTGCCCCCTCACAGTAGTTATGCCAGATATGTACCCTCCTCACAGCTCACAGTAGTTATACCCGGATATGTGCCCTCCTCACAGTAGTTATGCCCAGATATGTGCCCCTTTCACAGTAGTTATGCCAGATATGTGCCCTCCTCACAGTAGTAATGCTACACGTGCCCCCTCATAGCGTTTGCATTTCTTTCTGGCAAAGCTACATGGTTCCGGCCCGTGAAATTTATACCAAGTCTAGTGCAGCCCTCAGACGAAAAATGGTTGGGCACCACTGCTATAGGATAAAGCACCAGCCTATGTGCACTCCCACGGTCCTGGCCAGCACTTTTTTTCTGTAGAGTGCAAGCATGAACACCACTGATGGATTGCAGGGTCATAACCATGGAAACAAGCAATGTATAATGTGATGGAAAAATGAATCAAACCAGCAAAGTAAGCAACATGGATAATAACAATACATTAGTAAGTGCCGTGTATTAACTTTCTCTACGTGATAAATGCCACTTGCTTAAGTGAGACAACCCCTTTAACACAGCTTGTATTGTAAAACTTGAAAATTATTCTTTGCGTGGTGAAATTATAAAAAAATGCAATCACTATGGGTTTTTATTTGTTTATTTATTTTTCTTTGCACTTAAAATGACTAGTTAAAAAATATACAGACTTAAAAAGAAATGACTTCAGATTGCCATATTCTGTTTTATTCTTTTTTTTGCAGTGGGGGGTGGTCAGGGGTTAGAGGGGCCCAGCAAATTGGCAGTTTTTCTTCTTTCTATGGTGTTCACTGTGCAACTATTTTTTATTTTGTTTTTATGTTTAATTTTTTTCATAGTTTGGACATTTTTGGATATGACTGGTGTATTTTTTTGCTTCTTTTTGTATGTAAAAATGAGACACTGTGATTTAAATTGTTAATATTTAAAATGTTTTACTGTACTGTTTAGTTCCCTTAGGGGACTTGAACATGCAATCTTCCGATTGCTTATATCATAGACTGCAATAGAATGCTATTGCAGTCAATGGGTGTTAACCAGGCATTTTGTTAATCTCTGCTATAGGCTGGGCTTTACAGGAATCTTACTAAGACAGGCCTGGAAGCTTACCCAAAGCCCTAAGCTGCCATAGTAAGTGATAGGAAGGCTCAGATGCCATGGTTGCTATTGACCATGTCATCTGAGGGGTTAAATTAGCAGGATTAGAGTTATCTGTAGTCAGTGCCGGTACCAGTTATGTATGTAGCAGCAGGGGCGTAACTACCATAGTGGCAGACCATGCGACTGCTATGGGGCCCAGGGCAAAAAGGGGCCCAGTCTTAGTTGGGATTATCTCCTCTTCTGCTGGAGGTGAAAACTTTGGTCAGGACTCTACCCTCTAAAGCAGGGGTGCACAACCTTTTCTGGTTGGGGACCACATTGTCAACCTGAACCAATTCCAAGTGCCGAAAATAAACTTTAAAGGGGTATTACCAAGTGAAATACTATATTTATGGCATATTGAACTTACAGTATATATCATAAATGTCTAGTTACACCTCCAGGGATTCCCATCTAATGGGACAATACACGAAAGGTTCATGTGAGCAGCCACAAGACATAGACATACATGTCTGCTACCAGATGTTTGGGGGCCACATAGAATGGTATTGAGGGCCGCAGGTTGTGCACCCCTGCTCTAAAGAAACAACTTTTAGTTTAGTTGTTTAAATAAAGCAGTGTAAAAATGGCCCAAGGGTCATTGAAAGGGGTTTAGGTAGAAACCACTCTGTCCTGTGTGGGGGCCTGGTTTGATTTTTGCTATGGGGCCCTCACTTCTCTATGTACGCCACTGTGTAGCAGGATCACCTCATAAGCCCACTCTATACATCTCTTACATGCAAATGACAGATATGACATTTTGCATTAAGAAGTTAATGTATTTTTCTGGGAACAGGTGGGTAATTCATACAGTGCCTTGAAAGAGTATTCATACCCCTTGAACTTTTGCACACTTTTTCACGTTAAACCCACAAACATCAAATGTATTTTATTGGGATAAAAGCATACATTTCTAATAGCAAAATAGAACATTGTTAACTTATGATGACATGGATATTTCCAATTCAGACACGTATGGCATATGTCATAAATCACTGACAGAAGAGGATCTCCCTAACCTGCACCTATTTGGTGAATTAGTTATTTTTCCTGTGTCATGCATGTGAAGAACGTGGAAGTTACACCGAGGAGTAAACCTGTCTGCTGCATTAAGAAATCGTTCACGGCCTTCCTCTGTACAGGCGGTCTAACATCTGGAGCAGGGAGTTCCAACAGGTGGAAATGTCACATATCAGGTGGTGTTGGGCAAGAGCATTTTGCCTTTGCAGCTCAAGGAGGGTTTGTGTAATGCCCCAGAGTGGCATTACCACTTCTACACCCTGCTACTATCTCTAATGGGCTAACAAAACGTAATCTTATGTATTTTGTTTAGGTCCTAAACACTGTGCATTTCTAATGTTTGCTACTGTTATGTTTACATGTAATATGCCTGGTTCACCAGCAGGTGGCAGCAAACATGGCAGAGCTGTACTTGGGTAGAATGGAGCATTCCATTCTAACCCCCACTCTGGAGAGGAGTGGGCGAGTCCCACTTCCTGCAGGAAGGGTGGGGACCAGTGAGAGTCTAGCTTACCCCCTGCTTAGGGCAGGTGTGCAGGCACGTCTCTGCTGGACATGCCCAAGCCAGCCAGAGCACCCTTAGCTCTGCTGGACATGGAGGCCACAGCTTGAGCTTCAAGAGCCAGGAGGAAAATGTTTCCTGGCCTAATCTAGAAACAGACCATACTACAGAAAGTAGTGCAGCATATAAAAGAAGCAAAGTCATACAGTCAGCCTGTCAGTACAGCAGAGCCAGAGAGAAACAGATGTAGCAGAGACAAGTTTGCCTGCCAGTTTTAATGCTAAAGCCTGCTGGGACTAAGATGAAGCTTGAAGATTTTTTTCTGATGAATATTTATGCAACGTAAAGCTGCTATTCAACTACATACAAGGTCTGAACTTAATCTTTCTTGCAAATTTCTCAATTATTCCCCCTATTTATTGCTTCAGAACCAAAGCCTGGTGTCCAGCTGTATCCAGGTAGGAGCACTGTCACGCATATAAAGGGACATTTTAGGCCGCACTATACCACTCAGCATTCCTATACTTGGGTCGCATTACATAGAGGGCCCTAGGGGGAGGCTCCCGTTGCATGTGTTTTGCACAATAAGAGGTGCTGAAGTGCATGCACAGTTTTCTGGACATTTTTTAACAGCTCATGCTGTTCAGTGGAAGACTTGAGTAATCGGTGCCAACGAGATTGAACATGTGCGCCATGCAGGGCACATGGGTCAGCCCTCACTGATGTAGCGCAGACAAAATGTTTTTTCCATTATCGGTAACCATGGTTCCTATCTCTTATTAACGAGGATTGTTCAATTTCTTTATTGGTTCAACAATCTCTGCACATGTTCCTTTTTTGATCTCCATCATGCACCCCACCATTGACTTCCTTTTGTCCCAACATTGAGAATGCAGTCACATTTTTCCATACAAGCTTCTATTTTACGTAGATAAATAATTATATGGCAGAAATAAATTTTTCAACAAGGTCAGACTTCCACAGATATCTGTTCTTGTTATGCTTGGCAGTTCTTTTTAATAGGTCATGGTCTTGAAGTTTGGCTATGTAAATTTCAAGGTAAGATAACTTTTATATTGTGGCTACTTTGTAATTATTTGCTTTCAGTTGATTTTTCTGTTACTAATAAGTAATGGTTTAAAATAATATATGCAGGCTATTTATCACTAGAGATGTCACGAACATAAAATTTTCCGTTCGCGAACGCGAATTTCCGCAAATTTTCGCGAACGGGCGAACCGCCATAGACTTCAATAGGCAGGCGAATTTTAGAACCCACAGGGACTCTTTCTGGCCACAATAGTGGTGGAAAAGTGGTTTCAAGGGGACTAACACCTGGACTGGGGCATGCCGGAGGGGAATCCATGGCAAAACTCCCATGGAAAATTACGTAGTTGACGCAGAGTCTGGTTTTAATCCATAAAGGGCATAAATCACCTAACATTCCTAAATTGTTTGGAATAACGTGCTTTAAAACATCAGGTATGATGTTGTATCGATCAGGTAGTGTAAGGGTTACGCCCGCTTCACAGTGACAGACCAAGCTCCCCATTTAACGCACCGCAAACAACCGCAAACAGTCCATTTGCACAACCGCAAACTCCCCATTTGCACAAGATTGGATACCAAGCTAGCCATGTCCCGTTCCTTGTCCTCACTGATGTCATTGAAGGTCTCTTCCTCCACCCAGCCACGTACAACACCAAGGGTCCCCGAAAGGTGACAACAAGCCCCCTGGGACGCCTGCTGTGGTTGTCTTCCACCTCCTCAAAGCCACCTTCCTCCTCTAACTCCTCTTCTTCAGACTCCTCTCTCTGCGTTGCCTCTCTCTGCATTATTATAAGGTGTGTTAAGTAGTACTATTCCTATCAGTTTAATCCCTGTTACGTCCCCCATCAGGGGACGTGTATATGGAATCGATTTTAGGAACCGGGAGATGGAAAAAAATGCTTGGTCGGTCCTCCTACGTCCAATTTGGGGCACTGCGCGTGCAATCTACTGTGCCACCAGATAGGAGCGGTGTGTTAAGTAGTACTATTCCTATCAGTTTAATCCCTGTTACGTCCACTAGTATTAGTGTTAGGGCTCATTCAGACGGCCGTATGCTGTCCGCAAAAATACTGAATGCTATCCGTTTTTTTGCGGATCCGCAAAAAAAATGTAACATGTCCTATACTTGTCCGTGAAAATCAGGACATGGCCCCATTGAAGTCTATGGGTCCGCAAAAATACTGAATGCTATCCGTTTTTTTGCAGATCCGTTTTTTTGCGGATCCGCAAAAAAACGGATAGCATTCAGTATTTTTGCGGACAGCATACGGCCGTCTGAATGAGCCCTTAAGCAAAGAAGTTTGCTGAATTTGTGGGAGGGGAGGCTCATTACAAGGCTACTTTCATGCACCTGTGAGCCCAGGCTGGCTGGTTA
Organism: Bufo bufo; assembly: GCF_905171765.1. Lineage (NCBI taxonomy): Eukaryota > Metazoa > Chordata > Amphibia > Anura > Bufonidae > Bufo > Bufo bufo. The sequence continues at coordinate 256,940,713 of NC_053391.1, read as the reverse complement.
CTAGGCTATTTATAGGCACCTGTGGGTCCAGACTGACGCCGATTCAGCTGATTTTACTATCTCTGGCTCAGCTCTAGGATACAGCAGCATGGTGTGGAGGCTCCTTACGGCTGGGCGGCGCTGGTATCCATGGTAGGATCGGAGTTGGTTGTACGGGACCCACGCTGCGGCCCGCGATATGTTAGCGCTCTGGGATACAGCAGAGTATGGGTGCTAATGGTCAAACCATGGTTGTTTGTCTGGCTATTCAGAGGCCTGATGGGGCCATTGGGGTAGCATGTGCTTAGAGTGGGCATGGTTGTATGTTTTCTGATACCTGGTTTACATGCGGGGCGCATGTCTGCAGTTGGTTCAAGCTACGCGTGCTGGGTTTAAGTGATGGTAAATGTGGATCAATGGTCGCTGATTTCTAAAAAAAAAAAAAAAAACACCTGCAGCATCATGTGGAGGTTCGGTTGCGCCTGGGCAATGGCAGAAGGTGCCAGGCAAGTGCTGGCATTCACGGTAGGATTGGACTTGGTTACACGGTCCGTGACTTGTAGCGCTCTGGGGCAAAGGGGGTTGGGCTTCAATGATCAAATGATCGTGGTTAGGATTGTTACCTTCAAAGCTACGTCCGTGTGTCTGCATTTACATTTTGTCCTATACACCGTTCACTACTAGAGCTGCGTTCATACGTCCGCTGTTGCATTACATTAATACTCTGCTCACTTTCAGATTGCATTCATATGGCTGCTCTATACCATGCTCCTCATATTCATACACAGAGCTGTGCCCATAACATGTTTTTAGGCACCACTCACATCCAGAGCTGCATTCACCCACTTGTTCTTACATCATGTGTTATACTCTGCTTCCACTTAAAGCTGCATTTCTTTTCATTGCTACATAATGGTTACTCAGTATTCTTACTAGGGCTATCAGCACACCGCTCTGATACTGCTCTTCCGATAAAGATAGCCGCTTTCTTTTCAGGCTTACGTTTTGATATCTGCTTAAAAAAAAAAAAAAAAAAAAAAAAGTGTGGCGTTTGTTACCTTTTTTACATGTGGGGGCACATCCGCAGTTTACGCCAGACATGCTAGGTGTGGGGGTTTGTATATCAGTGGTCTGTATATGGGTACTCAAGCAGATCGGTCTAGGTGCCTGTATTTGAGTTCTGATGCTCTTGTATGGAAGTGTGTTTAATCTATAAACCGTATGTTATGGGCACGCATGTGTCAGCGGTTTTGTGCTAGGTCATAGGTGCACTATATGTTGATTAATTGGCGTTGCATCAGGGTTTATGTTCAAAACGCATTTATGTTTTCTTGGGTGGTGGTGGTGACCATTCAAAAAAAAACCCTACAGCATTATGTGGAGGTTCATTCGCACCTGGGTAATGGCAGAAGGTGCCAGGCGAGTACTAGCATTAACGGTAGGATTGGACTTGGATACACCATTGAGGACTTGTAGCGCTCTGGGGCGAGGGGGGTGGGGCGCTAATGGTCGAATGATCATGGTTCGGTTCGTTACCTTCAAAAGCAACGTCCATGTGTCTGCATTAACAATGTTATACTCCATTTACTACTAGAGCTGCGTTTATGAGTTGCTGTTGAATCACATCAATACCCTGTCACTTCAGGTTGCATTCATACAGCTGCGTTATACCTTGCTCTTCATGCTCAGAGCTGGGCCCATACCATGTTTTTAGGCACTACTCACATCCAGAGCTGCATTCACCCACCTGTTCTTACATCAGTTGCTGCATATTCGGCTTCCACTTAAAGCTGCATTTTCCTTTTCGTTGCTACATCATGGTTACTGAGTATTTTCTCTAGGGCAGTCAGTGCACCACTCTGATACCGTTCTCCCGATAAACATAGCTGCTTTCTTTCAGGTTTACGTTTCTTTCCTCACTGGTGGTTATGTTATAGGCCTACTTTTTCTGTTTCACTTCAGCAGAAAAAAAAAAAGAAAAAAATCAAGTGTCCTGTTCTTTAGTCCTGGTTCGCATTCACTCAGACTGGTCTCCTTTACTTCTGGTTCGCATTCACTCGGATTGGCCTCCTGCCCCAGTTAACCATGCAGTCCTCAGCGGTTAGTGGGCTAATAGGAGTAAGATTCCTACTATGTTTCACAAGTAGTTCATTTGTTTTCACGATAAGGGTCTTCTCTTAGCGAACTGTAATGCCTCTGGCGCTTTTCTCCCATCTGTTTATTCACGGTTGGTTTAATGTTTTATTTAGGCACGTGGTTCGGTTCACTAACGTCGATGCATATCCCATCAGGTCTAGCCCACATTTTAATTACTTATCGTCACTGCGATGTCATCGAGTGCAGTCTTGGCTTCGGGGGCCTGATGATCTCTTCAGCCTCATGGCTCCGTGGAGCCTATGACCGATCTTCATGTTTGTTAGGGGTACGATATGGTTATAAGCTTGTTCGTGTCCTAGGTTTATTGTCGAAGGGGGTCATGGTTATGCAAGTCCCCAAGTCATACTGGTGCTGCATAAGTGGATAAAAAAATAAAATAAAAATATTAAAAATAAATAATAATAATAATAAATCGCCTTTTGTTTCGCATTCATGGCTACGCCATTAGAGTCTCTGACGCATTGCTTCTCCGTTTAAGTTTGACGCGCATGGCCCCGCCATTAGTGTCTCTTGCGCATGGCCCCGCCATTAGTGTCTCTTGCGCATGGCCCCGCCATTAGTGTCTCTTGCGCATGGCCCCGCCATTAGTGTCTCTTGCGCATGGCCCCGCCATTAGTGTCTCTTGCGCATGGCCCCGCCATTAGTGTCTCTTGCGCATGGCCCCGCCATTAGTGTCTCTTGCGCATGGCCCCGCCATTAGTGTCTCTTGCGCATGGCCCCGCCATTAGTGTCTCTTGCGCATGGCCCCGCCATTAGTGTCTCTTGCGCATGGCCCCGCCATTAGTGTCTCTTGCGCATGGCCCCTTTCGCGCTTGGTTCCACCATTAGTGTCTTTAGTCCCTCTAGCGCTTGGTTCCACCATTAGTGTCTTTAGTCCCTCTAGCGCTTGGTTCCACCATTAGTGTCTTTAGTCCCTCTAGCGCTTTAGTCCCTTTCGTGCTTTGTTCCGCCATTAGTCTCTCACGCATGTCTTCTCAGTTTACATTTTACTCACACAACTCACTTTCTCACATTTAATCTCTCTAGGTTCTTGAATTATAGACCTATTCTCCCAGGGAGATGACCCTGGGGTCTCACAATTCCGCTTCTCAAGGGGTTGTTCAAAAAAAAAAAAAAAAATACTATGGCATCAGGTTCGTCCACAGGGAGTCCGGTCACCACTACAGGTGATTACGAAGTCTGTCACGACTACAGACTAATAAGTCCTGTCACGACTACAGGCGATTTACGAAGTCTGTCACGACTACAGACTAATAAGTCCTGTCACGACTACAGGCGATTTACGAAGTCTGTCACGACTACAGACTAATAAGTCCGGTCACGACTACAGGCGATTTACGAAGTCTGTCACGACTACAGACTAATAAGTCCTGTCACGACTACAGGCGATTTACGAAGTCTGTCACGACTACAGACTAATAAGTCCTGTCACGACTACAGGCGATTTACGAAGTCTGTCACGACTACAGACTAATAAGTCCTGTCACGACTACAGGCGATTTACGAAGTCTGTCACGACTACAGACTAATAAGTCCTGTCACGACTACAAGCGATTTACGAAGTCTGTCACGTTTACTGACACGATAAGTCCTAGCACGACTACAGGCGTGGAACTGCTGCATCCTTTCCGACTTGCGGTAATTCGGTAACATTTCAGGCACTTTCTGCTTATACCGGGGGTCTAGTAGCGTGGCCACCCAGTACAGGTCGTTCTCCTTCAGCCTTTTTATACGAGGGTCCCTCAACAGGCACGACAGCATGAAAGACCCCATTTGCACAAGGTTGGATGCCGAGCTACTCATGTCCCGTTCCTCGTCCTCAGTGATCTCACTGAAGGTATGTTCTCCCCCCCCCCCCCCAGCCACGTACAACACCACGGGTACCAGATAGGTGACAACGAGCACCCTGGGATGCCTGTTGTGGTTGGTCTTCCTCCTCCTCAAAGCCACATTCCTCCTCTGACTCCTCTTCCTCACAATCCTCTTCCAACGTTGCCGCAGGTCCAGCAAGCGATGCTGATAAGGCTGTCTCTGGTGGTGATAGTGACCACAACTCTTCCTCTTCACGCTCATCTACGGCCTGATCCAGCACTCTTTGCAGGGCATGCTCCAGGAAGAAAACAAATGGTATGATGTCGCTGATGGTGCCTTCGGTGCGACTGACTAGGTTTGTCACCTCCTCAAAAGGACGCATGAGCCTACAGGCATTACGCATGAGCGTCCAGTAACATGGCAAAGAAATTCCCAGCTCCGCAGATGCTGTCCTAGCACCCCGGTCATACAAATACTTGTTGACGGCTTTTTCTTGTTGGAGCAGACGGTCGAACATTAGGAGTGTTGAATTTCAACGTGTCGGGCTGTTGCAAATCAAGCGCCTCACTGGCATGTTGTTTCGCCGCTGGATATCTGAAAAGTGCGCCATGGCCGTGTAGGAACGCCTGAAATGGCCACACACCTTCCTGGCCTGCTTGAGAACGTCCTGTAAGCCTGGGTACTTATGCACAAAGCGTTGTACGATCAGATTACACACATGTGCCATGCACGGCACATGTGTCAACTTGCCCAAATTCAATGCCGCCAACAAATTGCTTCCGTTGTCACACACCACTTTGCCGATCTCCAGTTAGTGCGGAGTCAGCCACTGATTCACCTGTGCGTTCAGGGCGGACAGGAGTGCTGGTCCGGTGTGACTCTCTGCTTTCATGCAAGTCAACCCCAAGACGGCGTGACACTGACGTATCCGGGATGTGGAATAGCCCCTGGGGAGCTGGGGGGGGTGCCGTTGATGTGGAGCATGACGCAGCAGCAGAAGAGGACTCGGCCGATGGAGTAGAGGAGGTGGCAGCAGGCCTGCCTGCAAGTCGTGGCGGTGTCACCAACTCCTCTGCAGAGCCACGCATTCCATGCTTGGCAGCCGTCAGCAGGTTTACCCAATGCGCAGTGTAGGTGACATACCTGCCCTGACTGTGCTTTGCAGACCAGGTATCAGTGGTCAGATGGACCCTTGCCCCAACACTGTGTTCCAGACATGCCATTACTTCCTTTTGCACAATCGAGTACAGGTTGAGCATTGCCTTTTGTGAAAATAAATTTCGGCCGGGTACCTTCCACTGCGGTGTCCCAATAGCTACAAATTTTTTGAAGGCCTCAGACTCCACCAGCTTGTATGGTAAAAGCTGGCGGGTTAAGAGTTCCGACAAGCCAGCTGTCAGACGCCGGGCAAGGGGGTGACTTTGTGACATTGGCTTCTTACGCTCAAACATTTCCTTGACAGACACCTGACTGTGGGCAGATGAGCAGGAACTGCTCAAGGCGAGAGACGGAGTGGCGGATGGTTGAGAGGGGGCAAGGAGGACAGCAGTGGTTGACGTGGCTGAAGATGCTGGACTAGGAGGAGGATGGCAGCTTTGAGTTTGTGTGCTGCTTGTACTCATGTGTTGATCCCATAGGCGTTTGTGATGTGCGATCATGTGCCTTCGCAAAGCAGTTGTACCTAGGTGGGTGTTGGACTTCCCACGACTCAGTTTCTTTTGGCACAGGTTGCAAATGGCATCACTGTTGTAAGAGGCAGACACACAAAAAAAATGCCACACTGCTGAGCTCTGCAATGACTGCATTCGGGTGGTGGCAACAGCATGCGTTGATTGGCGTGCTGTCTGGCTGACCCCGGGTGCCGATGCATGCTGTCTGACTGTGCAACTAGCTCCTTACGACGACCTCCCCCTGCTTCCAACTCGTCTCCTCCTCCTCTCTGTCTAACCATCAGAACTTTCCCCCTGTTCTTCTTCAGTTCGAGCGGGCACCCACGTGACATTCACGGACACATCGTCATCATTAACTGCTTCACTTGTATGTAACAAATCAGCAAAGGAAGCAGCAGCGGGTACAACATCATCATCATCATCACACCGTACGTCCATTTGTGTAATGCTGCCTGACAGACATATCCCTGTTATCTACATCCTCTGGCAATAATGGTTGCGCATCACTCATTTCTTCCAACTGATGTGTAAATAACTCCTCTGACAGATCAAGTGAAGCGGCTGTGGTGCTAGTGTTGGTGGTTGCGGCAGGCGGGCGAGTGGTAACTTCAGAGGTGCCTGAAGCTGAGCTGGAGGAGGATGGTGCGCCAAGGTTCCGAGCGGAAGCTGTAGAAGATTGGGTGTCCTGTGTTAGCCAGTCAACTATGTCCTCAGAACTTTTCGAGTTCAGGGTACGTGGCCTCTGAACACTGGGCATTATTCTAGGGCCAAAGGGAATCACAGCACCACGACGGCCCCTGCGGCGTGGCCTGCCTCTGCCTGTCATTTTTTTTTTGATTCGTTAAGTTGTACTATGCGTGCAAGCTGCTGTGACACCAGATATGAGTTGCGCTGGTGACACTATGCACTTGCAGCTGGGCCTTATTTATTCACAGTCAAAATTGTTGTTTTTCTTTAAATGGAATCGAATGTGACACCAGATATGAGTTGTGCTGGTGACACTGTGCACTTGCAGGGCATGAAACACACGCGCATGCCGGCAACTGACTGCTATTATATTACAGTCAAAAAAAAATTTAATTTTTTATTTTTTAATGCAAGCTACTGTGACACCAGATATGAGTGGTGGCACTGGGCAAGTGGGCACAGTATACGATGTGAGCCTGATACACACGCTGGCAGGCAGGCAACTGCAATTAGATTAAACAGGAAAAAAAAAAAAAAAGCAGACTGATGTTCTAGCCCTAAAAAGGGCTTTTTGGGGTGCTATCCTTACAGCAGAGATCAGATGAGTCTTTCAGGACTGTAGTGGACACTGAATACACCAGCCTAGCTATCGATTTCCCTATTAAATCAGCAGCAGCTACACTGTCCCTCCTCTCACTAAGAATGCAGCTTCTGAATGAATCTAAAATGGATGCTGTCCAGGAGGTGGGAGGGTCTGGGAGGGAGGGTCTGCTGCTGATTGGCTGGAATGTGTCTGCTGACTGTGAGGTACAGGGTCAAAGTTTACACAATGATGACGAATAGGGGACATCTCTATTTATCACTAGTACATACTGGAAAATATTTTTTTGGACTTCTCAAGTACTGATATGTGTGTCTATGGTAAATGTCTTCATTGTGGCATACATAAAAAAAATTCTGTGATCTAGAATAATGGCTAAAAAAAATAATGGTCTCTGGCCTAACTAAAACCCAGAATGACTCAAATGAACATAGTCACATTATTATGGATTTGGATGAAGTATACAAGAAAATGGCCCTTAAAGGCCTCTCTGGATTAGTCCACTTGGAACTTCCCTAATAAGATCATTTTTTTTATATCTACTATACACTAATAAAAAGAAATCTACATTACCAGTAAATGAAAAAAGAGCATCTAGAAGGACTTAGGATTTTAACTTCTTTTACAATATGACAATACTGGAAATAGTTTGGTGATCGACGTTACAATATTCTTACTTTTCATACAGCTGCTCCACAGACTTTTTTTGGTCTGGCATCGCTGTTTTTTGACTGATAGCACTGGGTTCTTCTCACTAGCAGGATTGTTGATTGAGTGTTGTTGAAGTGTTCACTATGTCTGCTAGACAAAAGCATGCATTTGAAAAAAATAAGGGGTTGGGTCAGCACAACCTGCTGCAGGTGCACATCACTATGGCGAAATACATATACAAACGGAAAATGCAAATGTGATCGCACACTGCATCCAGCACTCTGCCCTCCATGCTGGATGAGACATTGGTTTATATTTTGGCCAAAGCATAGTAAGCCACTCACCGCGTCAAGGCTGTCTCATGAGTGGTCCCTAACTCTTGTTCCTACCTGTTCATGGGCCATGACAGCCACATAAAATCCAGGGAATGCAGGTCAGCATGCAAGCCAAGTACACTTTGCTTGTAACCCCGTCCGGTGCCATTACAGCTTTCATCGGATCCAGGGATGCAAGTACCAACATGCATGCTGAACCTACCATATACTTCTCCTGGAGCCAGATGGCTAATGGTAGGTTCTATACAAGCAGACTCAGTTTTATACTGACTTTAAAACCAGCCTCAAGGACAGATTAACTGGTCAGGTGTGCAATGACTCCAAGGAGATCGCCACGCCTCCAATATATACTACAAAGAAAAAAATAAGGGGTTGGGTCAGCACAACCTGCTGCAGGTGCACATCACTATGGCGAAATACATATACAAACGGAAAATGCAAATGTGATCGCACACTGCATCCAGCACTCTGCCCTCCATGCTGGATGAGACATTGGTTTATATTTTGGCCAAAGCATAGTAAGCCACTCACCGCGTCAAGGCTGTCTCATGAGTGGTCCCTAACTCTTGTTCCTACCTGTTCATGGGCCATGACAGCCACATAAAATCCAGGGAATGCAGGTCAGCATGCAAGCCAAGTACACTTTGCTTGTAACCCCGTCCGGTGCCATTACAGCTTTCATCGGATCCAGGGCTTGGCTTGCATGCTGACCTGCATTCCCTGGATTTTATGTGGCTGTCATGGCCCATGAACAGGTAGGAACAAGAGTTAGGGACCACTCATGAGACAGCCTTGACGCGGTGAGTGGCTTACTATGCTTTGGCCAAAATATAAACCAATGTCTCATCCAGCATGGAGGGCAGAGTGCTGGATGCAGTGTGCGATCACATTTGCATTTTCCGTTTGTAAAAGCATGCATTTAACAGACTTTGAAAAGAGCTGAGTTGTGGTACTTTGAGAAGCTGGATGAAGTTGAATGAGACATTTCTGTAGTGCATCGGTGGTGTCGAGGGTGGTCAGACGTACAGTCAGGTCCATAAATATTGGGACATCAACACAATTCTAAATTTTTTTGCTCTATACACCACCACAATGGATTGGAAATGAAATGAACAAGATATGCTTTAACTGCATACTTTCAGCTTTAATTTGAGGGTATGTACATTCAAATCAGGTGAACGGTGTAGGAATTACAACAGTTTGCATATGTTATATAGTAAACAGGGCACTCAAGGAAACCGTGACCATGTATTGGAAGCAATTATGAGCTTTATTAATGAAACAAATATAGTTAAAAAAGTAAATCGCAATTGGAGATGCAATGCAATAAACTACAGATAAAATATAATCGACAGATAAAATATAATCGATTGGCCAGACCAAAGGAATAATCGATAATCCGATCTGATATTTCTTCGGTCCAATATTTATGAACATTCAAAAAAACGTTGTCATCCGAAAAAACTTATTGTAGATAAGTTTGCTCGTTTTGTCGAGACCACAGTCATTTGACTTACAATTGTTCACTTTGTTACGGCGGCGTCCCGCCGAAGCAACGTGGGTAGCGGCACTCGCTACTGAAAAGCTTGCAAGCAGATGCGTTTTTTGCTTTAATGTATGTAGGAATTTGCAATATATAACCAGATGAAATTGTAGAAAAATTATGAATTGCTAAAGTTGTTAAAAGTACTTTTTAGTTTCTCTGCATGACATTTTCTCTGACATTTTCTCTGTGATTGAGTGATAATGAAGAACATCTAAAGTGAATCGACAAGCAGGATATGACGATCAAATTGGGACCAATGAGAGTATAGAACATTCAGTATAAAAGAGGGGTTTGGAATGGGGTGAAGCATGCCACTGAGGAAGGGGTTGAACCCCGAAACGCGTCTGGTGCTACACCCCATCTTTGCACTGAGAGACCTACCTTACCAATGAAACGACCATAACCGAACAGAGAGCCGCTGCCAACCTCCTGATTGAATATTGCTACAAACATCAAAGGGCATATCCTGGGAGTGAGTACATCTGAAGACTCTTGTGATAATATCGGATGATTTTTTTTGGTCGACTCAAAGGTAAAGGATTATATTTGCTTGCAAGCTTTTCAGTAGCGAGTGCCGCTACCCACGTTGCTTCGGCGGGACGCCGCCGTAACAAAGTGAACAATTGTAAGTCAAATGACTGTGGTCTCGACAAAACGAGCAAACTTATGTACAATAAGTTTTTTCGGATGACAAAGTTTTTTGGGATGTTCATAAATATTGGACCGAAGAAATATCAGATCGGATTATCGATTATTCCTTTGGTCTGGCCAATCGATTATATTTTATCTGTAGTTTATTGCATTGCATCTCCAATTGTGATTTACTTTTTTAACTATATTTGTTTCATTAATAAAGCTCATAATTGCTTCCAATACATGGTCACGGTTTCCTTGAGTGCCCTGTTTACTATATAATATATGCTCTTTTGTATTGAGTGAGTGGTCCCAATCTACAGGAGCACCTGGTGCCGTTTAGGTGTTCTTAGTGCGACATCTTACCTATTTAGTTTGCATATGTGCCTCCCACTTGTTAAGGTACCAAAAGTAATGGGACAGAATAATAATCTTAATCAAACTTTCACTTTTTAATACTTTGTGGCAAATCCTTTGCAGTCAATTACAGCCTGAAGTCTGGAACGCATAGACCTCACCAGACCCTGGGTTTCATTTCTGGTGATGCTCTGCCAGGCCTCTACTGCAACTGTCTTCAGTCCCTGCTTGTTCTTGGGGCATTTTCCCTTCAGTTTTGTCTTCAGCAAGTGAAATGCATGCTCAATCAGATTCAGGTCAGGTGATTGACTTGGCCATTGCATAACATTCCACTTTTTTCCCTTAAAAAACTCTTTGGTTGCTTTTGCAGTATGCTTTGGGTCATTGTCCATCTGCACTGTGAAGCGCTGTCCAATAATTTCTGAAGCATTTGGCTGAATATGAGCAGATAATATTGCCCGAAACACTTCAGAATTCACCCTGCTGCTTTTGTCAGCAGTCACATCATCAATAAATACAAGAGAACCAGTTCCATTGGCAGCCATACATGCCAACGCCACGACACTACCATCACCATGCTTTACTGATGAGGTGGTATGCTTAGGATCATGAGTCGTTCCTTTCCTTCTCCATACTCTTCTCTTCCCATCACTCTGTTACAAGTTGATCTTGGTCTTATCTGTCCATAGGATGTTGTTCCAGAACTGTGAGGGCTTTTTTTAGATTTCGTTTGGCAAACTCTAATCTGGCCTTCCTGTTTTTGAGGCTCACCAATGGTTTACATCTTGTGGTGAACCCTTTGTATTTACGCTGGTGAAGTCTTCTCTTGATTGTTGACTTAAACACATACACCTAACTCCTGGAGAGTGTTCTTTATCTGGCCAACTGTTGTGAAGGGTGTTCTCTTTACCAGGGAAAGAATTCTTCGGTCATCCACCACAGTTGTTTTCCGTGGTCTTCCGGGTCTTTTGGTGTTGCTCAGCTCACCGATGCGTTCCTACTTTTTAAGAATGTTCCAAACAGTTGTTTTGGCCACGCCTAATGTTTTTGCTATCTCTCTCTGTTTTTTTTTTTTGCCAAATGATGGCTTGCTTCACTGATAGTGACAGCTCTTTGGATCTCATCTTGAGAGTTGACAGCAACAGATTCCAAATGCAAATAGCACACTTGAAATGAACTCTGGACCTTTTATCTGCTCATTGTAATTGGGATAATGATGGAATAACACACACCTGGCCATGGAACAGCTGAGAAGCCAATTGTCCCATTACTTTTGGTCCCCTAATAAGTGGGAGGCACATATGTAAACTGTTGTAATTCCTACACCGTTCACCTGATTTATATGTAAATACCCTCAAATTAAAGCTGACAGTCTGTAGTTAAAGCACATATTGTTCGTTTCATTTCAAATCCATTGTGGTGGTATATAGAGCCAAAAATGTTAGATGTTGTGTACATGTCCCAATATTTATGGACCTGGCTGTATGTACTCCTACATGTAGAGAGAGTTCTGGACTGTTGTGACATAGATGCATGCCAAGCTTGCTTTATAAGAAGAGATTCTATATCTCAAAGGACAGCTGTAGCATCACAAATTTGTTCTACTTGAAGCAAGAATGTTTAAACCTACTCTGCTAGTTCATTTTGCCACTGACCTCTCATTATCACCAAGAGTACCTACAATAGTGCCGCAAAAGAGCCCATTGCAGACATGAATGGCAGTAGTGTTCATTGATGAAAGCAGGTAGTATGGAGACTAACAAGAGCAACACCAGGTGTCATGGTGTGGGGCACAATTATCTACCTTGGCCGTTCCCGTCTGGTTTTCATGAAGGGAACATTGACCAGTGTTTGGTATGTCTAGGACATCATAGAAGCAGTCCTACTGCCTTTTTTGACTCCAGAGATGACATTTAAACAAGATAACACCCACACACTGCACGCACTACACAAGGTGTTCTTCGGGTTATCCAGCAGCTCCCCTTTCCAGCTCGATCACCAGATCTCTCCCCCATTGAGTATGTCTGTCTGAGATTGGACCGGGTAACGGATCTCCCATGTGAACAACCCCAAATAACTGCTTTGACTGAATTACAGCTCCAAGTTGAAAGAACTTGGAATCGCATACCACAGGAGGATATCCAGCATCTGTATGACCGATACCATGACGGAGTGGTACCTTGTATTGTTGCCAAGGGGAGATGCTACGCTGTATTCATTTATTATTCAGTTTTTAATTATTGTTGAAATGTCATCTTTATTGGATGTGTGCTGTATTCTTAATCCCATTGCCACATCCCACATTGTTGAAAATATTATGTGATGTACGCATTTCATGTATTTTTGGGTGCATAAGAAGTTAAAAGGCCTTACCTACTCTTACTAGGTGGGACTGTTATCACCCTCGCCACAGGGAGTGGTTAGAATGTGAGACAGTTGACTTCTGGACAGTGTAGTGTACTGAGACAGCAGAAGACAGCCAGCAAGAAAGATTAACACCAACTAAAAGTATTGAAAAGAGTAAAAAAAAAAAAAAGTGTTGGAATGAGGTGCGTGGAGGAGCTCTGCGGAGATAAGCACTCTGAAAAGGCTTCATAGGCTCTACAAGCAAACTTGTTCTGGCGATTTAAGTCATATGGTGCCTAGACACGCAATAGAAAACAACCTCACCAGCTATAAGAAGAATACTGCATCCTGCTGAGGATATTTTGGAAATCATAACGGAGTACAGCAACCTGTGAAAAAGGTGTGAAACTTAGTCTGATATTAGGAGCCGTTCAGTGGTTTAATAGTGAAAGAGAAGTGTTGCACCACTATTTCTGAAATGCTTGTTCCTAAATCAGCTAGAGAAGTGCAGTGTGAGGAAAATTTCTTTGAAGAGACATCTTGGTTTATTAACTACTTCTGCAGCTATGTAACCTTTTGAGATCTGTGGAAACTGCATGTTGTTTAAGAAGTGCCAGTCCATTCATGCTGAGATTACTGTTTCGAAACCTGAACTCCAAGTAAAGAACTTTTTCTATTGCCTCTTCCACTGCTGCAGGAGACTTGGCCTTGCACCTCACAATTCATAACCATCAAGGGCACCTCGAACCACCATTGGGCAGGAGAATCACAAGACCAGGGTGTGCCCCGAAGGAAGGAAAAAATGCCACCTTTTCATCACTGCACTGCCCAGGGAGCAACATAGTGAGGACTGCCACTGTGAGTACAATTTCCATCCTCTCTGTTCTCCTCCTGTCGCTGCACCATTGAATGGGAATATATGCACTACTCCCTATCCAATGAAGCCTGGTCCACGATTAACTATGTCTAGAAATGGCCTACAGAAAATGTGTTTTATCTGCCAGTTAAATCCAGTTAGTAGCACATATCCTTTTTTGTTTTTATTTTCTGATTGTAGATTTCTTTATTGTATTTCCCTAATATGATTATGGGGGCGGCCATTTTGCTTGAGCTGTTCTTAACAACATTTAGAAAACATTTGAAAATTTTTATTTACGGCCGGCTCAATGGCCATAGACACAATGAATCAGAGGGGGCCCCTTCAACTTCTTTGGGACTTTTCAATGCATGCTCTGTGACCTGTGCAGAGTTCATTGTACAAGGAAAAATAGATAAGTTTTGGCAATCACCTTTTGTGAATAGTGGATCCTGTCTTATCTACAAACAGAAATTATATAATTACAGGCAGGATTAGAATGACAGATAAGCAGGTAACTGCAGTAAAGTGATTTGTACAGACCAAGTAGTGGCACCATTTATTAGGCTTACTGGCCAGTGTGAAGATTTTACAATTTTTGTTTAAATATAGATATTGACAAAGACATTGGAAATTAAAAGTAACATCAAAAATTCATTACAAATGTGTTTAACATAAAAACATAAAAACATCATTTAACCACCTCAGCCCCCCTAGCTTAAACACCCTTAATGACCAGGCCACTTTTTACACTTCTGCACTACACTACTTTCACCGTTTATTGCTCGGTCATGCAACTTGCCACCCAAATAAATTTTACCTCCTTTTCTTCCCACTAATAGAGCTTTCATTTGGTGGTATTTCATTGCTGCTGACATTTTTACTTTTTTGTTATTGATCGAAATTTACCTAAATTTTTGCAAAAAAATGAAATTTTTCACTTTCGGTTGTAAATTTTTTTTTCAAAAACGACGTCCATATATAAATTTTTCTCAAAATTTATTGTTCTACATGTCTTTGATAAAAAAAATGTTTGGGTAAAAAAAAAATGGTTTGGGTAAAATTTACAGCGTTTACAAACTATGGTACAAAAATGTGAATTTCCCCTTTTTGAATTGAAGCAGCTCTGACTTTCTGAGCACCTGTCATGTTTCCTGAGGTTCTACAATGCCCAGACAGTAGAAAAAACCCACATATGACCCCATTTCGGAAAGTAGACACCCTAAGGTATTCGCTGATGGGCATAGTGAGTTCATAGAACTTTTTATTTTTTGTCACAAGTTAGCGGAAAATGATGATTTATTATTTTTTTTTTCCTTACAAAGTCTCATATTCCACTAACTTGTGACAAAAAATAAAAACTTCCATGAACTCACTATGCCCATCACGAAATACCTTGGGGTGTCTTCTTTCCAAAATGGGGTCACTTGTGGGGTAGTTATACTGCGCTGGCATTCTAGGAGCCCTAATGTGTGGTAAGTAGTTTGAAATCAAAATGTGTAAAAAATGACCTGTGAAATCCTAAAGGTGCTCTTTGGAATGTGGGCCCCTTTGCCCACCTAGGCTGCAAAAAAGTGTCACACATCTGGTATCGCCGTACTCAGGAGAAGTTGGGCAATGTGTTTTGGGGTGTCATTTTACATATACCCATGCTGGGTGAGAGAAATATCTCGGCAAAAGACTACTTTTCCCATTTTTTTTTTATACAAAGTTGGCATTTGACCAAGATATTTATCTCACCCAGCATGTGTATATGTAAAATGACACCCCAAAACACATTGCCCAACTTCTCCTGAGTACGGAGATACCACACGTGTGACACTTTTTTGCAGCATAGGTGGGCAAAGGGGCCCACATTCCAAAGAGCACCTTTAGGATTTCACAGGTCATTTTTTACACATTTTGATTTCAAATTACTTACCACACATTAGGGCCCCTAGAATGCCAGGGCAGTATAACTACCCCACAAGTGACCCCATTTTGGAAAGAAGACACTCCAAGGTATTTCGTGATGGGAATAGTGAGTTCATGGAAGTTTTTATTTTTTGTCACAAGTTAGTGGAATATGAGACTTTGTAAAAAAAAAAAAAGAAATAAATCATCATTTTCCGCTAACTTGTGACAAAAAATAATAAATTCTAGGAACTCGCCATGCCCCTCACGGAATACCTTGGGGTGTCTTCTTTCCAAAATGGGGTCACTTGTGGGGTAGTTATACTGCCCTGGCAATTTAGGGGCCCTAATGTGTGGTAAGTAGTTTGAAATCAAAATGTGTAAAAAATGACCTGTGAAATCCTAAAGGTGCTCTTTGGAATGTGGGCCCCTTTGCCCACCTAGGCTGCAAAAAAGTGTCACACATTTGGTATCTCCGTACTCAGGAGAAGTTGGACAATGTGTTTTGGGGTGTCATTTTACATATACCCATGCTGGGTGAGATAAATATCTTGGTCAAATGCCAACTTTGTATAAAAAAATTGGATAAGTTGTCTTTTGCCGAGATATTTCTCTCACCCAGCATGGGTATATGTAAAATGACACCCCAAAACACATTCCCCAACTTCTCCTGAGTATGGCGATACCAGATGTGTGACACTTTTTTGCAGCCTAGATGCGCAAAGGGGCCCACATTCCTTTTAGGAGGGCATTTTTAGACATTTGGATCCCAGACTTCTTCTCACGCTTTAGGGCCCCTAAAATGCCAGGGCAGTATAAATACCCCACATGTGACCCCGTTTTGGAAAGAAGACACCCCAAGGTATTCAATGAGGGGCATGGCGAGTTCATAGAATTTTTTTTTTTTTGCCACAAGTTAGCGGAAATTGTTTGGTTTTTTTTTTTCTCACAAAGTCTCCCTTTCCGCTAACTTGAGACAAAAATTTCAATCTTTCATGGACTCAATATGCCCCTCAGTGAATACCTTGGGGTGTCTTCTTTCCAAAATGGGGTCATTTGTGGGGTGTTTGTACTGCCCTGGCATTTGAGGGTCTCCGCAATCATTACATGTATGGCCAGCATTAGGAGTTTCTGCTATTCTCCTTATATTGAGCATACGGGTAATGAGATTTTTTTTTTTCCGTTCAGCCTCCGGGCTGAAAGAAAAAATGAACGGCACAGATTTCTTCATTCGCATCGATCAATGTGGATGAAAAAATCTCTGCCAAAAAAAAAAAAGGAGGGGAAAGGCGTCTGCCAGGACATAGGAGCTCCGCCCAACATCCATACCCACTTAGCTCGTATGCCCTGGCAAACCCGATTTCTCCATTCACATCAATCGATGTGGATGAATAAATCATTGCCGGGATTTTTTTATTTATATACAAAGTGTTTGCCAAAGTATATGAACACCGCCGCCTCCTCAGCTCATATGCCTCGGCAAACGTATCTTTTACTGCAGAGGAGAAATCTCGTCTTGCAGCGCCGCATACACTGACTTTTGTGTAATCTGACAGCAGCGCAATGCTTCTGTCAGAATGCACATCAGTGCTGCAGCTAGTCGATCAGTTGGTCCACCTGGAAGGTAAAAAAAAACAAAACAAAAAAGAAAAAACCAGGCCGCAACGCTTTTATAGGGCAAACCTCTCCTTCCCCATGGGACAATGTGCAAAGCGCAAATCGCCCAAAGATGTGGCGAAGTACATTATGCACTTTATCCCAGGTGAAAGGAGAGGTTTGCAGCAGTTGTGAGTGTAAGGGCCCTAATAGCCCTGTGTGCCTGTCCTGTGAGATGCAATCCCTATGCTAAGTGTACCTGTGTGTGGTACTTCCGGAAACACTCCCCTAAGCATAGGGCAGGGTGGTCAGGGCAGTCAGGACAGAAATAGCGGGTGTCACGCCTTATTCCACTCCTGCTACAGAGACAACATCTTTTTCGGGGTGACGGTTGGGTTGAGGTACCAGCAACGACATTGGGGAAATGTCGCTCGTGTAGACGGCTCACTACACTGGTGTTTGGGGCCACGGAAACTCCTGGATACAGGAGGTTCGCGATGATCTCTTCCTGAAATTTGAGGAAGGATCCCATTCTCCCAGCCTTACTGTAGAGAACAAAACTATTGTACATCACCAATTGAATCAAATATACAGACACCTTCTTATACCAGCGTCTGGTGCGTCGGGAAACTAAATAGGGAGCCAACATCTGGTCATTGAAGTCCACCCCTCCCATGAGCGCATTATAGTCGTGGACTGAGAGGGGCTTTTCAATGACACTGGTTGCCCGTTCAATTTGTATTGTCGTGTCTGTGTGAATGGAGGAGAGCATGTAAACGTCACGCTTGTCTCTCCATTTCACTGCGAGCAGTTCTTCGTTACACAAGGCAGCCCTCTCCCCCCTTGCAAGACTGGAGGTAACGAGCCGTTGGGGGAAGCCCCGGCGACTAGGTCGCACAGTGCCACAGCAGCCAATCTGTTCTAGGAACAAATGCCTGTAGAGAGGCACACTTGTGTAAAAATTGTCCACATAAACATGGTACCCCTTGCCAAATAAGGGTGACACCAAGTCCCAGACTGTCTTCCCACTGCTCCCCAGGTAGTCAGGGCAACCGACCGGCTCCAGGGTCTGATCTTGTCCCTCATAGATCCGAAATTTGTGGGTATAGCCTGTGGCCCTTTCACAGAGCTTATACAATTTGACCCCATACCAGGCGCGCTTGTTTGGGATGTATTGTTTGAAGCCAAGGCGCCAGGTAAAATGTATTAGGGACTCGTCTACGCAGATGTTTTGCTCAGGGGTATACAAATCTGCAAATTTCTGGTTGAAGTGGTCTATGAGGGGCCGAATTTTGTGGAGCCGGTCAAAAGCTGGGTGGCATCTGGGACAGGAGGTGGCGTTGTCGCTAAAGTGCAGGAAACGCTGGATGGCCTTAAATCGTGCTCTGGACATAGCAGCAGAGAACATGGGCATGTGATGAATCGGGTTCGTGGACCAATATGACCGCAATTCATGCTTTTTGGTTAGACCCATGTTGAGGAGAAGGCATAGAAAAAAAAAATATTCGGAAACTTGGACTGGTTTCCACCGGAAAGGCTGGGCATAATAGCTTCCCGGGTTGGCGGCTATAAAATGAGTGGCATACCCAGGGCCGGCCTTTGGGGTGTGCGGGCTGTGCGGCCGCACAGGGCGCCATAGCAACAGGGGCGCCGGGCGGCCGACAGCTCGCAATGTAATATGCGGCAGGCGAGGTGGCACTTGTGTTCTCTCTCGGGGCGGGCCCCCGCCCCCTCCATCTCCCCCTCCCCTGTATTTAGCAGGGGGCGCCCGGCGCCCGTTGCGGTTTAAAAAAGAAAAGAAAAAAAGTTGCTTATATAAGTTTGGGCGGCCGGCGGCGCCCCTCATGCTGCGCCGCCTGAGCGGCTGAGCCTGAGCGCTTGCCGCTCTAAAGAATCCTGCCTGCGCCTGCTGTGTGCTGTTAATGTAGCGTGGCTGAGCTCTGTTCGATCTGCGGTACAGGAGCTTTTGTTTCCTGTACCCGGCCGGACTGACAGGAAGTGCTCACTTAGTGTGCACTTCCTGTCAGTCCGGCCGGGTACAGGAAACAAATGCTCCTGTACCGCGGATCGAACAGAGCTCGGCCACGCTACACTAGAGGTGGAGGTGGGAGTAGAATGAGAGTGACAAGGGGGGAGGGGGGGTGGAAATGAGTGACAAGGGGGGGAGGGGGGGGAAATAATGAGAGTGACAAGGGGGGAGGGAGGGGAAATAATGAGAGTGACAAGGGGGAAGAAATAATGAGAGTGACAAGGGAGAGGGGGGGGGTAATAATGAGAGTGACAAGGGAGAGGGGGGAATAATGAGTGACAAGGGAGGAGGGGGGATAATGAGTGACAAGGGAGGAGGGGGGATAATGAGAGTGACAAGGGAGGGGGGGTGAAATAATGAGAGTGCCAAGGGAGAGGGGGGGGGAATAATGAGAGTGACAAGGGGGGAGGGAGGGGAAATAATGAGTGACAAGGAGGGGGGGAATAATGAGAGTAACAAGGGGGAGGGAGGGGAAATAATGAGAGTGACGCGCGGGGGGGGGGGAATAATGAGTGACAGGGGGGGGGGAATAATGAGAGTGACAAGGGGGGAGGGGGGGTGGAAATAATGAGAGTGACAAGGGAGAGGGGGGGAATAATGAGAGTGACAAGGGAGAGGGGGGGAATAATGAGAGTGACAAGGGAGAGGGGGGGAATAATGAGAGTGACAAGGGAGAGGGGGGGAATAATGAGAGTGACAAGGGAGAGGGGGGAAATAATGAGAGTGACAAGGGGGGGTGGAATAATGAGAGTAACAAGGGAGAGGGGGGGGAATAATGAGAGTGACAAGGGAAGGGGGGGGGAAGAGAGTGACAAGGGGGGGGGGGGAGAAGAGAGTGACAATGGAGTCCCCAGAGCCAGACTGCAGCCAGATTCCAGATCATCATTTTGTCCTGGTGGTAAGTAGACAATGCAATATGTTTATTATTTAATTGTTTAGTTATTAATACTACATTTGAAACTAATTTTCTCAGCTGGACACCGGCCGACACTGCGCATGCGCTGGGAGCCTCACCAGCGGTTAGGGTAGGGAAAAAGCACTGGCCCGTACGTAATTTTTTCCTTCCCTAACCGCTGGTGAGGCTCTCGGTGCATGCGCAGTGTCGGCCGGTGTTCAGCTGAGAACATCCATCCGATCACTGCGCCTGCGCATTGGCCCATAGATTTTCCCTACCCTAACCGCCGGCGAGGCTCCTGGCGCATGCGCACTCTGCTGTGAAATTTCCCTAACCTGTCGTTGTGCGCCTGTAACCCTTTTGGAATGCCTCATCTGTAGTGCAGTTCCTCTGTGCGCGGAGCTACTGACCTACCGGGATACCTCTTTTTAGAGGGTTTGGATTCCAGGGATTCCAGCTAGACCATTGTAAAAGGTTGCTCGTGTATGTTGGCTTGTGGTATATGTCAGTGAGTATGTGGCCACCAGAGCCCTTAGTTATTTTCAAGTCCGGAAAGCCGATTTCTTGGGAATGTATTTCCTAAGTTAAATGCATACCTATAGCTTTACAGTTGAGTTTACATAGAAAAACCAGAAAGGTGTAATGATCCCGCTTCCAAAATATAATCAGTAAATCTTCCCCAGAAAAGTGTGTGCCTAGTGAATTGTGAAAGATCTATCTGGTGCTCCCACCACCCAAGAAATAAGTTAGCATAAGTAGGTGCACATGGCGTGCCCATCGCTGTTCCTTTTGTTTGGTGGTAATATTTACCATTAAAGAGAAAGAAGTTGCGCATACGTATGTAGCTCAGTAGTGTTAAAACAAAATTGTTATGTAAGTGAAATGAGGGCTGCCAACTGTTCAATACTGAGATTAAGGATCTCCTAAGGTCTCTTGGTTGACAGCCTCTCGGTGTCGCCATACGGACTGATAGATGACACAGCCTGACAAACCTTAGGACTGTTTTAAGCCTGTTGCGGTTA
The DNA here is from genome assembly GCF_905171765.1 of Bufo bufo. Taxonomy (NCBI): domain Eukaryota; kingdom Metazoa; phylum Chordata; class Amphibia; order Anura; family Bufonidae; genus Bufo; species Bufo bufo. The sequence goes on along the minus strand of NC_053391.1, from coordinate 256,919,648 downwards.
TTTAAGCTTTAGACCACTAATCTGAGTGCAAATTACATTTATGCACCCAGCAGAGCTGAGAGTGCAGCCAACATGAACTCCACATAGCTTTACAGGTACTTCTGTATCCTTATAATAGCACTCTCAATGACACTTTATTCTTAAAGGCAGCAGTGTAATGCCTGCTTACAATGAGCGTGTAATAGCCATCTCAGTTGTTGCAAAGTAGTCTCTCGACTTGCAACTTTTGGGGTCATTTAACAAACTGATGTAAAGTACAACTGGCTTAGGGCTCTGCTCTTTCACACTTGCGGCAGGACGGATCCGACATGCTGTTCACCATGTCGGATCCGTCCTGCCGATATTTCGCCGTGCCGCCGGACCGCCGCTCCATCCCCATTGACTATAATGGGGACGTGGGCAGAGCTCCAGCGGTGCACGGCAAAAGCCGCCGGACTAAAAAGTCGGACATGCCGCAAGTGTGAAAGAGCCCTTAGTTGCCCATAACAACCAATTAGATTCCACTTTTCATTTTCCAATGGAGCTGTCAAAAATGAAAAGAATCGGATTGGTTGCTATGGGCAACGAAGTCAATTCTACTTTTATACCAGTTTGATGAATGACCTCATTTATTTCTCTTGTGATACCTCGGACACAACTTCCCCCACACACACCCATATATAAACTCCCAAGAATGTGTGGGACTGACTGATCATTTTAATTTCACGCTGTGGGTAATTTTTTGGATATATATATTTTACTATAATTAATAAGCTAAGTTTTAAAGCCTTTATTAAGGGGGTCTCTAGTGGGATTTATTAGGCCTTATGACCCTATTTTCTGTGGAACATGTCCATATAATTTATTTAGGTATAAAATTGGGGAGAGGTCAGCGGCTTTCCTATATTCCCTGAATATACTGTCTCCCTTATCCTAAAAATTGGGCGGGAACTGGAGAGATGGAGTCATCTACCTACAACGTTCTTGGGCTGTGCTCTCCTATTGAAAAGGAGTTTCCCCTAAGATACTGTACCCCTGCAGACTTTGCCTGTTTTATTGAAGCATGCGGATATTAAAAATTGCAATCAGCTTTGTGACAAGGTGAAGGGTCTGTTGGTTGATGGAAGGTATTTTCCTCCCAGCATATGCTGCAGAGACTGATTGCAGCAAGGTGTGGTCAAGCACTGGGCCAGATTTCCCTTGCCGGTCCGGGCTTTTGCGGACGGCTAACTCTCATTAAAGGCAGCTAGAAGGTGGGATATGGCTGTCTGTGTTAAGGTATGAGGCTTGTGCCTGGATGAATGATTGCGACCTGTTTGGGGAAGACGGGTCGACTAAATCCTGGACTTAAACTTTGGTGTGAACCTGTTTGCAAAGTGTGAACACATGCCTTGACTTGGACTCTTTTTACGGGATCTGCAGCATGGTGTGAACTTAACACCAGGACTTTCAACTAAGGGGAAGTTGTTTGCTGAACTGTTAAACCTGCTTGTGTGAATAAAACACAGCATACACCTCTTTTCTGTGACAAAAGAGGAGGCCGCACATCACATATGCTAAACTAGTGATGTCAAAATGGGATGGAGGCAATCAACTACCTGTACCTAGACTATATAACGTGGCTACACTGTTTCGGCATATTCAAGACTGGGTTTTGGGGACTAATACATATCTCCCAACCATCCCGGATCCTGTGGGACAGTCCCGGATTTCAGTGGCTGTACCGCTGTCCTGGTACGGGGGAGGTATGTCCCGCTTTCTGGCAGCTGTCTCTGCGTCCATAGGAAGCAGAGACAGTTGCCTGTATTATGATGAAGCAGAGATGTCCTGCTGCTAGGAAGAAGGTAAGTATGTAGTGTGATGATGGTACCCCAAGTAGAGCCCCTCTTTAAACACACACACACACACACACACACTCTCTCAGACCTAGAGGTCCCCTTTACTCTGTTTTAAAAGAGATATCCCTGGAGCTGCTTCCTGGTTAATTGAAAACAACACTTCCCGGTCTTAAAGATAAGGACATGAGCTTCAAAAACCTCCTGCCAAGGGTCATCGTAAAATATTAGATCCTGGAATAGCACGAGTAAGACCTTCTGACTACAGTCCCAGCAGGATACCAGGGACAGATGTGAAAGCGACCTCCCGTCGACCTTTTAGGAACTCAAACATTGTCATTTTTCATATCTCAGGTTGCATGCATAATCTGCGCTGACTAAGGCCGGATTCAGCCTCTGTGGACCATTGAAAGGCTGAAAAGCCAGCTTTAAGCCTTCCTGGGGAACCATAAGTCCCAGCAGTGTTAAGTTTGGTCTTGTTAGACTTGTAAAATTATAATGGTCATTAATACCTGAATGTCATATCTGTGTTTAATGATTCCACTGAGTTGTGGGCCCCGCCAGAATAGTGACATTCTGGGCTTGCCCTAGCTGGGTCATCAACCTTGATGACCCCTCCTCGGCCCTGCCCACACGTTGGTACAATTGGTGGGCAGAATTGCTGGCACCTCCTGTTTGAGAACTGTTAAAAGATGCTGGCAGGATATTGTGAGGACCCTGCCTTACCACCTGGATTTATTGCATTCTGAATGTCAGTGATCAGGGTCCACTGATATTGTACCAATCAGATTGTACAACGACTTCAAGGAATGAACCAGAGAAACTTAAGTATACTTTTCATCCGTTATCCCGTTTATTTTAACTGTCGTGAATTATTGTCTTGAATAGTCATTTTTTCTGTATATATATATATATATGTACGTTCGTGACAACTGGTTGGCAGCTTGTGGGATGTTCTGTATGCTTAGAACATTAGCGCATGAAGTTATGAATGTAACTCTACACTAAAGGATTGAAAACTGGGCGGAAACAGTTCTGGAAGACAAAGCACAGTGCATTTGTTTTTATAGAGTGATAATTCACAAACAGTACCCTACCCTTTCTCTTGTTTTCTGTCCTATCTTTTGTTTGGCAATAATGGCCGAATCAGTGAATTATGACTCAATGAGCGTGGCTGATGTCGTAATTCTGTGCGAACATAAAGGCATCGATGTACAGTACAGACCAAAAGTTTGGACACACCTCATTCAAAGAGTTTTCTTTATTTTCATGACTATGAAAATTGTAGATTCACACTGAAGGCATCAAAACTATGAATTAACACGTGGAATTATATACATAACAAACAAGTGTGAGACAACTGAAAATATGTCATATTCTAGGTTCTTCAAAGTAGCCACCTTTTGCTTTGATTACTGCTTTGCACACTCTTGGCATTCTCTTGATGAGCTTCAAGAGGTAGTCCCCTGAAATGGTTTTCACTTCACAGGTGTGCCCTGTCAGGTTTAATAAGTGGGATTTCTTGCCTTATAAATGGGGTTGGGACCATCAGTTGCGTTGAGGAGAAGTCAGGTGGATACACAGCTGATAGTCCTACTGAATAGACTGTTAGAATTTGGGGGCGTGGCCTAGCGGAGTATGTGAGCGGACGTGCGGCACGGAGCTCCTCTGCTACCTCGGCTATTTATCCTGAAAAACTCCTGACTTCGGCTGATTCCGGTTATACCCTGTCGGTAGAACTGCGGAGGATTCATCTGCGTTGGTGGGGAGGCAAAAACCGAGCACTATGACCCGCAGAAAAGAGCAGAAAAGTTTGGAGAAGGAGAGTCAAGATGGCGCTGTCGCCACTCCTGGACGCTCTGGCCGCGTCACAGAACTCCAGAAAGGCGCGGCAGCTAAACTAGAGAAGTATGCTCGGCTGTCATCCGCAACCCCTGTGAAAGACACCCCGAGAAAGCCTGCAACTAAAGGTGGGCTGTCTGATGAGGACTCTGATATTGAGGGACCTGATCCAGAGGATATTCTGACGATGCGGTCTAGCTGATTTGGCGCCCTGGCTACTGTGAGTGGTTCCCTGCCCTCAGCAGCGCCTGACTCTGATACAGAGGAACCTACTTTGAGGGATGTCATGCAGGCTATATCCAGGTGTGGCAAGTCGCTCAACACCCTTACCATGCAGGTGGGGGCCATTAAGGAGGATGTCTCCATAGTGCGGCACGATATGCGAAAGTTGGCAGACCGCACGACTGCCCTGGAAGGCCGGATAAGTGAAATGGAGGACGCCGTGATACCTCTGACCGCAAGCATGAGGAATTATTCCATGAGACTGGACACCATTGCTGCGAAACAAGATGATCTTGAAAACAGATCCCGACGGAACAATGTGCGTGTGGTGGGGGCACCGGAGAAAGTGGAAGGGGGAAACCCGTCTGAAATTTTCGAATCCTGGCTGAGGGACAGCTTTGGCGCAGATGTTCTAACCCCCTTATTTGCTGTGGAGAGGGCTCACAGGGTCCCTATGCGTCCGTTGCCACCAGGTGCCCCACCTAGGACAGTCCTGATCAAAATCCTGCATTTTAGAGAACGGGACATTATTCTGAGGAAAGCGCAGGATAAACCTGATCTGTCGGTTGATGGGCATAAAGTAGCACTCTTCCCAGATTACTCCCAAGATGTTCAGAAACGGAGGGCTAAATTCGCGGATGTGAAGAGGCGTTTAAGAGCACAAGGGGTGTCATACTCTATGATGTACCCAGCCAAGTTGCGAGTAGCTGCAATGGGGAACACACATTTTTTCGAGGATCCTAAAGAGGCGGCAAGGTGGATAGACCGGCATGAGAGGCAGCTGGCGGCGGATCATGAGTGACCCACATATTGAGGGGTGCCGTGCTGTTTACTGAATCAGGTCGTATGATTGATGTGGCCTGGTCATGTCTGGGTGTGAGTGCTCAGGAATGCTGCTATGCGGGATGTGGGAATGTGAAATGAAGATCCTGATGTAATGTCATTGGAAAGCATTGTGTTAGGGGTATAACCATCACTTACTATATTTCCACTTATGTTTGTCCGAGGAGCAAAGAAAGCCCGTTTAGTGTGCTCACTGTATAGTAATTGTATACCCACGTTCTGTTCTATTGGGTATGAACTACTCTTTTCTATCTGAGACAAGAGAAGAGAGTTTGGGCACTCGTCTGCCTTTAATAGCGGGTACGGCGTTTTCTTCCCACAGGCCTTCTTTAGGTGATATAGTGGGACCCGTTATAGAGGTGGCCGCAGTGTTAAGTACTAACGTTTACACTGTTGGGGGGGTATTTTTCAGGGAGGGGGGTAGGGGGGTGGTTATGTTTTACCTGAACGCACACACTGTATATGAACATGAAGGTATTGGTCTACTGTCTGTATGCATTAGGAGCTACTGCTGTATCGGCTCACCGGGTGCTAGCAGTCTAATAGATGTATTTGTGTATTTCCTGATATCTAAGTATGGCGAGGAGGGTTAATGTGCTTAGTTGGAATGTGCGAGGGGTTAAGGATGTCATTAAAAAAAGAGCGATTATGGATTGTTTGAATTGGCATCAGCCGTTGGTTTGCTGCATGCAGGAGACTCATCTCTCCCCTGACCAGATTCATCTGCTTACTCCTAAGTGGGCAGGACACTGCTATCATTCTACTTTCTCGTCCTATGCAAGGGGGGTGAGTCTCCTGATACACAGATCAATTGCATTCTCCTGCATCACTAAAAGGGTGGACAAAGAAGGGAGGTACGTGTGTTTACACTGTGTGATGTATGCAACTACCTGTGTTCTGGTGGGAGTATACATCCCGCCGCCGTACTCACCTGGGGTGCTTAGAGAGATACTGCAATTTATTGCGGATGTGCCTGACGCTCCTGTTTTATTAATGGGGGACTTTAATAATGTCCTTAATTATAATCTGGATAGGATGGGGGTGGGTCAAACCCCTCCTACAAATGGAATGTCGCCTTTTGGAGTCTTGATGCAGGAGGCTATGATGTTAGATTTTTGGAGGCTAAAAAATCCATCTGTGAAGCAATTTTCTTGCTGTTCAAGTACTTATAATTCCTTATCCAGGATTGACCTCATTGTTGGGAATGCTCTTATGGGACAATATATAGGAGACATACAATATTTACCGCGCAGGGTTTCAGATCACTCCCCGGTGGTGGCGGTGCTGGACTTTAGTGCATCACGTAAACGTGGTGGTGGGGGTTGGAAGTTTAATCCTTATTGGCTGCCTCTCCTGCCGGATGCTGGGGGAATTGGTGTAAGACTTGCAGAATTCTTCCAGATTAATCTTCCGTCCGCGTCTAGATTGGTGGTATGGGAGACTATGAAGGCGTTTTTGAGGGGTCTGCTTATTGCAGAAGTTAATAAAAAGAAAAGTGAGTCTAGGGCGCGCACGCAGAAGTTAATTGCGGAAATGGAGGGGGCGGAGGCAGAATATATTTTGAGACCGCAGGAGGAAACTAGGGATAAATGGAAGGAGGCCCAGCAGAAGTTAAATGACCGGTTGTTAGAGCAGGCAAAAAATAAACGTTTTTTCCAGAAACAGACCTTCTATGAAGAAGGGGAGAGGGCAGGTAGACTTTTGGCATTGGTGTCTAAGGCTCAGATGCAGTCCACGTACATCGCGGCCCTGAGGGATGTACATGGTGTTATCCAGAAGGAACCGCCCAATTTGCTCCAGGTCATGTACTCATTTTATTCCACACTTTATAAATCCTGGCTACGTGTTTCAGACACAGAAATTGATCTTTTTCTGCAACCCCTAAAATTGGGCACTTTATCAAACGAACATAAAGGGCGGTTAGATGGCCCAATTACCATCCAGGAGTTGGAAGTTGCATTAAGAACAATGTCCAACAATAAAGCCCCGGGCAGGGATGGTTTGCCGGCTGAGGTATACAAGCGGTATTCTGACATTTTACTTCCCCAGCTACTTGAGGTCTGTAATGAGGCTAAGCAGAGGGGAGGGCTCCCTGACTCCATGAATGAAGCGGTCATTATCCTCTTGCCTAAACCAGGTAAAGATGTACTTGAAGCTGAATCCGCCAGGCCCATTTCTTTACTTCCAGTTGATGTTAAACTTTTAGCAAAGGTGTTAGCGAACCGTCTGAATTCAGTGATAACTACTTTAATATGTCAGGATCAAGCAGGCTTTATGCCTAATATGTCAACAGCGGTTAATATCAGGCGTCTGTTTCTGAACATCCAAGCGGCGCATGTCCACACCTCGACCGCGGCGGTCGCATCTCTTGATGCGGCCAAAGCGTTTGACAGTGTGGAATGGCGTTATTTATGGTTGGTGCTCAGGAAAATGGGTTTTGGAGCCGAATTTATTTCTTGGGTCCAACTGTTATATGCGTGTCCCAGAGCGGCTGTGAGGGTTAATGGTGATTTGTCTGATCCATTTATGCTTTTTAGAGGTACGAGACAGGGGTGTCCACTGCCACCGCTGCTTTTTGCGGTGGCGGTGGAGCCCTTGGCGGAGGCGTTGAGAATGTCAGTCAGGGTCAAGGGTCTCCAATACGGACCTAGAACAGAAAAAGTGGCATTGTACGCTGATGACTTGCTTCTATTCATGGATGATTGGGAAAGTTCCCTTCCTGCCGCAATGGAAATCATTAATCGATTTGGGACTATGTCAGGATTGGTCATCAATTGGTCAAAATCCTCCCTATTACCCTTAGATAGCGAGAGTATTAGGCCCTTACCTGATACGGGAGGGTTGCAAGTAGTGTCATCCCTAAAGTATTTAGGAGTGTGGGTTACTACGAATCTAAGTGACTATGAACGCCTGAACTTAGTACCCATGCTAGGTGAGTTTCGAATGAAGATACGGGCCTGGAGCAAATTGCCTTTGTCAGTCATTGGTTGAGCCAATCTCTTGAAAATGATACTAATGCCGAAACTTCTATATCTCCTCCATAATGCACTGGTTTGGATCCCGCTTAGGTTCTTCCATACTGTAAATGCAATTTTCAGAGATTTGATTTGGAGGGGAGGTGTGCCGAGAATTAAGCTTTCAACCCTGCAGAGACTTAAAACGCAAGGAGGTTTGGCGGTGCCAGATCCATGGTCTTACTATATTGCAGCCCAGTTGCAGCATCTTAGGGGATGGGGAGATGAGTCCAGACTGAATAATTCAGGTCGTATTATTCAACATTTAATACTACGCACTTGCTTACTGTCTGCCTTGGAGGATGGATCTTTTCGTTCTTATGGCACTCAATATCCTGTGCTATCTATGATACACAAAATCTGGTGGAAAGCTAAAGAGAAATTGAGTATTACAGGGTATACTGCCCACACACCTATATGGCCAAACTATTTGTATCCTGAACTGGATAAGGTTAGTGGAGTGCAGCAGTGGAATCAATATGGGCTGGGTAAGATGGCTCAAATGTTTCTGGGTGGGGCACTGAAAAGTTTTGAAGTGTTGAGGCAGGAATTCAATATCCCTCATAGGTACTTTTATGTATATCTACAGCTACGACATGCTATTCAGACTCAGGAGAGGAGGGGGAAGATACGGCAGGCAGCTAGATGCGTTATCATTGAGTATACTGCACGGGCAGGGGCCACTGGTGGGGTGATCTCCCTTTACTACAGCACGCTCAGGGAGGAAATTGACAAATCCAATCCATTGCAGTTGTATGACAAATGGAAGATGGACATTGAGGGCCTGACGGAGGAGAATTGGGAGAAGACTCTCACTGATTTGCCTACACTGTCGCTAAGCGAATCTTCTAGGATTTCTCAATTGTATCTTCTTCATAGGGTCTATAGAACACCTACATTGCTGTTAAAAATGGGCTATAGGACGGATGATAAGTGTCCACGTTGTAATGTATCGGGTGCGAACTTGATCCATTTAATGTGGAACTGCCCACGTTTAAGGAGGTATTGGGGGGAGGTGGTGGAATTCATTAATAGAGTTTTTCAAGTGAGCTTGGAGGTTAACCCGCTAATTTGTTTACTGGGCCTTGTGGAAGTGCCTAGGACCATGTGGAAAAGGAAAATGGCTATTATGAGAGTGTTATACCAGGCAAGAAAGTGCATAGCATTTCATTGGATAGATGAGGTGGCCCCCACTAGCCAAGAAGTAGTGAGTAGGGTGCATGCATTGGTTAAATTGGAGGAATATGTTACCTGAAAAGGGATTCGAAGAAGAAATTTGAAGCAATTTGGTCTTCATGGATCTCGTATTATGAGCTGTCTTAATGTGGCTGTACACTTTGACTGGAATGAAGGACTTGAAAGATGTTGATGTGGGTGAATGGTGGAATGATGGATGATGGTTGATGCCTGAATGCTTGTGCCGTAAAGCTACGTGAGGAACATGGAAATCCATGAAGTTATATACTCTGCCCTAGAAGATTGGACGGTGATGCCTTCAAGAAGAATGCCACGAACTTACAACTACGGACCATACCTGAATTCTTCTTCTAAGTGACTGTGCTTTGGGAAAGGGGGGTGGGAGGAGGGGGGGGGGGAAGGGGTTATAGTTGTGTATTTGTTAATGCACTTACTTGTAAAAACAAAATAAAAATTATTTGATCAAAAAAAAAAAGACTTAGAATTTGTATTATGGCAAGAAAAAAGCAGCTAAGTAAAGAAAAACGAGTGGCCATCATTACTTTAAGAAATGAAGGTCAGTCAGTCAGCCGAAAAATTGGGAAAACTTTGAAAGTAAGGGCTATTTGACCATGAAGGAGAGTGATGGGGTGCTGCGCCAGATGACCTGGCCTCCACAGTCACCGGACCTGAACCCAATCGAGATGGTTTGGGGTGAGCTGGACCGCAGAGTGAAGGCAAAAGGGCCAACAAGTGCTAAGCATCTCTGGGAACTCCTTCAAGACTGTTGGAAGACCATTTCAGGGGACTACCTCTTGAAGCTCATCAAGAGAATGCCAAGAGTGTGCAAAGCAGTAATCAAAGCAAAAGGTGGCTACTTTGAAGAACCTAGAATAGGACATATTTTCAGTTGTTTCACACTTGTTTGTTATGTATATAATTCCACCTGTGTTAATTCATAGTTTTGATGCCTTCATAGTCATGAAAATAAAGAAAACTCTTTGAATGAGAAGGTGTGTCCAAACTTTTGGTCTGTACTGTATATGGAAAGAATAAGACTGTCCTTATCCAGGAGTTATGTGCATTGAGGGATCAAGTCCCACCCCCTCGGAGTACAGCTGTGTCTGATACCCCCCAGCAAGAGGGAACTAGTGCTGAGCCTGTGAGTTCAGAGCAATCAGCCCCAGCCCAGCCGGGTGTGGATACCCGGACTGACTTTAATGGAATTTCGCCGACAACCTCTGGGAGACCGCCCCAGCACAGGAGCCCTGGACTAGATTCCTCTTTTCTACACTCAACTGGGTTACAAGCAATGCTGAAAAAGTTAAGCCAGTCCAGTCCTGAGATGTACTTGAGGTTCATCAGTGAGGCTGTAGAACGTGAGGCTGCCCAAAAGCATGAACTGGAGATGGCAAAGCTGCAGCATCAGCAGTCAGATCGACCCGCAGTGGGCGGAGAGATACCTCTAGTTGCGAGAAACAAATTTCCAGTTATGACTGCCTGAGTCGCAGTGTGCCAGTTGATGCCAGAGGTCTACAGAAGGAAGTTTAGATCCATGGAAAAAGGACCTGCCGACTCCTTTGCTGATGCGACGAGCAACCTATACAGGTCTTTCGATCAGTGGGCTGACAAAGCGACTGTTGTCACCTGTGCGGCCCTGAGAGAGTTGATGGTCTTAGAGCAGTTCTGTGAACTGTACCACAAATACCTAGACGTCAAGAAGTATGTGGGGAAGCGCAAGCTCGCAACAGCTGCTGAGGCAGCAGACTTAGCCAACGAATATCTTGCTTAGGTGACACCTGAACCACACGGCTATTCATTCTCCCTGTCCTGAGAAGAAGTCAACGCCACCTGGCAAGCCTGCCAGCAACCCATCATCCGTGCTGTTGGTGAGCGGGAGTGCTAAGAGCAACACAGACAACCTACGGGCTGTTACTGTGGGCAACTTGTGCACCACGAGCTTCCGTGACCCCGGCGCAGAGGTCATGCTAGTCCGGCCCGAACTAGTGCACAACAAGGATCTTATTTCAGGCAAAAGTCTCACAATCACTGGAGTTGGGGGGTTGAGTCCCAATGTTTCCCTTGCTCGTGTCTTTCTTGATTGGGGAGCTGGAAGTGGAGTAAGAAGTTGGGGTCTCAGGGGAGATCCCTACAAACGTTTTGTTAGGCACTGACCTCTGATGATTGGTCTCTTGCTATGTGCCCCCTGGAAGAATTCAGGACTCGCCCATCCCAACAGAACTCCCTGGACATACCGCGGTACTGCATAAGGATGTTTGTATAATGCCCGTTCACTTTGGGGATGGACAGAGGGAAGTGGGAAGTGGGGTGTGTGGGAGCAGGTAACAGATGTATATTTATCCAATTCAAGTGATGGGAATGTTGAATGTGATAATATTGCTGTACCTGTTTTGCCTGTCACTTGCAGTGCTGCAAAGGCCGCAGCGGAACAGTCCATCGGGGACGAGCAAGTGGAAGTGTCCCTTTCCACCTGTTCTGACTCAGTGAGCCTTAGCAGCTGTCATTGTTTGCCACAGGACAGTTGGCTGGTACTTGTAGTGCCGCCTTTGAGCAGGCCCTGCGGGATGACCCTGGTTTGGGGCAGCCGAGAGATTTAGCTGCCAGCCCTCCCACAGAGGGAGATAAACACAAGGTGTATTGGGACAATGGGAAGCTGTATAAAGAGGACACTTCCCGCAGTGACATTAGGGTGGGGCCTCTTCAAAGGCAGCTCATTGTACCTGTGCAGTTCAGGGGACATTGATTCCAATAGTAGGTATAGTACCACTTGAATTTAGAATGATCCCCATTTCTCAGGTTTACTGCTTAAATGTGTGTGCAGCCATTATTTTTTCATTTATTATGTTTGCCTTATGGATGTGCACCCATGACTATGATTATGAATAAGAATATGCCAGTCTAAACTTTCTTGTAATATTTATCTGAGGGTGGCGCCTCTTTTAGACTGAGCACACGCCCATCTGCCTGGAGCTTCTGAGCAAAGTACAAATGAAGCTGGTTCCTTCACTGCCCTGATAATGTGGCCTTGGATAAGTCCAAGAGAGGCGGTATATTAGTGATAGGGACCCGTCCGCGGAAGCCACCATGACGCTTGGTGGATGGGCCCAACACAAGTTTGATCATAATGTGCGCTAAGAGCTTCCATTGACTCAAATAGTAGGTATAGTACCACTTGAATTTAGAATGATCCCCATTTCTCAGCTTTACTGCTTAAATGTGTGTGCAGCCATTATTTTTTTATTCAGTTCAGGGGACAATTACTGCAAGTGGCTCACGAGATCCCCTTACCTAGGGATAACAAAGACAAAATCCCGGGTGATGCAGAATTTTTTCTGGCCTGGCATCGGAACAGACCTGGCAAATTACTGTAGGTCCTGTGACACCTGCCAGCGAGTTGTCAAAGCTGCAGATGGTCGCATAGCTCAGCTGAATCCCTTGCCTGTAATTGACAAACCTTTCAGGAGGGTGGCGGTGGACATTATTGGTCCATTGGCCATCCCCAGCAGTTCAGGCAAATGATTCATCTTGACCGTGGTGGATTATACCACTCGCTACCCTGAAGCTGTGGCATTGTATTAAATTAGGGCGGACAAAGTTGTGGACACCCTGCTGGGGATCTTCACAAGAGTGGGGTTCCCAGCGGAGCTTCTCAGCGACCAAGAACCGCAGTTTGTCTGAGCTGCTACAGGGACTCTGCAGCAAAATACAGGTGAATCATATTGTGACCACCCGCAAACAAACGGCCTGTGTGAGCGCTTCAATGGCACATTGAAACAGATGCTAAAGATGTTTGTGGGGTCGCAAGGGAGGGACTTGGAGCGGTATCTGCCTCACTTACTATTTGCCTACAGAGAAGTCCCCCAGGAGTCAACCGGATTTTCGCCTTTCAAACTCCTGTATGGTAGACGAGTAAGAGGCCCCCTAGACCCAATTTGAGAGTCTTGGGAAGGTAAGGTTACTGGAACTGAGGTTTCTGTGGTAGACTATGTACTCAGATTCCGAGACAAAATTGAGACACTTGTTTGTATGGTGCAGGCCTAGAGTAAGCAGAAGCAGTGGTACGACCGCACTTCTAGAGAGCGTATATACTAGGAGGGTCAGATGGTATATGTTCTGCTTACTATGCGACAGAACAAACTGCAGGCCGCATGGGAGGGGCCATACCCAATTGTAAAGTGTCTGAACAAGGTGAATTATGTGGTGAGCCTTGGAGAATGAGGTAGACGACAGGAAGCATTTCATGTAAACATGCTCAAGGAGCATCATGAGAGAGCCCCACATGTCATGCCAGTCTGCAGCCTGCCTGAGAGGGAGGAGGCTGACCCCCTGCTGGACTTGCTAACCGACTCTTGAGAGTTGGGTGCTGGCTTAAACGTCAACCCACAACTCTTGCCCCAACATAAATCCCAGCTTTTGGAAGTGCTGACCTCTCACCACGACACTTTTAAAGGAAAACCCGGGAAGACACACCTTGCAGTGCACCATGTGGACACAGGTACACATTCTCCCACTAAGCAGTCTGCCTACCGTGTCTCTTTAGAGGTTCAGGCAGACATCAGGAAGGAAATTGAAGAGATGTTGCAGTTAGGGGTCATTCAGAAATCCCACAGCACTTGGGCCTCCCTGGTGGTTCTGGTCCCTAAGAAAGAGCGGACAACCAGGTTCTGTGTGGATTATCAGAAACTGAATGCCATCACAACCTCGGATGCTTACCCCATGCCAAGGATCGATGAATTGTTAGATAAGTTGGCAGGCGCCGACTACCTGACAATCATGGACCTGAGCAGGGGGTATTGGCAGATTTCCCTGACCTCTGAGGCTCAGGAGAAGTCGGCCTTCATCACTCCTTTTGGCTTATACGAATTTACGGTAATGCCGCTTGGGTGTTTATTATTTTTTTTTTACTTTGTGAGGGGCACAATGTGGGCAAATTACTGGGGGGGCACAATGTGGGCATATTACTGGGGGGCACAGTGTTGTCATATTGGGGCACAGCTTGGCATATTACTGGGGGCACAATGTGGGCATATGACTAGGGGCAAAGATGGGCATATGACTAGGGGCAAAGATGGGCATATTGCTAGTGGCACATAACGGCATAATTCTGTGAAGACACAATGTGGGCATAAATACTGTGCGGTGGCATTAAGGGGGAATAAGTACTATGTGGGGGCATTAAGGGGACTGGGTGGGATTAGGTGTATAGTTATGTTTTGGGCAGAGTTAGAGGCATGGCCTAGTGCGGAAAAAATTTGCTAATGCGTCCCTTTTTGTTCGTTTGCAAAGTTAGGATGTATGCTAATAGATATTCCAATGTGGAACTAGAAAGTGAAACTGACTGCCCTCCTTCATACTAAGATTGGGGTACTACTGACACAAGTAAAACAAAGCATTTGGGATGCAATATTGACCTGGAAGATGGTGAGGAAAATATATTCTGTGCCAATATATATCTCGAGATTTGTACCTTTTTATGGCATCTACCAAGTTTTGAAATGCATCCCTCACCATTGGATAGTGCCACAACCCCGGTATTAGTAGTAGTATCTATGCTTAAATGTTTTTTTGTTCTTAGACAAACTAGATGCAGAGAGACATAAAGAGCAGTTCACCAAGAAATTCTTTAAGATATGGAGGATGTTTATTCGCGGTCTCAACGAGGAATATAGACCTTGATGGGACCCTTTAGACATACTACATAGTATCACATGCAGTGTGACAGATGCACCCTAGGAAGATTGCAATGGCAAGGAAGGGGTGTCCCGGTGGCCTCTGGCAAAGTAGCTAATTGATAACTGCTTAATTGTTTTTCTTCTGTGTTTATGGTTGCTTTGGATTATTGCTCTTATTAAGAGTCTTTCAGGTTTGATGCCTTTTAATGGAACAGAAATAGAAGCAATGACGTTACTTGGAAGGATTTTGAGACCACTCACGTCCCTTCTTCAGGCTTAACCCCTTCATGACATTCTCCATACATCTAATGCCGATTTTGGGTCTTTAACCGCCTCCGGACCGCCTAACGCAGGATCGTGTTCCGGAGGCGGCAGCCCTGCGCACAGTCACGCATATATGCGTCATCTCGCGAGACGCAAGATTTCCTGTGAACGCGCGCACACAGGCGCGCGCGTTCACAGGATCGGAAGGTAAGCGAGTGGATCTCCAGCCTGCCAGCGGCGATCGTTCGCTGGCAGGCTGGAGATGCGATTTTTTTAACCCCTAACAGGTATATTAGACGCTGTTTTGATAACAGCGTCTAATATACCTGCTACCTGGTCCTCTGGTGGTCCCTTTTGTTTGGATCGACCACCAGAGGACACAGGTAGCTCAGTAATAAGTAGCACCAAGCACCACACTACACTACACCCCCCCCTGTCACTTATTAACCCCTTATTAACCCCTGATCACCCCATATAGACTCCCTGATCACCCCCCTGTCACTGATCACCCCTCTGTCATTGATCACCCCCCTGTAAGGCTGCATTCAGATGTCCGTATGTTTTTTACGGATCCACGAATACATGGATCGGATCCGCAAAACACATACGGACATCTGAATGGAGCCTTATAGGGGGGTGATCAATGACAGGGGGGTGTTCACCACATATAGACTCCCTGATCACCCCCCTGTCATTGATCACCCCCCTGTCATTGATCACCCCCCTGTAAGGCTGCATTCAGATGTCCGTATGTTTTTTACGGATCCACGAATACATGGATCGGATCCGCAAAACACATACGGACATCTGAATGGAGCCTTATAGGGGGGTGATCAATGACAGGGGGGTGATCACCCCATATAGACTCCCTGATCACCCCCCTGTCATTGATCACCCCCCTGTAAGGCTCCATTCAGACATTTTTTTGGCCCAAGTTAGCGGAAATTATTATTTTTTTCTTACAAAGTCTCATATTCCACTAACTTGTGTCAAAAAATAAAATCTCACATGAACTCACCATGCCCCTCACGGAATACCTTGGGGTGTCTTCTTTCCGAAATGGGGTCACATGTGGGGTATTTATACTGCCCTGGCATTTTAGGGGCCCTAAAGCGTGAGAAGAAGTCTGGGATCCAAATGTCTAAAAATGCCCTCATAAAAGGAATGTGGGCCCCTTTGCGCATCTAGGCTGCAAAAAAGTGTCACACATCTGGTATCGCCGTACTCAGGAGAAGTTGGGCAATGTGTTTTGGGGTGTCATTTTACATATACCCATGCTGGGTGAGATAAATATCTTGGTCAAATGCCAACTTTGTATAAAAAATGGGAAAAGTTGTTTTTGCCGAGATATTTCTCTCACCCAGCATGAGTATATGTAAAAAGACACCCCAAAACACATTGCCCAACTTCTCCTGAATACGGCGATACCACATGTGTGACACTTTTTTGCAGCCTAGGTGGGCAAAGGGGCCCACATTCCAAAGAGCACCTTTAGGATTTCACAGGTCATTTACCTACTTACCACACATTAGGGCCCCTAGAATGCCAGGGCAGTATAACTACCCCACAAATGACCCCATTTTGGAAAGAAGACACCCCAAGGTATTCCGTGAGGGGCATGGCGAGTTTCTAGAATTTTTTATTTTTTGTCACAAGTTAGCGTAAAATGATGGTGTCTTCTTTCCAAAATGGGGTCACTTGTGGGGTAGTTATACTGCCCTGGCATTCTAGGGGCCCTAATGTGTGGTAAGTAGTTTGAAATCAAAATCTGTAAAAAATGACCTGTGAAATCCGAAAGGTGCTCTTTGGAATGTGGGCCCCTTTGCCCACCTAGGCTGCAAAAAAGTGTGTCACATGTGGTATTGCCGTACTCAGGAGAAGTTGGGCAATGTGTTTTGGGGTGTCATTTTACATATACCCTTGCTGGGTGAGATAAATATCTTGGTCAAATGCCAACTTTGTATAAAAAAATGGGAAAAGTTGTCTTTTGCCAAGATATTTTTCTCATCCAGCATGGGTATATTACATTACACTGCACCCTTGGACTGCCCCTCATGGTTCTGTCCTTTTACAATATGTGGACGATCTCCTCATATGTAGTTCTACTCGGGAAGCTTGCCAGGCAGACTGTGTTAGTTTACTACTGTGGTTATGTGAAAATGGTCACAAAGTTTCTAGGAAGAAATTACAATGGTGTATGGACGGTGTTGAGTATTTGGGCTTTGTTCTCAGTAAAGGTGAGAAGAAAATCAGCCATGCCAGAATTACCTCCGTTCTGGGTCTGCCCCGCCCACAAACCAAGAAAGACATGTTGACCTTTCTTGGCATGATTGGTTACTGCCGCCAATGGATTGCTGATTGTTCCTACTATGATAATATTCTGAGACAAGCCACTGATACTGATATGCCTGACTTCATTTAATGGTCTGATGACATGTTACAAGCTTTAAGTCATTTGAAATCTGCAATGGTTTCAAGTCCTGGTTTGGGCCTACCCGACTATGGCGTGATGTTTCACTTATTTGCCAGGGACAATTGTAAAACCATGGCAGGAGTCCTGGCGCAGGATCATGGAGGTAAATACCGCCCTGTTGCTTTTTTCTCAAAAGTGGTTCTCGTACAGGTTTAGGGCATGCCTGCGTGTCTCCGGAGTTTGGCAGCCTGTGCTATGGTCGCTGAGATGGCCACGTCTATCACCCTAGGTCATCCCACCACTCTGCAGACCTCACACAATGTTCAGGTCCTATTGAAGAACATACATACGCAACATAGGTCAGCACAAAGACTGAGTGGATATGAAGTTTTGTTGCTATCTAATCCTCAACTTCATATCAAATACTCAGCAGCCATGTTCGGCCCAAGCTGCTGAACTGATTGCCCTCACTAGAGCTTGTTGTCTTTTTGAGGGGGAAGATGTAAATGTATACACCGATTCCAAGTATGCCTTTGGGGTTGTACACAATCATGGGGTAATGTGGCAGAGGAGAGGCTTCATAGCTGCAGATTGGAGACAAATTTCACATTCCACCCTAGTACATGATCTCCTGGCCGCCATCCAATTACCGAGCAAAGTTGCTATTATCCATTGTAAGGCACATACTGGACTCCAAACACACATAGCTAAAGGGAATGCCCTAGCTGATCAGTCAGCAAAAGAGGCTGCTATTAGAACGGCAGCAACAGTTCACATGCCCTCCCTAGTTCCAGTCATTACCCTTACTGACATTCTATTGCTCAGCCTCCAGGATTTGGCTACCAGTAGTGACAAAATAGAATGGCAGTCGGTAGGTGCAGTACAAGACCCTAATACGGGTCTTCTCTGCAAAGAGGGAAAGCCATGTATCCCAGTTGCAAGCGCCCCGATTTTAATTGCACAGTATCATAGTCTTGGCCATAGGGGAGCACAGGCAACCACTGACCTCATTCAGAGAGAATTTTTTATACTAGGTCTTAAGATCAAAGGTACAATCTTATGTTTTACGGTGTATTATATGTAGCAGAAATTAGGATGCAGCCTAATAAGAATACTGGTTACTCACCATTTGAGGTCCTAATGGGAAGACCCTTCCCCAACCCTTGGGGTCCAAAGGCCCCTGTGATAGAAAAAGGGGATCTAGAAGTAGTACACGCAGAATATGTGAGGAAACTTGTATAAATCTTAGATCAAATTGAACAAGATATTGCTCGTGCCTCTCCTTTCTCTCCACAGGAACCTACGCATCCTTTCCAACCAGGAGACGTGGTGATAGTCCAGCGCCTGGCAAAAGGACGAAAACAGACTGAGTTCCCGTTTGGACCACCCACCCGAGTGGTAGCAGTCACCAGAACAGAGATTCTCACAGAAGAGGCTCCAATCTGGATTCACGCTAGCAGAGTGAAAAGGGTCCCTGAGGTTTCTTCTCCGGTGACAGACAAAGATAAAGAGGGTGAAGCAGGTGTGAAATCCCTGAACAAAGAGGGGAGCTCAGAAGAAGTTTCCCTGAAAAATGCCTTGCCACAGGCTGAAGATGATGACCCCGCAATATTCTGGGAGATTTGTTTGTCTGCTGATAATTATTAATCTTTGTGTTTTGTTGGGAGTTTGGCTTATTACTACATGTATTTATCACCCAGAGGAGATGAGTTTCTTCTGTGGTGCACCAAATAATCGGTCAGTATATAAAAGAGATCAGGAGCAAGATTCCTTTGCTCCCGTCCCCTTTTATTCTGAACAGAATAGTATAGTCAGGATGGCAAATGCCCTAAAAGTTAGTTCATTGTGCCTTAAAGACTTACAGAGCCCACGGGATCTTATACAAACATGTGTTATTGCTGTGCCTACACCCGATGAATCCCTCCTTGAAGTCTGGTCGAAGGCTGACAATACACAATCTTTTATTCCCTTGTATGACCTATGTGGGGAGTGTCAGAAATTAGGAAATAGCAGGGATAATATTAGAATAAATACTATTAACGTGACTGCAGCAGAAACTTGTTTTACCTTTTCCCAGGATATGACTTTATATTGTGATAATAGAGACATAAAAAGTGGATTACCTAGGAATAGTATATATGAGTATATTGACGACACTTGTAAAAAGAATAGTAGCCTTGCTAGCTCTCTGGATAATTCCATGAGTTGTAATAAGACCATTGTGACTCCCAGTTTTATCTATAATATAATGCTCCCTAAGGGATAGTTTTTGTCTTGTGGTAACAGCAGTTACAATTACATTCCTGCTAATGTTATTGGAGGTCCCTGTGCGTTATCCAGGCTGACTTTGGCCCTTACCAGTCAACCCCCTATCAGGAGAGCTTACAGATCGGTTGCCAAGACTTTATCAGAAGACTGTGACTCTACTTTACCCCTTCTCAGCCGTACAGAATATACAAGTTTGGGCGCCTCTATATTAGGAGTGCCTGGACTGGCTATATATAATACTCGTACTATAAATTCTATTGCATCGGTTTATCAGAGATGCTTTTAGATATACAAGGCATAAGAGGAGCAGTGCTAGAAACTAGATTTTACTGTAGATTATCTGTTACTGAAACATAATATAGGATGTCAAGATTTTAAAGGAATGTGTTGCTTTAATTTATCTGATCATTCCAGATCAATCCAGTCCCATATTCAAGGGTTACATGAAATTGCTAATAATATCAGGAAAGATGTTGAGTCATCCTCTTGGTGGGACTGGTTATTGAGCTGGCTGCCGGATTTGAGTTGATTTAGAACATTATTGATCAGTATTATAATTATTATTGCTTCCTTGATTGTCATATGTTGTTGCATCCAATGTATCCCTTCCCTCATACAGATGTTTTGTGGAATGTGTCCAAAACCCACAGACCCTGGACAATCATATGCTACTTACCTCTCTATGAGAAAAGATAAGTCATATTCATGACTTAAGAGGGGATTGAAGGGTTAACAAGAATTATCTGTATGATCTGTATGAAGGACAGGAGGTTGGGTGACATCATATTGAAGGGTGACTATATATACATTTACCTCCTCTCTGTATAAGGAAAAGTTTCTAGTCAGCATTATTATAACAAGAGTTGCTGTCTGTAAAAGGGACTGCTATTATTGTAATGAGAGCTGCAGCTATTCTCGTATGTATGCATGGATTGTATATAAGGCCTGTACAACCAACAATAAATAGAACTGTTACTAACATCATACTGCTTGTGTCACTGACATGTTCTCCAGACGTCTGTCTTCGGGGACAAAGGATGAAATCACGGTGCATAGAGAGAAGGATAATATTCTTTCATCATGCACACCCCAAAATGGTATTACAAAAACTACAGATCATCCCACAGAAAAATTAGCCCCCAAACATCTCTGTAGACATAAACATTTTTTTCAGTATCAAAATGCAAGAAAAACTATACATATGTAGTATCGCCGTAATTGTACTGACCTGGAAAATGAAGAGCACAAGTTAGTTTTACTGCATAGTGAACGCTGTAAAATCAAAACCCATAAAACTGGGCAAAATAGTTTATTTTTTTTTCTCAATTCCATGCATGGAGTTTTTTAAGTTCTCCCGGTGTTTGTGTGGGTTTCCTCCGGGTACTCTAGTTTCCTCCTACACTCCAAAGACATATTGATAGGGATATCAGATTGTGAGCCACATTAGGGGCACTGTGATGTTCATAAATATAATAGTAATAATTTAAATCCATTTGGATTTTTTTTTTTTACAGCTTCCCTCTAGACTGACATATTACAGTAAATGGTGCCATTAGAAAGTACAACTTGTCCTGCATAAAATAAGCCTTCATACAGCTATATGAACAGAAAAAAAAAAAAATTACGGCTCTGGAAAAACAGGGTTCAAAAGACTAAAGCACAGCAACTGAAAATCTCTGCATCAGGAAGGGGGTTAATATTATACCTGAAAGACTCGTAGGACTCATGCACACAAACGGATTTTCTTTCCTTCTCTGTTCTGTTTTTTTGTTTTTGTTTTTGTGGACTGTGTGCAGAACAATTCATTTGAATGGGTTCTCAAAAAAACGTAAGTTACTCTGTATGCATTGCCTTTCCATATGTCCGTATTTCCGTTCCGCAAAAAAATAGAACGTGTCTTATTATTGTCTGCATTACGGACAAGGATGGTACTGTTATATTAGGGGCCAGCTGTTCCGTTCCGCAAAATACGGAATGCATACAGACGTCATCTGTATTTTGGCAGATCGATTTTTTGTGGACCGCAAAATACATACGGTCGTGTGCATGAGCCCTTATTTTGTTTTCTCTTAATGCGAACAATAAACCTGTTTTCTACTGTTAACATGGCAGCATGCTTTATTTTCTTTTTTCTTTTTTTTCTTTTGGTTGCTTTGGATAAACGAAAAAATAAAAAGAGGACAGCCAGTTGGCTGAAAATGGGGGATGACCTGAATGTCATTGTTCTGCTATTGCTTTAGACTTTTCTTACCTGTTGGCTACTATTTTCTGTGTTACTTAACCACTTCCCTACCACCGTATGACTATACGACGTTGGCGGTAAGGACTTTAACCTCTTCAAGACCAAGCCAGTTTTAACCATAATCTGACATGTTTCACTTTATTTGGTAACTCTGGAGCTTTTACTTATCCAAGCCATTCTAAGATTGTTTTCTCGTGATATATTGTACTTCATGTTAGTGGTAAATTTGAGTCAATATGTTTCACCTTTTATTTATAAAGAATTCCCAAATTTACAGAATATTTGGAAAAATTCACTATTTCTGAAGGATTAGATTGTGATACTTCATAAAATAGTTTTTACTGTACATTTCTCAGATGTCTACTTCATGTTGGCATCATTTTGAAAATGTCATTTAATTTTTCAGGAAGTTAGAGGCTTAGAATTTTAAAAGCAATTCTTAAACATTTTAAGAAAATGTCAAAATTTTCCAAACCCACTTTTTAAGGACAAATTCAGTTATGAAGTCACTTTGTGGAGCTTACATAGTAGAAACCACCGATAAATGACCCCATTTTAGAAATGACACCCCTCGAGTTATTAAATACTGATTTTACAAACTTTGTTAACCCTTTAGGTGTCCCACAAGAATGAAAGGAAAATGGAGGTGAAATTTCAAAATTTCACTTGTTTTTGCAGCTTTTCCATTTTAATCTATTTTTCCTGTAACACAGCAAGGGTTAACAGCCAAAGAAAACTCAATATTTATTACACTTATTCTGCAGTTTACAGAAACACCACATATGTGGTCGTAAACTGCTGTATGGGCACACGGCAGGGTGCTGAGGGAAAGGAGCGCGATATGGATTTTGGAGGGCAGATGTCGCTGGGATAATTTTAAGTTGCCATGTGCACCCCTAGAGTAGAAACTCCCAAAAAGTGACCCCCATTTTGTAAACTATGGTATGAAGTGACAGTTTTATTGGTAGTATTTCGGGATAGACATGATTTTTACACTTTTTGTGTGGCACAGTTTTTATTTTTTGTTTTTTATGGAGTTCTCCTGACAGGTTAGATCATGGGTTGTTTTTATAGAGCCGGTTGATATGGATGTGACAATAACAAATATGTGTATTTATTTTTTTGTTTCAGTTTTACATAAAGTATTTTTGAAAGCAAAAATGTTTTTGTGCCGTCTTGGGCAGGGGCTCTTTTTTTGCAGGAAAAGCAGACATTTTTATTGGTACAATTTTTGGGTACATAAGATTTTTGATCATTGAATATGTAACTTTATTGGGGGCATGGTGACCAAAAAATGGCTACTTTGACAAAAATAATTTTTAACAGCGTTCACCTGAGGGGGTAGATCATGTGATATTTTTATAGAGCAGGTCATTATATACGTAGCAATACCTAATTTCTATTTTATTTTTATTTTTTTCAGTTTTATACAATAAATGAAGTTGTGAAAAAAATCCATGTCTTTTGTGTCACCATTTTCTGAAAGCTATATTTTTTTTCTTTTTCTGCTGATCATCTTACATAGAGGCTTATTTTTTGCAGAAAGAGTTAAAGTTTTTATAGGTACCATTTTTGGGTACATAGGATTTTTTTTGATCACTCAATATTACAAAAAATTATTTTGTTTATTTATTTTTATGGAATTCACCTTAGGGGTTAGATCATGTTATATTTGTATAGAGCAGGTTGTTATGGACGTGGTGATACCTAATATGGCTATTTTTTTTTTATGTATTTCAGTTTTACATAATAAAAGCATTTTTGAAAAAAATACATCTTCAACATCTCCATTTTCTGAAAGCCATATTTATTTTTATTTTTTGGGGGATTATCTTATGTAGGGGCTCCTTTTTTGCAGGAAGAGATTATGGTTTTTATTTGACTATTTTGGGGGGCATATGACTTTTTGATCGCTTAGTATTACACTTTTTTATTTTAATTTTTTTTACGGTGTTCACCGAAAGTCATATATTATTTTTATAGAGCAGGTCATTACGGATGTGGAGATTCTTAATATATTTACTTTATTTTTTATTTTTTCAGTTTTACACTATAAAATAATTTTTGAAGAAAAAAAAATCATGTTTTATTGTCTCCATTTTCTGAAAGCCACTTTTTTTTCTAATAGTTTGGGCAATTGTCTTATGGGCTCATTTTTTTCAGGAAGAGCTGATGGTTTGATTGGTACTATTTTGGGGT
Organism: Bufo bufo; assembly: GCF_905171765.1. Taxonomy (NCBI): domain Eukaryota; kingdom Metazoa; phylum Chordata; class Amphibia; order Anura; family Bufonidae; genus Bufo; species Bufo bufo. The sequence goes on along the minus strand of NC_053391.1, from coordinate 256,895,658 downwards.
GTGTATGACTTTTTGATTGCTTGGAATTGCACTTTTTGTAATGAAAAAAAAGTAGTTTTTTTTTACAGCGTTAACCTGAGGTGGTAGATCATGTTATATTTTTTATAGAGCAGGTTGTTGCAGATGCGCCAATACCTAAAATGTTTTTTTTTTTATTCATTTTTTTTTAAAACACTATTTTATGGTGAGGGGGCTTTTTTTTTTTTTTTTACTTTACTTTTTTCAAGGTTTGATCCCTGTTTTAATTCAGTACAATACATTCTCTCAATTGCCTTGGAGACCCAGCCTGCCGGTGGAGTCTCCTGGGCTTCCATAGCTGGCAGGCTCTGATGCCTGTGTAAGGCGTCGGAGTTGCCATGGCAACCATCAGCCCCCTGTTGTCGCAGGGTGGGGGGCCGATGGAGTCAGAGGTAGCCCCCTCCCTCTGTAAACCATACACGTCCCGTGGTCCGCGCTGACTGCGGCATGCGAAAGGGTTAATCCGTCACCATTGCCACATACAGCGAAACCGGTGGATGCAGCAGGGCCCCGGCTATCAGTAACAGCCAGGCCTGTGCTGCTGATTGGGCGGGTGCAGCTCCTGCACCCACCTGATCACATCACGTACATGCACGTAAGGATGCGGCAAGAGACCGTATTCCCTCACGTACATGTACGTGATAATGCACTAAGGGGTTAAAGATGATGGCCTAGCCTGAGAGAGAGCCATAGCCACTGGGTTCCCTCTCTTTTAGACAGCAGACACCCAGATGCAATGTCTAATAGCACCAATAACAGATATTTAACCCCCTTGTGACCACAGCATTGGAGGCAGCTTTCCTTGGGAGCACTACACTCTCGGATCCTGAATGGCTTCCAGCTGTAGTTCCTAGGAAGACCTGCAAGAGGCAGGGCTCTGTAGGAACATAGCAAATCTTTAATACTCTGCCATGATAATTCATTGCAGTGTATAGGAGAAGCGATCTGAAGAGTGCATATTCAAGTCCCCTAAGAGGTCTTAAAGGTAAAAAATTGTTTTTAAAAATGTAAAAAGTATTAAAATTTAAAGGAGTCCCCTTTCCCCATAGTATAAATAATAAAAAATAAAGATGATTTGCCCCACTGTGTCTGCAAAGAGCCTGAACTATTAAAATATAAATGAAAAAATAAACATCTAAATTAATGGATCGCCATTTTTTTGTCACTGAATAAAAAGTAATTGAAAAGTCATACACACTCTGAACACTCCAAAATCTGGTATAGCTGTAATCGGACTTACCTAGCGAATGAAGATAACTGGTCAGTTTGACCACATAAGGAACGCCATAAAAACTAAACCCATAAAACTGGCGAAAATTGTGTTTTGTTTTGTTTTCAATTCCACTCAAATAAAAAAATATATTCCAGCTTCCCACTACAATGTACAATATTAAATGGTGCCACTAAAAAGTACAATGCATCCCACAAATAACAACCCCAATGCAGCTATGTTAATAAATAAAAATGTCACCAGAAAGGCAGGAACTGAAAATGTTCAATCACCTGGTGATGAAGCCGCTTTTTTCTGACCTACTAAAAAAAAAAATCTTAAAAAAGATGCTGTCCTATTCATAAAATTGAATACAAAAAAGATTGGCACACTAATATCTGGAAGTAGAATAGGTATGATTTAATGGGTACGTGTGGGTAAAAGCTAGTGATAACACGGTATCATAAAAAATATATCATAAAAATATGTCTAAAAAAGGGGAGGGGAGGTGGTGGTGAAAGGATCTTTGAGTTGGTCAGGGGAAGAAAAAGGTGAGGGAAATGTCAATTGATCGCAGATGATGAAGTGAAAATGGTCCGGTTTATTCTCACTTCATATAAATGATGCAGATGATCAAATTAGGTCAAAATGCAAGTTCATCAAGTGTGGAGAAAATTGAATCCATACATATGACTCCTATCAGGACGTAGTTAGTTCCAATAAATGTCAAATAAGGTCATACAAATAGTATCATACAGTATACCTCCAGGTAGGATATCTGCAGTTAATTTAAATCTCATGTAGATGTAAATCCGCAGCTTGTGACCAATAACAGTGGCTTAAGTAGATGATATTGTATACTCAAATGCATAAAAATCTGGTGGAAATTGAAGTAAAAGTCAGCGGGCAATACATCCACCAGCAGTGGCGTCCCACTATGGCTGGTATGTGCTCCGCTGAAATTACCTGTCGGATGGATCTCCTGGAATCTGTGAGCAGCCCGCTGGGGTTACCTGTCCGGGCGATCTCCTGAAATTGTAGGCAGCGTGTATCCTTCTCCTGCAGCTTTCGGCAGTCGGCGTCCCACGTGCTGTTTTGCGCGCGCTTGAGATCCGTCCGTTTGTCCCGCTGAACAGGGAGAGTGGTCACGTGTGCCGTGTCTAATAGATGCTGGCGGAGAATTGTCAGGCAGAGATGTTGCGCTGTGCTCTTTAATTCTCTTATTCCACTGTACTTTGCAATCCTCTTGTCGATCTTTATTGCAAAATTTGGCAGACTGGCAGGGCAACCAGACGCGTTTCGAAGTATACTAACTTCTTCCTCAGTGGTAGCCCGTGTCTTCTGCCAAAGTCTCTTAAATAGTTTATCCTGGGGTGTGGAAAAAATGGGGTGGATTCTCTATGAGATGATAAACTGGCCCCCAGTCTGCCAATGGTGTCCAGTTCAAAAATGTATATAGGTAGATAGAACTATATATGAAAGTATAAAAAAAATGGCAATGCTATGGAAGTAACAATAAAAACAATAATCATAATAAAATGGCAGTAAAATATATATTTGAGTAATATATAGAAATAAAAAATATGATAATAAAATGTGGTATAATGTAACTCCAACATCCTTGGTGCGTTCCATCATTTAATAAAAATGCAGTAAGGTGGTATTGTAGTATACTGGATAAATATGGATGGTGTAATTCAATAGTTGATGAATAAATATGGATATATATGGATGGTGTAATGGGGGAGAGGGCCCGTAGTCGAGGGGGGGTCAGAGTGCTGATAGACAACCAGACTCTGATCCGCCATCGGACGCAGGGCCCCCACCCCAGGGGATTCATAAGAAGCCAAACATTTCTAATTCTGCATTTAGGCCCTCAGGTAGGAGTGTATTGAATTCAAATATATGTTTGGATTCCAGGCAGGACCTCTTTATAATATGATCCCCTCCTCTCCAGTGTCTTTCTACTTTTTCTAATGCTGCAAACGTCAATCCAGTTGGGTCCTTATTATGAGTTATTTTAAAGTGTTTGGAAAGTGTGTGTTTTTCATAACCTTTTCTTATATTGTTGATTTGTTCTGATATGCGTTTTTTTAGGGTCCTCTTGGTCCTCCCAATGTATTGTTTTTTGCACGGGCATTGTATGATGTACACAACGTCTGTGCTGTTGCAAGTCATAAATTCCCTAATTTCATGTGAGTGTGTATTGGACGTGGACTGGATGCTTTCAGTTTTTTGGGGAAACGTTGTGGTTTTACAATTGCGGCATTTATCACACCTATAGAAGCCTTTTAATTTTAGCCAACTATTGATTGAATATTCCTGTTTCTTATGTGGTTTAATAGTGGGTGCTATCTTTAATCCAAGGTTGGGGGCTTTTGTGTATATGATTTGTGGGTTATCTCGCAGATATGGGCCTATGGTTTTATCTTTAGAGATATGATGCCAGTATTTATTGATGATTTGTTCTACTTTCTTGAAGTGAGCACTGAATGGTAAAATGATTCGGCTGATGTTGTTTTGCTTTTCACTTAGTTGTTGAGTGGTATCTGATGTTTTGAAGAAGGTTTTTCTGTCTAATTTATTCACTTTGGAGAGGGAAGTTTCTATGTTTCTTATAGGGTATTGTTTGGCGACAAAATTTTCTTTCAGTTTTTTTGCTTCCTGTTCAAATTGCTCTGCCTTAGTGCAATTGCGTTTTAATCTTTGGAATTGGCCTGTTGGTATATTAAGTAGCCATCGGGGCAAGTGGCAGCTGGAAAATAGGATGTAACTGTTTCTGGCAGTGGGTTTTTGAGAAGTACTGCATGTTAGTTTATTGTCAGTAGCTTGGATGAGTATGTCCAAGAACTCAATTTGGTCCTTACTGATGCTTGAATTGAACTGTAGATTATAGGTATTGTTGTTGATTTCCACAAGGAAATTTTGGAGTTCATCCTCATCACCCTTCCAAATGAATATAATGTCGTCTATATAACGGTGCCATAGTACCAGGTCCGTCCCCAGTCTGGGTGTGATGTAGTTGTCTTCCCATTCTGCCATGAATAGGTTGGCATAACTGGGGGCGAACCTGGTACCCATGGCCGTGCCGTTAATCTGGAGAAAATGTTCTGATTCAAAGTAGAAGTAATTATGTTTAAGAATGTGGTCGACCCCCTTAACTATGTAGTCGATCTGCTCTGTCTTAAGTTGGCTTCCTTTGGTGAGTTGTGATTTTAGTGCATCTTTGCCCAGTTCATGTTCAATGATGGTGTACAAAGAGTGGACGTCTAATGTTCCTAAGAGCCAATTCGGGTTAGTATTTAGATCTTCAAGAATTTTAATAATCTGTGTGGTGTCTTTGATGTATGATCTTACATTTTTTACTACTGGTTGGAGAAAGTTATCTATGTATTGCGATAGATTTAATGTAATTGATTCAATCCCTGATATTATTGGGCGGCCGGGTGGGTTATTTGGGTCTTTGTGTACTTTGGGCAGACAATAAAAAACTTTTTTTATTTTTTTTATTGGCATATTTTATTATTATTGTTTTTATTGTTACTTCCATAGCATTGCCATTTTTTTTTTATACTTTTTTATACTTTTCATATATAGTTCTATCTACCTATTTACATTTTTGAACTGGACACCATTGGCAGACTGGGGGCCAGTTTATCATCTCATAGAGAATCCACCCCATTTTTTCCACACCCCCAGGATAAACTATTTAAGAGACTTTGGCAGAAGACACGGGCTACCACTGAGGAAGAAGTTAGTATACTTCGAAACGCGTCTGGTTGCCCTGCCAGTCTGCCAAATGCAATAAAGATCGACAAGAGGATTACAAAGTACAGTGGAATAAGAGAAATAAAGAGCACAGCGCAACATCTCTGCCTGACAATTCTCCGCCAGCATCTATTAGACACGGCACACGTGACCACTCTCCCTGTTCAGCGGCACGAACGGACGGATCTCAAGCGCGTGCAAAACAGCACGTGGAACGCCGACTGCCGAAAGCTGCAGGAGAAGGATACACGCTGCCTACAACTTCAGGAGATCGCCCGGACAGGTAACCTCAGCGGGCTGCTCACAGACTCCAGGAGATCATTCTGACAGGTAATTTCAGCACAGCACATCCCAGCCATAGTGGGACGCCACTGCTGGTGGATGTATTGCCCGCTGACTTTTACTTTAATTTCCACCAGATTTTTATGCATTTGAGTATACAATATCATCTACTTAAGCCACTGTTATTGGCCACAAGCTGCAGATTTACATCTACATGAGATTTAAATGAACTGCATATATCCTACCTGGAGGTATACTGTATGATACTATTTGTATGACCTTATTTGACATTTATTGGAACTAACTACGTCCTGATAGGAGTCATATGTATGGATTCAATTTTCTCCACACTTGATGAACTTGCATTTTGACCTAATTTGATCATCTGCATCATTTATATGAAGTGAGAATAAACCGGACCATTTTCACTTCATCATCTGCGATCAATTGACATTTCCTTCACCTTTTTCTTCCCCTGACCAACTCAAAGATCCTTTCACCACCACCCCTCCCCTTTTTTAGACATATTTTTATGATATATTTTTTATGATACCGTGTTATCACTAGCTTTTACCCACACGTACCCATTAAATCATACCTATTCTACTTCAGATACTAGTGTGCCAATCTTTTTTGTATTCATTTTCTCCATTTGTCTGAGGGTGTCTTAGATTAGAGCACCTATCTCCATAGATTTAGCCAGGTGAGCCACCATTCCTTTCAGCATTTACCTTATTCATAAAATTGTTCTTCAAAAAAACAAACAAACACTGTAAGCTTGCACAAAGTGACAAATAATTATTTGACTTCAGCTGATCATGCTGTACACTAGTCGATTAAAAAAATTCCATAGAAATGTAATATGGTCCCCTAGGGCTAATGCCAAGCACCTTTATTTGGTGGAAGGACTCCAGACTATTTTATAGTTCAAAATTAACTTGCTTCAATACACTGCACTACCTCCTCCTTTGAATCTCTAATAGGCCATCAGATATCCCATTTTATCACTTCTCTTCTCACAGGAGATGTAATGATACCTGTACATATTACTGTCTTTGATAGGTTATGCCTGTACAGGACCTTAGTTAGAGACGCTCTTTGTTATATATTCAATGGGGGACATTCACCAAAAGGTTTACGACAATATTGTCACAAATTATGGTGCATTCCATAATTTGCAACTTTTTAAGCTTCTTATCACTTAAAGGATAACCGTCATGTTTTCGTAAAAAAATCTATTTTAGCATATGTTACTGCTGCAGCAGCATTATGCATAAAGCAATCTTTTGTTTCTTCACATACAACTATTTTCCCTTAGTTACAGCTGTTTAAACATTTACAATATGAGGACCTTCTCAAGATCGCTCCTCTGCCAGTTCTCTGAGGCCAAAACTGCCTTCCCTCACTTTACATACACACTTGCTGTAGCCAGCAGCTCCCTGCGAGCCAGATTGGATTACTGAGAGACACGCCTCATCACTCTGAAGCTTAATGCAGGCATGCAGTGTGAAGGACCGCCCCTCTGTCTTCTGTTTACATTAAGTTGGGAGACAGACAAACCCTAGTAACGGTCTTTTAAGGGAACAGTGGAAAGGGACAGGGGACATTTATGAAAGCTGCTGTTATAAGGTAATTACAGATCTTTTGACAATCATTGACTGACTGACTAACTCAGGTATACATGCCTAGCTCTAATAAACTAGCAAATAAAAATGAAATATGACTGTTATCCTTTAAAGTATTGTGAAAAGGGGAGGGGCTTAGCATGGTATGATAAATCTCCCCCTGTGACTTTGATTTACCTTCACACCAGAATTTTTACATCAAAAAGACATAAAAAGAGGTGCTTTTAAACTTTTTGCATCTTTACTCTACTCATAAAATTTTGAAATGTGGTTGGGCAAGTGGTTGTGGTTAGCTATGTTAATGAGTTTCACAGATTTATCATTAAGACTTTTTTATAAAGTCACAAAAGAGTTTACAATCTCACTCCAGGAGCAGGGTGGAGTAGGAAAACTGGAGGAGCTGTTCTAGACAAAAGTGTTAGGTTTAAGGATAAGACCAATTTATCCAACATGTGACATTTGATAAATGTGAAATAAAGTACTAGGGTTGAGCGAACCCGAACTTTAGGATTTTTTTGACCCCGAACCCGAACTTTTCAGTAAAAGTTCTGGTTCGAGTTCAGTGTTCGTCGATTTTAATGGCGCTTTTTGAAAGGCTGCAGAGCAGCCAATCAACAACCGTTTAACTCTTGTGCCCTTAGAAGCCATCACAGCCATGCCTACTAGTGGCATGGCTGTGATTGGCCAGTGCAGCATGTGACCCAGCCTCTGTATAAGCTGGATGTCACGGCGGACGGGATCTCAGATACACAGATAAACCAACAAACCAGTTTCTAGGTGAGAAGCAGGGGAAGGGTCACCTCCTAGCAAATCCCTGACTTCTCTCCCTACACTGCTAAGCCCACATTCAGACCTTGATGGTAGGAATAATGTGTCCTCGTGCCTGGGCTAAAATACCCTAGAATCCCTAAGATGGTGAAAAGGGGAATAGGAGCAGCCTGCTCCCTCAGAACCTGGAGGGGACAGAAGACACAAACAACCTAGACAGCAAACAACCAAAACAGAAACCAAACTTATCTTATCTGAGCTGGAACAGACAATCCTTCCTTCCTTGCTTCCAAGGCCAGACTGATTTCTATAAATCGCACAGAACACTGGGATTGAGTGAGATTTAAACCAATGACCCCACCCAGTGCACCTGAAGGGAGGCGGATCCAGTACGACTCCAAAACAAAACAAAAAACTAAACACGTGCTGCTATTCTGGCCGACCTCCGCACATAGTCAGAGCAGGGCATCACGGTACCCCCCCTTCTACGGGTGACCTCCGGACACCCCGGACCAACCTTATCCGGATGGGATCTATGAAAAGCCCCCACCAGTCGGCTGGCACTGACATCCAGCGCCGGAACCCACATCCTCTCCTCAGGGCCGTATCCCCTCCAGTGTACCAGGTACTGAAGGGAACCCCGAAGAACTCTAGAGTCGAGAACCCTGGAGATCTCGAACTCCAAATTTCCATCGACCAGACCAGGAGGAGGAGGCAATGGCGATGGTTCCACCGGTTTCACGTATTTTTTCAGTAAAGACCTGTGGAAAACATCATGGATCCTCCAAGTCTGCGGAAGATCCAGCCGAAACGCTACTGGATTGATCACCGCAGATATTTTGTACGGACCAATAAATCGGTTATTCAAAGCAAATTCTGTATGGACAAGAATGAGGACCAGCCACAAAGCACCTCAAGTAGGTCTCCAGGTTTTGATTAGTACGCTCTGTCTGTCCATTCGACTGCGGATGAAAAGCCAAAGAGAACGAAAGTTGAATGCCAAGCCGAGAACAGAACGCCCTCCAAAACCTGGAGACAAACTGCATGCCCCTATTAGAGACCACATCCGAAGGAATACCATGCAATGTCACAATATTATCAACAAAAATCTGCGCAAGAGTCTTGGCTTAAGGCAGACTAGTTAATGATATAAATAAAGTGAGCCATTTTACTGAAACGGTCAACTACCACCAAAATTACTGTTCTCCCGTAGGAACTCGGCAGATCCGTAATAAAGTCCATAGACAAGTGCGTCCAAGGACGAGACGGAATAGACAATGGAAGAAGTGAACCAGCCGGTCCGAGTATGAGCAACCTTTGACCGAGCACAGGTTTCACAAGCTGCCACGTAATCAATGCTCTTACGTAACCCTGGCCACCAGAACCTCCGGGACACCAGATCACAGGTGGACTTACCACCAGGATGTCCAGCAAGGACAGTATCGTGATGTTCCTTGAATACCTTGTATCGCAGACCTTCAGGAACAAACAACCTTCCTTGGGGACAAGAACCAGGAGCCCCCTCCTGGGCTCCCAACACCTCCATCTCCAATTCGGGGTACAGAGCGGAGACCACCACCCCATCAGCCAAAATCGGAGCAGGATCCTCTGAATCACCTCCCCCAGGAAAGCTGCGAGACAAGGCATCTGCCTTGATGTTCTTAACCCCTGGGCGAAAGGTAACCACAAAATTGAACCTGGTAAAAAACAGTGACCATCTGGCCTGTCTAGTGTTCAGACGCTTGGCAGATTGCAGGTAAGCCAAATTCTTATGATCTGTATATAATGTAACGGGGTGAGACGCCCCCTCCAACCAGTGACGCCATTCCTCAAAGGCCAACTTGATAGCCAGCAACTCTCTATCTCCAACATCATAATTCTTCTCGGCGATCGAGAGCTTCTTGGAGAAAAAAAGCACACGGGACCCATTTGCCAGGAGATGAACCCTGTGACAGCACCGCTCCAACCCCCACTTCTGATGCATCAACCTCCACCACGAATGGCTAAGACACATCGTGCTGCACCAGAATGGGAGCAGATGCAAAACACTCCTTAATAGCCGAAAAGGCCTGCAATGCCTCATCCGACCAGACAGAGACGTCGGCGCCCTTCTTAGTCATATCAGTGAGAGGTCTTACAATGGTAGAATAGTTCGAAATAAATTTTCTATAATAATTAGTAAACCCCAAAAACCGCATCAAAGCTTTCTGATTCTCTGGTCTGTCCCATTCCAGAACCGCCCGGACCTTTTCTGGGTCCATACGAAAACCAGAGTCAGAAAGCAGATATCCCAAGAACGGAAGCTCCTGCACCGAAAACACACATTTCTCCAATTTGGCATATAATTTATTCTCCTGAAGGATCGTCAAAACCTGTCTCACATGATCCTGATGGGTCTTCAGATCAGGAGAGTAAATTAAAATGTCATCCAAGTAAACCACCACGAACCTCCCCACCAAATGATGGAAAATGTCATTGACGAATCGCTGAAATACCGCTGGCGCGTTCGTCAACCCAAAAGGCATAACCAGATTCTCAAAATGACCCTCGTGCGTATTGAAGGCCGTTTTCCACTCATCCCCTTCCTTGATTCTGATCAGATTGTAGGCCCCTCTCAAATCCAACTTGGAGAACACCTTGGCTCCAACAATCTGATCAAAAAAGTCAGAGATCAAAGGCAGGGGATATGGATCCCAGACCATAATACGGTTCAATTCCCGGAAATCCAAACAAGGTCTCAGCGATCCATCCTTTTTTTTTTATACAAAGAACAAACCTACTGCCACCGGAGACTTAGATGGCCTAATATGACCTTTTGCCAAACTCTCGGCGACATACTTTCGCATGACCTCTCTTTCGGGTTGAGAAAGATCGTAAAGCCGAGACTTTGGCAACTTAGCCCCTGGGATGAGATTAACTGGTCAATCATAGTCACGATGAGGGGGCAATTCCTGAGCCCCACCCTCCGAAAAGACATCCGCAAAATCTGAGAGATACTGAGGTAAAGCCGTAGTGGACACACCAGAGATAGATGTGCCAAGACAATTATCCGAACAAAACTCACTCCAACCAATGATTTGTCTCGCTTGCCAATTTATAATTGGGTTATGTTTAGTCAACCATGGTAACCCCAAAACTATAGGAGCCGGCAAATCCTTCATGACAAAACAAGACATAATCTCAACATGTGAATCACCCACCCTTAAGTGAATACCATGAGCAATATGAGTGAGACTCCTTTGAGAAAGAGGGGAAGAATCAATTGCAAAAACCGGAATCTCTCTTTCTAAAGTGCAAGTACTTAGACCCAGATTTTGAAAAGAAAGAAAGTCGATTAGGTTTACCCCAGCACCACAGTCAAGAAATACTTCAACAAAATTTTTTCTTGAGTCTAGCGCCACCATAGCTGGAAGGAGAAAATGGATATTACAGGGAGCTTGCATACCTGCCTTCTCCACCACACCATTCACGCTACCAAGAGTCAGAAAAGTTTTTTTTTTTCTTTTTCTCTTCCACCTGCGGTTTAACAAAAGGACAAGCAAAAATAAAATGACCACTTTTCCCACAGTAGTAACATAGTTTGTGCAATTTCCTAAAGTCTCTACTACCAGAACGGCAAGAAACCGGACCCAGCTGCATGGGTTCCTCCCCTACCCCAGAGTTACCTGTAACATCACCCTGGGAAGCAGTAGAGACGAAACCACTCACAGAAGGGATCCCTTGCGTGGAGGGAGCCCTACACCTTTCTCTAATACGTCTATCTAACCATACTGCCAAAGACATTGCATTCTCCAAAGAATCTGGGTACTCATGAAAAGGAAGGGCATCTTTCAATCTCTCAGATAACCCCTGACAAAACTGACTACGTAACGCGGGATCATTCCACTCTGATTCGGTAGCCCATCTCCTAAACTCAACACAGTAAGCCTCTGCAGTATGTTCACCCTGTAATAAATTACGTAATCTCGATTCCGCCATCGAGACCCGATCTGGGTCATCGTAGATTAATCCCAGGGCCTTAAAAAATTCCTCCACCGACCGGAGGGCCCGAGAACCGGGCGGCAGAGAAAAGGCCCAGGATTGCGCGTCCCCTTTAAGCAGAGAAATGATTATACCTATCCTCTGACTTTAATCACCTGACGACGATGGACGCAGCCGAAAATACAATTTGCAAGACTCTCTAAAACGGATAAAGTCATCCGTACCCCCTGCAAATCTATCAGGAAAAGCAACTTTAGGCTCCCCACAAATTTGACCTGCACCTGATGCCAGAGCATTCTGACACCGTGTGACCGAACCACGTAGCTCCGCAACCTCTAGGGATAGCCCCTGCATGCGGTCAACTAACGCATCAATTGACGCCATCACAAGACCGCTGAGCAATGACAGTCAAAGTATTGGCGGGTTATAATGTCACGGCGGACGGGATCTCAGATACACAGATAAACCAACAAACCAGTTTCTAGGTGAGAAGCAGGGGAAGGGTCACCTCCTAGCAAATCCCTGACTTCTCTCCCTACACTGCTAAGCCCACATTCAGACCTTGATGGTAGGAATAATGTGTCCTCGTGCCTGGGCTAAAATACCCTAGAATCCCTGAGATGGTGAAAAGGGGAATAGGAGCAGCCTGCTCCCTCAGAACATGGAGGGGACAGAAGACACAAACAACCTAGACAGCAAACAGCCAAAACAGAAACCAAACTTATCTTATCTGAGCTGGAACAGACAATCCTTCCTTCCTTGCTTCCAAGGCCAGACTGATTTCTATAACCTGCACAGAACACTGGGATTGAGTGAGATTTAAACCAATGACTCCACCCAGTGCACCTGAAGGGAGGCGGATCCAGCACGACTCCAAAACAAAACAAAAAACTAAACACGTGCTGCTATTCTGGCCGACCTCCGCACATAGTCAGAGCAGGGCATGACACTGGAGTCACGTAGCGCTGCACGTCACTCTGCTCTTACTAGTGTAGGGATAGGATGCTGCTGCTGTGAGGGAGAGAATAGGAAAGAATCTGTTATCAGAACTTGTTAACTCTGCGATCTACAGCGATTTTGTTTTGTGGGTGCAGTGAAACATATTTTTTTTTACCCTACCCTGAGCCCAGTGACACAGAAAAATAACTTTTATCTGTCTGTTAGTTAGGTGGGCATCGGCGGCCATTTTGTGCAAGTTCAGTGCACCAGCACAGCATATGTGCCAGGGACAATAATTTAACCTTGTTCTTTTAGTTCAGTGGGCAACATATACCCATTTTTCTAAGTGCACCTGTTCTGCATATGTGCCAGGGGAAGGCAGAATAATATAGGGAATCGTTCTGTGAGTTCAGGGACCCAGGGGGTGACATATTCAAATTTTTTTCTGTAAAGTACAATCCAAGTAAATCCATCTGTTAGATTCTGTGGGGACAAATTATAATTTTTTTGCTAAAAAGTACATTTGCGCCCTGCACTGCATTTGTGACAGTCCGAAACAAGCATTAAATACTGCTGTAATCTGGTTTTTAAAAAAACACCCATTTTGTGCAAGACCCTACATTTGGGGCCTTTGATGCATTTGTGACAGTCAAATACAAGCTTTAAATACTGCAGTTATATTCTTGTTTAAAAAAAAACACCCATTTTGTGCAAGACCTTACATTTGGGGCCTTTGCTGCATTTCTGACAGTCCAATACAAGCGTTAGATACTGCTGTTATATTATGGGTTTAAAAAAAACACCCATTTTGTGCAAGACCCCACATTTGGGGGCTTTGCTGCATTTCTGACAGTCCAATACAACTAGTCAATACTGCAGTTACATTGTTGGTTGACAAATTAAAAAATTTTGTGACCGTGAAGTAATTGTATAAAATTTGCCTGTTACACTATTGTGTGACCTCAAGAAATGTTTCCTCTTTATGACACCGGCAATGCCTTACTCTCAGTGAACTTAATTGTTGACTATTGGCGGTTACATTGTCGCCTGACATAAACCATCTGTTAGTTTGGTGGGTGAACGCAAAGAATGAGGAGAGCGTCAAATAAGGGACGTGGCCCCAGTCGTGGTGCTGCTGGTGGAGCTCCTGTTGCAGGGAGAGGACGTGGTCGATCTATGCCAGCTACACGCACAAGTGAAACACCTTACTCAGGTGTGAGTAGGCGACAAAACCTTCAACGTTATTTGGTAGGGCCAAATGCGGCTCTATGAATGGTGAGGCCAGAACAAGTACAGGCGATAGTAGATTGGGTGGCTGACAGTGCCTCCAGTTCCTTCACATTGTCTCCCACCCAGTCTCCTGATGAAAGATCAGAGTTGGCACCTGCAGCCGATGTCCATCAGTCTTTCACCTCACCCCCTTGCAAATCAGCCAAGCAGTCTGAGCCCCAAGTCATGCAGCAGTCTCTTCTGCTTTTTGATGACTGTTAGCAGGGTTTCCCAGGGCCATCCACATAGCCCTGCCCCAGAAGTGGAAGAGATTGAGTGCACTGATGCCCAACCACTTATGTTTCAGGATGAGGACATGGGAAGACCACCGCAGCACGTCTCTGATGATGAAACACAGGTGCCAACTGCTACGGCTTTCTGCAGTCTGCAGACCGACAAGGAGGGCAGGGGTAAAGAGTGGGTGGAAGATGTGGAGGATGATGTGGTACTAGACTCCACATGGAATCAAGGTCATGCGAGTGACCTGTCTATTTCGGAGGAAGAGGCGGTGGTCGCACAGAGGCACCAGCACAGCAAAAAAGGGAGCAGGCTGCAAAAACGTCTGTTACATTCTTGGGTGTCATTTTACCATTGTTGCCGTGAATAAACCCCTGCTCTGCATAGTTGACAGGGACCGAAATTTTTTAAAATCGTCTGTTCCATTGGTGGGTGACATTAACCCATTTTTGCCGATGAAAAACCCCTGCTCTGCATAGGTGACAGGGACTTACGTTTATAAAATTTGTCTTTAATTGATGCGCGCCACCTCCTTTCATTCAATCCTTCCGCTTTAATAACTTGTCCCACATTTCCGCTCAATCACATTTCAGCCATTGACCTCCCTTGGATGTGGTATCCCTTTCTCATGCTACCTCTCCGGCGTGGAACCCTGATTCCCCGGTACCCGTGATCACCATAGTAGGCGCATAAAAGAACATCGAAAGTTGATAGAGAAGATATCCAATTAGATTGTGGACATCACAGGGACGTGCGATCAGACAGAAGTTATCTAGAGTCAACAAAGCAGCAGCAGGGCCTCTCCTGTCTAACGTTTCCAAATCCAAAATAACCCAGTGACATTCCCTGTAATTTTTTTATTAATCATTACAATAACAGGTCATCTTAAGAGTCCTGTATTGTTATTTATCGTCACTACCTCCCAGAGTCGGGAGTGGGTAATTGCCGTACGCCTCCTCCTTTACTTTGATGCTTCTGCTTCAATAATTTGTCCCACATTTCCGCTCGATCACATTTCATTTCATACATTGACCTCCCTTGGATGTGGTATCCCTTTCTCAGGCTCCCTCTCCGGCCTGGAACCCTGATTCTCCGTTACCCGTGATCACCATGGTAGGCGCATAAAAGAACATCGAAATTTGATAGAGAAGATATCCAATTGGATCGTGGACATCACGGGGACGTGCAACATGGTGGAGCAGAATGTGTGCACACGCCTACACGTACTGACTGATGGGTCTGCCCCCTTCAACTTCTGGGTCTCCAAATTGGGCACATGGCCTGAGCTTGCCCTTTACGCCTTGGAGGTGCTGGCCTGCCCTGTATCCAGTGTATTGTCTGAACATTTGTTTAGCACGGCAGGAGGGGGTTATCACAGACAAGCGCAGCCGCCTGTCCACAGCCAATGTGGACAAGCTCACGTTCATTAAAATGAACCAGGCAGGGATCCCACAGGACTTGTCCGTACCTTGTGCAGAATAGACATGTATACCGGCCTCACCCAGCCATTGTTGTACTCCAGCGCACTTTCTCTTTGTTTTATTTTTTATATTTGAACAAAAATAAATAAAATATAAAACAAAAACCAGTGCTGGCTACCTCCTCCTCCACCGCCTCCTTTACCTACACCGCCACATCCACCGCCTCCTCAACCTCCTACTCCATATCGACCTCCTCCTCCTAGATCAATATTATTGTTTTTTATTTTTACGTATTTTGTTATTTAAAGTCATTTCCCTATCCACATTTGTTTGCAGAGCACCTGCCATGCTCTTAACCACATTTTGTTGCCATTTGCAGCCCTCTAGCCCTTTCCATGACTTTTTTAGAGCCATTTTAGTGCTTCAAAGTTCGGGTCCCTATTAACTTCAATGGGGTTCGGGTTCGGGGTCAAGTTCGGGTCCTGAACTCAAACTTTTTTGTGAACTTCGGCCAAACCCGTCGAACCCTAACATCCAGGTGTCCGCTCAACTCTATAAAGTACGCCAATGCAGACTCGAGCAAAATGGACTTCAGATAGTCCCATGATACAGTTGCAAGAAAAAGTATGTGAACCCTTTGGAATGATATCGATTTCTGCACAAATTGGTCATAAAATGTGATCTGATCTTCATCTAAGTCACAACAATAGACCATCACAGTCTGCTTAAACTAATAACACACAAAGAATTAAATGTTACCATGTTTTTATTGAACACACCATGTAAACATTCACAGTGCAGGTGGAAAAAGTATGTGAACCCTTGGATTTAATAACTGGTTGAACCTCCTTTGGCAGCAATAACTTCAACCAAACGTTTCCTGTAGTTGCAGATCAGCTGAAGCCATTCTGTTGTTGATTTACTATTATGCTTTGGGTCGTTGTCCTGTTGCAACACCCATCTTTTGCTGAGCTTCAGCTGGTGGACAGATGGCCTTAAGTTCTCCTGCAAAATATCTTGATAAACTTGGGAATTCATTTTTCCTTCGATGATAGCAATCCGTCCAGGCCCTGACACAGCAAAGCAGCCCCAAACCATGATGCCCCCACCACCATACTTCACAGTTGGGATGAGGTTTTGATGTTGGTGTGCTGTGCCTCTTTCTCCACACATAGTGTTGTGGGTTTCTTCCAAACAACTCAACTTTGGTTTCATCTGTCCACAGAGTTGGACAGTAGTGGCTTCCTCTGTGGTATCCTCCCATGAAATCCATTCTTGTTTAGTGTTTTACGTATCGTAGATTCGCTAACAGGGATGTTAGCATATGCCAGAGACATTTGTAAGTCTTTAGCTGACACTCTAGGATTCTTCTTCACCTCATTGAGCAGTCTGCGCTGTGCTCTTGCAGTCATCTTTACAGGACGGCCACTCCTAGGGAGAGTAGCAGCAGTGCTGAACTTTCTCCATTTATAGACAATTTGTCTTACCGTGGACTGATGAACATCAAGGCTTTGGGAGATACTTTTATAACCCTTTCCAGCTTTATGCAAGTCAACAATTCTTAATCATAGGTCTTCTGAGAATTCTTTTGTGCGAGGCATCATTCACATCAGGCAATGCTTCTTGTGAAAAGCAAAACCAGAACTGGTGTGTGTTTTTTATAGGGCAGGGCAGCTGTAACCAACATCTCCAATCTCATTTCATTGATTGGACTCCAGTTGGCTGACACCTCACTCCAATTAGCTCTTGGAGATGTCATTAGTCTAGGGGTTCACATACTTTTTACACCTGCACTGTGAATGTTTACATGGTGTGTTCAATAAAAACATGGTAACATTTAATTCTTTGTGTGTTATTAGTTTAAGCAGACTGTGATTGTCTATTGTTGTGACTTAGATGAAGATCAGATCACATTTTATGACCAATTTGTGCAGAAATCCATATAATTCCAAAGGGGTCACATACTTTTTCTTGCAACTGTAATAACCCCCCCAGCCCCCTCTCCATGTATTACTGGGACACTGACCAAGGGTTATGTTATCTTTGGTGAGATGGCATAAATGCTGCTGCGTTATTAGTATAGGAAGTTGGCAGGTAAGCCTAAGGGTATACAGATTTGTATGCAGAAATTCTGCATGAAACGCAATAAAAACCACACATAAATACACACCGAAACTGCAATAAATAGTGTGGATTTATGTGCAGTTTTTATGCATTTTTTGGTTGCGGATTTTCTATTTATGTTAACAACCCTATTCAAATCTATGAAGAAAACCACTCTACATAAGGTGTGGAATTTAAATTGACTTTGCAGATTTAAAAATCCAAACTGCAGGTCAAATTCCGCGTTAAAGACGAAAGCAAAGTGTACATGAGATTTGTGAGATCTCATTTACCCTGCTGGTACTGTATTACTCTGTGTTTTTTCTGCTCATGTGAGCGCCATGGCCTTCTCTCAGCTTTTCCTAGGCCAGTAACGACGCGTTCATCGATCTTGTGGCCTAGGAGCAGCTCCGCTCCAATGAAATGAATGGGGCTGAACTGTAATACCAAGCACAGCCGCTATACGGTGTACAATGCTTGGTGAGCAGGGAGAAGGCAGCGGCGCTCTCAAGAGCGCTGATGCCTTCTCAAAACAGCTGATCAGTGGGGGTCCCGAGTGTCGGACCCCCACTGATCAGATACTCATGACCTATCTGGGGGATAGATCATCAGTATTAAAAAAAAATAATTAAAACTTGTAATTTATGCATCTATATCTCTGCTATTTTTGACTGCATTGTTGATGGGGAGGTGTGATCAGTGACTGACAGCTATTTCTATATAAACAATGCTGTTAATCACTGATGAAACCTCTAATGTGAAAAATTAAGTCAGAAAGGGAGATTTAAATGTGTATATTAGGCAGAGGTCACATCTCTGTTTCAGGATCCTATAAAAAATTGATTTTGTAAGAAAAAAAAAAAAAACAGATCCTTTGCATCAGTTATGCACATTTGGCATGCGTTTGAACCATTTCTATCTGAGATTGTTATTTGAAACTGGAAAAAAAAAGTATTGCATGCAGTTTTTTCCCCCCGTCCTCCTGATGGATCAGAAGAACGGAAAATGAAATGGAGATGTGAACTTTCCCTTATCAGTTTTACTGAACTTTGCCCACAAAAATATATATTTCTCAATTTGCTCAGCTCCATGGCATGCTGCCTGCATATCAAGAAACATTTTATGGCGACAGGACCTCTTTAATGTTATCTCCTATTCATAGGATAGGGTATAACAAACTAATCGCTGGGGGGGTCCAAACACTGGGACACTCACCAATCCAGAGAAGAGAGGTCCCATGTCCCTGTCCTGTTGGATCTTCAGGTCAAGGATATACCCTGGTGCTAAATTCATTCTCTATGGGACTGACTAAAATAGCTGAGTGCTGTACTTGGCTATCTACATCAGTCCCATAGAGAATGAATGGAGTGACAGGACTTGTCCACTCTTTCAGGATAAACAGGAAATAGGACCCTTGTTTTCAAGATCGGTAGGGTCCCATTGGTTGGATCCCTAGAAATCTGATAGCCCCTATCCACAGGATAAGGGATAACTAAGTTTAATACTTGGCACAACCTTTAATCCAATAAGTACTTTTTTGAATCTAAAAACATAATATGCCTAGTAATATGCCTGGTACAACAAATCCAAATCCTCTTATTTATAACATTTTTGAGGAGCTGACTATTCGTCACTGTTAACAGGAGCAGCTTCTGCAGTCTCTTAGCATAATCTTCGCTTGCCTGGACTCCTTGGAAGTTACTGCTATGGTTCCTCCCTTGCAAGACACAATATCTGTGCAGTTGCCACAGCCAGTCTTCTCCTCAGGTGTATCTGGCCTGCATCTTTCTCTGAGCCACGATATGAGGCAAATCCTAAGGCCCCTTTCACACGAGCGAGTTTTACGCACGGGTGCAATGTGTGACGTGAACGCATAGCACCTGCATTGAATCCTGACCCATTTATTTCAATGGGTCCGTGTACATGAGCGGTTTTTTTTCACGCATCAGTTCTGCGTTGCGTGAAAAACGCAGCATGTTGTGTATACTGCGTTTTTCATGCAGCCCTTGCCCCATAGAAGTGAATGGGGCTTCAGTGAAAAACGCATTGCATCCAGAAGCAAGTGCGGGTGCGATGTGTTTTTCACTGATGGTTGCTAGGAGATGTTGTTTCTAAACCTTCAGTTTTTTTATCACGTGTGTGAAAAACGCATCGAAACGCATTGCACTTGTGCAGAAAAAACTGAACGCAATTGCAGACAAAACTGACTAAACTTGCTTGCAAAATGGTGCAAGTTTCACTGAACACACCCTGAACCCATCCGGACCTAATCCGTCGCACTCATGTGAAAGGGGCCTAAGTCCTATAGAAAGTTTATAAATCGGTGCACTATCCATTTTGAGTTACGTACTCATCAGTTCTCCACCGACTGGTCCAAGCTTACCTTCCTAGAGTCAACTTTCCACCAGGTTTTGAAGAAATCGGCGGGAACAGCATCAGCTGTCTTTTTACTGTGACTCCGCCAGGGCAATCTTACAGTGCGACAGTATGCCACAGTTCCAAACCCTTACCTTAGAGCTGTCCAATAACAATTAGGCTACCTTCTGGTAGGGTCGGTTTGGGTGCATCATGGACAAACTGGCAAGGCTTAAAGGGTTCCGTTTTGTATTCCATCCTAAAATATAACAATATAACGGAATTTCTAACGGTAATGTGAACCCGCCCTTAGGAATAGCCCAAAGCCAAATCAGTTCAGTAGCACAGCAGATCCACATCCTCTTCCGTAACAATCAGCTACCCAATGAATGGAGCTTGGTACTGTGTACTTCTGGCACTGACTTTTGGCACTGGAGCTACAAGGTAACAGCTGATTGGAGGGGGGGAGTTGTTGGACCTGTACCGATCTGATATTGTATATCTGCTTTAATCATAGCATCTATGCCTGTCTTCATCTAAAGTTTCTGGATTAAGCTAAACAAAAGTAGAGTGTTCCTTATATGTGCATTGGAGCAAGGTTTGATGGCTATGTTTATTTGTGGATATATAAAAAGATCCGGCAGCACTACTATGCCCAAAAGACAATTGGGAAAACCATAAACAATACCTTAGTTGCGGTAGTGATGGTGCAGGCAGATCGGGATCCTGGCAATTGATCCCAACGTCAATGAAAGTACAAAAAATCCGCAGCACTCGTCAGTTGTAGCAAATATATTGTAGGTTTATTCCATAAAAAACAGCAAGTGAATGCGACGTTTCGACCGTCCTCGGTCTTTCTCAAGCAATACAGTGAATACAAAGCATGTGTCTTATATAGTGCCCAATATATGGGGTAAACCCTCCCCCAGGTGAATCAATACATCCTCATTAGTACATAGTAATAATACGTCACCATACGTAATCGTCAATAAACAGCTTTCCGGTGCATTGTGTAATCCATTAAGTTACCTCTCCTGCAGGAGTAATGTCCACAGGGCCTCATTCCCTCTCCGCAAATTCTTCTAGGACGAACCACGTTCGGCGTCCCGGAAGCTGTGGTGCGCATGCGTCCCCCAGTCATTAGCCAGCCAATGAGAATAATTCGCCAGCTGACGTCACCTGTTGTCAATGACGTGGGAGCAGTTTCTGTTCCACGGCATTGCAGTGCGTCCACCTCGTCTCTTGTCAATGACGCGGTTCTCGTCATGGAGACGCGGTTGTCAACATAAATGATCATGTGACGCACGCGTCGCCCGACTCCTCCCCCTGTCACTGTTCAATCGGTTCCTGGACATGTCCTCATGGGTGTAAGTCCCTCCTCCTTAAGTCAGAACACCTCCAATATTCCACTTGGGGTGATCTCTGGACAGAGTTCATTCGAGAATCCCCATACTCACTGACTGTTCAATATGATTCTTCCAGAGTGATCGCTGTTTTCCTTCAGCCATACACCCCTCTGAAGATATCATATCTCAAACATACCGACCCTTCAGGTAAACGACCCCGTCCCATCCATATTACATGTTGGGGCAGGTGTCTCCTAATAGGATTTAAATTCAGGTCGTTCAGAGTGTCATGAGGGCCAGCCATGTTTAGTGACAATAGCCCCCATGGCACTCCACGTCCATCCATACATACACTATATTCTTATTTTTAGAGGTGATAGACCACAGATAGGACTCACCCCCCACTCCGGACACGTCCGTCGACCATAAATACTGGACAAACGACTGTATGACATTGGGGACATCAACATTAAGGATTGCGGAACAGGGAGAGACCTCAGTGAAGACATCCCTAAGGAGAGATAATACAGTAAAGTAAAGTGTTGGTGAACAATTCATTAAAATCATCACAACATAGTTGGGCACATACTTAAGTTACAAAAAATAATAAATAAAGGTCCAGTCTACATTTAAGAGGAAGAGATACACAGAATCCCTTATAGGAAGACCCCCAGATTGAAATCTCTATTAAGTCCCCTAGGTTCACGTGTATCAAGCCTGTAAATCCATTTTAACTCTAACTGTTTAAGGAGGGTCTCTCGATCTCCCCCCCTCCGCAGTGATGTTATCCCATCTATAACCTGAAACCGGAGTTGCGACAAGTTATGTCCCATTTTGTTAAAATGTTCTGGTACTGGGAGATCCAAAGATTTTTTTCTAATCTTAGACTTGTGTTGTGTGATCCTCTTTTTTATCTCCTGTGTGGTCTCTCCCACATAGAGGAGCCCACACGGACATTGAAGAGTGTAAATGACATAGGATGAACTACAGGTATAAAACTGTTTGATTTTATATTTTTTCCCAGTGTGAGGATGTGTAAACGTTTTTCCTTTTATCATATTATTACAGTGGCAACATCCTAAACAGGGATAACATCCTATTTGTTTCTGCGTTTGCACGTTTGGAGGTTTATCTGCATGAACCAACCTGTCCCTTACATTAGGACCTCTCCTGTATGAAAATAGAGGTGGGTTCCTAAACTCTGGGGTATCTGGAAACGCTTGTGTAAGAAGCGTCCAGTTCTTCCTAATCACCGCAGCCACCTGCCTGCTCAACATTGTGTACCTGGAGACAAAGGGGATCCTATTCTGGGCACTTGATTTATCTGTGTTTTTCTCAAGTAGTTTCTCCCTTTCCATTCTGTGAGCCCTATCTTGGTGTTTATTCGTCAGATGTTTAGGGTATCCCCTATTCACAAATTTTTTGTTCATTTCCCCCAACCTTATCTCCACTTTTTCTTCATCACTGACAATTCTACGAACCCGTAGAAATTGGCTGTATGGCAATGATTTTATCATATCCCGGGGATGTGAGCTGTCATATTTTAAGATGTTATTTTTGTCCGTATTTTTCACATGTATGTCCGTGCCCAATTTTCCATTCTGGACACATACCAATGTGTCCAGGAATTATAGCTCGGTCATAGAACTGACTCTCGTGAATTTTAAAGCTGGGTGGATGTTATTTAGGTACTCATTGAATGCATGTAATTCCAGTTCTGTACCTGTCCATATACAAAAGATATCGTCAATGTATCTCATCCAGCCCCTCACAAATTTGAAGGAGCTGGAGGGATACACAAACTGATCTTCTATATACGACATATAAATGTTGGCATAAACAGGTGCGGCGTTAGACCCCATCGCGGTCCCCCTAGTTTGTAAAAAAATTGATCTTTAAATTTAAAGTAATTCCAGGTCAGTGTAGTCTCTAATAGCATCAGAATAAAATTTACCATTTCTGGTGTATATTCTGAGTCATTCAAGACATGCCTGACTGCCTCCAAACCTTTAGAATGGTCAATGCTAGTGTACAGACTGACCACGTCAAACGAGACTAGCCTGTCTCCAGGTTCAATCTTTAATTCTTTCAGTTTACATAGGAAGTGGGTGGTATCTTTCACATAAGTCAATGCTTTTGTTACATGCGGTTGTAACACCCCATCCAAGAACATAGCTGGTCGTGAAAGAACAGAGTTGATGCCGGACACAATAGGGCGTCCTGGCGGATCAACCCTGTTCTTATGTATCTTGGGTAGGGTGTATAGTACCGGAGTGACTGGATGTGTGACTATCAAGTAGTCATGTAATGGACCATCAATGATATCCTCTGCGTACGCGTCATCCACCAAAAGTTTGATCTTCCGTAAGATCTCAAACTTTGGGTCTTGATCAATTTGGCGGTAGACAGAGGTATCATTGAGCTGTCTTTTAATCTCACACTCATATCTCACAGTGTCCATAATGACAATCGCTCCGCCCTTGTCGGCCGGCTTGATTGTAATTTCATCCCTATTGCTCAGTTTAGTTAGTATATTCTTCTCTGTTTTGGTGAGGTTAGATCTAAATTTAACCTGTGACTGTTCCCTTAGCTGCTGCATATCCTTTTGTACTAATGAAATATATGCCTCGATGACATTAATGATTGGTGGTGGTTGAAACTTGCTTTTAAGTGAAAGGTTATATTTTTTAAGGTTCATGATATTTTGCACTTCTTCCTCCTCCCTTTTGGTGGAGTCACCCCCTTTCCCTGAAAATAAACCTTTAAGCCTTAAACATCTAAAAAAACGGTACAGATCCACCTCATACTCAAACCAATCGATAAACATAGTTGGGCAATAGGATAAACCCTTATTCAGCAATGTCAGTTCTGACTCTGTAAAAGAGGATGATGAGATCTTTACCACCAGACTATCTATTTCAGTCTGTTCACAGCTTGATCTCTCACTCTGTCCATATGTCCTCTTTGGTTCTGGCCCATCGGTGGTTTCCTGGACCTGGTTATCACAGTACTTCCTCCATCGTCTGTGTTTAGATCCTCCCCTCCTTTGTTGTCTCGTTTTCTTTGGCCAAGTCCTTGACCTAAAAAAAGGGGGTCATCACTACAGTCCTCAGATGATTCCGGGGTAGTTGCATCTCTATCTTTTCTTCCATCATAGGGCCTGCGACGTGGTTTTCCTTTAAATTGTATGTTTTGATTTCTTTGTTGTCCCATGGTCTGCTTACGGTATACTTCACCTCGAGTGTAGTCATCGAGATCTCGATGCCACTTTTGCCTCTTTGTGATCTCGATATTACTTCAATATTTATTCAGATCAATATCCAATTTGGTTTTAATTACTGAAATCTCAGTTGATGTTAATAAAGTACTTAATTGATTTTCCAATGCATTGATCCGTATTTGGTTTGATTCCAACTCTAGTTGCAGATACTCCATATTTAGGAGCATAATGTCCATGGAATACCGAGTCGATATTGACTCGAATTTCGCGCAAAATTCCCTATTGTTTGGAAGCAGAATTGGTCTCAAATGGGAGCGAAGACCCCTCGGGATCCTCTCCGCTCTATAGTACTCCCTTAAAGTTGATTGATGGAGTTCATGGGAAATCCGTGTTTTTTTCTCCTGTTCTAATTTACGTTTAATCAGGTCTGCTGTAGGTTTATTCAGAAAAGAGTCCTCTCCAGAGCTCTCCCCCAGGATCCTGATCACCTCCTCCTCCGTGTAGACTGAACTCCCTGCTGTTTATTTGTGGATACATGAAATTTAGTATTACCTGTCTATCATTCAATTGACCATATAATACATGGTTACTGGAAGTCCACTATAGTTAAAGCTGTACACTGGATTAATGTCCAACCATTCTATAAGACTTGAGTGCAAATTTACAACCAATATACAACATTTGATACATACAGCATGTACCCACAATGCTGTTTAATATGTTAATCTTTTTCCTGTCCCACTCTTCTGTAATTACAGTACATCTGCGTTTTTTATTCTACACACTCATTTTGTATTTCTAGTATGATCCTATATTGTTGATAACAACTTGTATTTATATCTATATCATTTTGTAGTTTTTCTTTGGTATCTCTACCTGCCTTGTCACACCCATGTGTGGGAGGAAAACACCACACAGAGCATAGGAGGGAAAGAGGATACCGGAATAAGGCCTGGAAACTAGGGAAAGAAGATGGACACCTCCTAGAAAGAACCCTAACTCCAGTCCTGACAGACTACCAGTATGAACAGGCCCCAAAGGTAGGCAAGTTCATACACTGGATACCTAGAATCCTATCTCACCCTATAGGTCCCTGGAACTAATGTTAGGACTGAGTCTACCTGTTCCACCAAAGAGAAGGACAAACACACAGGCCTAATGACAAACAACAGGGAAAGGTAACACATATATATCAAATCAAAATACAAAAGGGAAAGGAAACTCTTATCTTTAACCACCTCCGGACCGCTGTACGCAGATTCGCGTTCCGGAGGTGGCAGCGCTGCGCACAATCACGCATATACGCGTCATCTCGCGAGACGCGAGATTTCGCTCAAAGCCGGCCCGCGCATGCGCATCGCGGGCCGGTAAAATTCAAAGAAGAAGTTCGTCACCAGCCTGCCAGCAACGATCATTGGCAAAAAATCCAATCAGAAGTCATATAACAGATCATATTAGTAAATATGATCTGTTATATGGCTTCTCTGCTCCTCTGCTGGTCCTTTTCGTCGGTTGGATCCAGCAGAGAAGCAGACTGAACTGTGAGTACACCAAACACTTCACTGTAGCCCCTGATCACCCCCCCTGCACCCCAATTAACCCTTTGATCACCCCTTTGATCGCCCCTGTCAATCACTAGTGAAAGGAAAAAAAGTGATCAGTGTAAACTGTCAGTTTTTTTTTCCCACTGGTATTGGCTGTTAGGTTTTAGGGATAGTTTAGGCCCCTTGGTTAGGTAGTTAGCGTCAGTTAGCGCCCACCCCACCGCACCGCAGTCACTTTTATTCGCTGAATAGCGTATCGCTAATCAGCATTTGTACTTTTATAGTATCTGTAAGTGATCAAAACTGATCACGGTCAGATCTATAATAGTATTAGTGTCACTTTAGTTCCCCCTTCACCCAAAACGCAGTGTTTGCCCGATCAGGCCTGATCGGTCGCCCACATGTGCGTTCACCCACGCCCGCCCCACCGCAGTGACAAAAAATATATATTTTTTGATCACTGCACATTCATTTTACACGCACTGCGGCGATAAAAAAAATCAGTTTTGATATTTTTTATCAACCGCAGCGGCCTCCGGTACTTCGCTAGCCTCCCCTTTGTAAGACAGGCTTGCTTTTTTTCTTGGGTAGTCTCAGGGAATACCCCTAAATTTAGTAGTCCAAAATGTCAAACAGGGGGTATTCTTCTGAAGAGGCCTACAGGATTCTGACCCAGTCGGATGAGGAGTGGGAACCCTCATCTGATGAATCTAGCGGGTCAGAATATGAACCTGTGGAAAGCAGTGGCTCTCTGACCCAAAGTTCGGACGAGGAGGTGGAGGTCCCTGGCAGCACCAGGCGTACCCGGCCCCGTGTCGCTAGACCACAGGTTATGCAGGATCCGCTTCAAGAGCAGCAGAGTGGGTCTGTCGCTGCCGGATCACGTGGTGAGGCATACACCAGCAGCGCAGCCCTCCCTGGACCTAGTACCAGCACTGCCGTACAACATGGTGACGTGGCGAGCACCAGAAGGGCAGTTGAAGCTGGTACGGTGGCACGTGCACTAGTTACCCCGTCGCAGCCACCGCACAGACAGGCCCGTAGAGCCCCTAGAATCCCTGAGGTGCTGGCAAACCCTGATTGGCAGTCACCAACTTCAGCCGCACCTGTAGTTCCCCCTTTCACCGCCCAGTCTGGAGTTCGGGTTGAGATGGCTCAAATCGGTTCGGCCCTGGGATTTTTTGAGCTGTTCTTGACTGCGGAGCTCTTGGACTTAGTCGTGGCAGAGACCAACCAGTATGCCACACAATTTATATCCGCCAACCCGGGAAGCTTTTATGCCCAGCCTTTCCGGTGGAAACCAGTCCAAGTTTCCGAACTTAAAATTTTTTTGGGCCTTCTCCTCAACATGGGCCTGACAAAAAAGCATGAATTACGGTCATATTGGTCAACGCACCCAATTCATCACAAGCCCATGTTCTCTGCTGCTATGTCCAGGGCACGATTTGAGGCCATCCTCCGTTTCCTGCATTTTAGCGACAATACCACCTCCCGTCCCAGAGGCCACCCAGCTTTTGACCGGCTCCACAAAATTCGGCCCCTCATAGACCATTTCAACCAGAAATTTGCAGATTTGTATACCCCCGAGCAAAACATCTGCGTAGACGAGTCCCTAATACATTTTACCGGGCGCCTTGGCTTCAAACAGTACATCCCAAGCAAGCGTGCCCGGTATGGGGTCAAATTGTATAAGCTCTGTGAAAGGGCCACAGGCTATACCCACAAATTTCGGATCTATGAGGGAAAAGATCAGACCCTGGAGCCGGTCGGTTGCCCTGACTACCTGGGGAGCAGTGGGAAGACAGTCTGGGACTTGGTGTCACCCTTATTCGGCAAGGGGTACCATCTTTATGTGGACAATTTTTACATAAGTGTGGCCCTCTTTAGGCATTTGTTTCTAGAACGGATTTGCGCCTGTGGCACCGTGCGAACTAGTCGCGTGGGCTTCCCCCAACGGCTTGTAACCACCCGTCTTGCAAGGGGAGAGAGGGCTGCCTTGTGTAACGAAGAACTGCTCGCGGTGAAATGGAGAGACAAGCGTGACGTTTACATGCTCTCCTCCATTCACGCAGACACGACAATCCAAATTGAGCGAGCAACCCGTGTCATTGAAAAGCCCCTCTGTGTCCACGACTATAATGCGCTCATGGGAGGGGTGGACTTCAATGACCAGATGTTGTCTCCGTATTTAGTTTCCCGCAGAACCAGACGCTGGTATAAGAAGGTGTCTGTATATTTAATTCAATTGGCGCTGTACAATAGTTTTGTTCTCTACAGTAAGGCTGGGAGAACACGATCTTTCCTCAAATTCCAGGAAGAGATCATCGAGAACCTCCTTTACCCAGGAGGTTCCGTGGCCCCATCCACCAGTGTAGTTAGCCGTCTACACGAGCGACATTTCCCCAGTGTCGTTCCTGGTACCTCAACCCAACCGTCACCCCGAAAAAGATGTCGTGTCTGTAGCAGGAGTGGAATAAGGCGTGACACCCGCTATTTCTGTCCTGACTGTCCTGACCACCCTGCCTATGCTTTGGTGAGTTTTTCCGGAAGTACCACACACAGGTACACCTAGCATAGGGATTGCATCTCACAGGACAGGCACACAGGGCTATTAGGGCCCTTTTACTCTCAGCTGCTGCAAACCTCTCCTTTCACCTGGGATAAAGTGCATAACGTACTTCGCCACATCTTTGGGCGATTTGCGCTTTGCACATTGTCCCATGGGGAAGGAGAGGTTTGTTCTATAAAGGTAAAAAAAACTAAACAAAAAAAAAATTACCGGTAAGTAAAAAAGTTTAAAAAGTTAAAAAAAGTTAATATGTTCTGTTCTAAAGTTAATAAAGTTATTGCTTTGCAGCCTGGTTTTTTCTTTTTTGTTTTGTTTTTTTTACCTTCCAGGTGGACCAACCGATCGACCAGCTGCAGCACTGATGTGTATTCGGACAGAAGCATTGCGCTGCTGTCAGATTACACGCAAGTCGGTGTATGCGGCGCTGCAAGACGAGATTTCTCCTCTGCAGTAAAAGATATGTTTGCCGAGGCATATGAGCTGAGGAGGTGGCGGTGTTCATATACTTTGGCAAACACTTTGTATATATAAAAAAAAAAATCCCGGCAATGATTTATTCATCCACATCGATTGATGTGAATGGAGAAATCTGGTTTGCCAGGGCATACGAGCTGAAGTGGGTATGGATGTTGGGCGGAGCTCCTATGTCCCGGCAGACGCCTTTCCCCTCCTTTTTCTTTTTTTGGCAGAGATTTTTTCATCCACATTGATCGATGCGAATGAAGAAATCTGTGCCGTTCATTTTTTTCTTTCAGCCCAGAGGCTGAACGGAAAAAAAAAATCTCATTACCCGTATGCTCAATATAAGGAGAATAGCAGAAACTCCTAATGCTGGGCATACATGTAATGATTGCGGAGACCCTCAAATGCCAGGGCAGTACAAACACCCCACAAATAACACCATTTTGGAAAGAAGACACCCCAAGGTATTCGCTGAGGGGCATATTGAGTCCATGAAAGATTGAAATTTTTGTCCCAAGTTAGCGGAAAGGGAGACTTTGTGAGAACAAAATCAAAAAAATCAATTTCCGCTAACTTGTGCGAAAATTTTTTTTTTCAATGAACTCGCCATGCCCCTCATTGAATACCTTGGGGTGTCTTCTTTCCAAAATGGGGTCACATGTGGGGTATTTATACTGCCCTGGCATTTTAGGGGCCCCAAAGCGTGAGAAGAAGTCTGGGATCCAAATGTCTTTCACAGGTCATTTACCTACTTACCACACATTAGGGCCCCTGGAAAATGCCATGGCAGTATAACTACCCCACAAGTGACCCCATTTTGGAAAGAAGACACCCCAAGGTATTCCGTGAGGGGCATGGCGAGTTCCTAGAATTTTTTATTTTTTGTCACAAGTTAGTGGAAAATGATGATTTTTTTTTTTTTTTTTCATACAAAGTCTCATATTCCACTAACTTGTGACAAAAAATAAAAACTTCCATGAACTCACTATGCCCATCAGCGAATACCTTGGGGTCTCTTCTTTCCAAAATGGGGTCACTTGTGGGGTAGTTATACTGCCCTGGCATTCTAGGGGCCCAAATGTGTGGTAAGGAGTTTGAAATCAAATTCTGTAAAAAATGACCTGTGAAATGCGAAAGGTGCTCTTTGGAATATGGGCCCCTTTGCCCACCTAGGCTGCAAAAAAGTGTCACACATCTGGTATCTCCGTACTCAGGAGAAGGTGGGGAATGTGTTTTGGGGTGTCATTTTACATATACCCATGCTGGGTGAGAGAAATATCTTGGCAAAAGACAACTTTTCCCATTTTTTTATACAAAGTTGGCATCTGACCAAGATATTTATCTCACCCAGCATGGGTATATGTAAAAAGACACCCCAAAACACATTCCTCAACTTCTCCTGAGTACGGAGATACCAGATGTGTGACACTTTTTTGCAGCCTAGGTGGGCAAAGGGGCCCACATTCCAAAGAGCACCTTTCGGATTTCACAGGTCATTTTTTACTGAATTTGATTTCAAACTCCTTACCACACATTTGGGCCCCTAGAATGCTAGGGCAGTATAACTACCCCACAAGTGACCCCATTTTGGAAAGAAGAGACCCCAAGGTATTCGCTGATGGGCATAGTGAGTTCATGGAAGTTTTTATTTTTTGTCACAAGTTAGTGGAATATGAGACTTTGTATGAAAGAAAAATAAAAAAATAATCATCATTTTCCACTAACTTGTGACAAAAAATAAAAAATTCTAGGAACTCGCCATGCCCCTCACGGAATACCTTGGGGTGTCTTCTTTCCAAAATGGGGTCACTTGTGGGGTAGTTATACTGCCCTGGCATTCTAGGGGCCCAAATGTGTGGTAAGGAGTTTGAAATCAAATTCTGTAAAAAATGACGAGTGAAATCCGAAAGGTGCTCTTTGGAATATGGGCCCCTTTGCCCACCTAGGCTGCAAAAAAGTGTCACACATCTGGTATCTCTGTACTCAGGAGAAGGTGGGGAATGTGTTTTGGGGTGTCATTTTATATATACCCATGCTGGCTGAGAGAAATATCTTGGCAAAAGACAACTTTTCCCATTTTTTTATACAAAGTTGGCATTTGACCAAGATATTTATCTCACCCAGCATGGGTATATGTAAAAAGACACCCCAAAACACATTCCTCAACTTCCCTGAATACAGAGATACCAGATGTGTGACACTTTTTTGCAGCCTAGGTGGGCAAAGGGGCCCATATTCCAAAGAGCACCTTTCGGATTTCACAGGTCATTTTTTACTGAATTTGATTTCAAACTCCTTACCACACATTTGGGCCCCTAGAATGCCAGGGCAGTATAACTACCCCACAAGTGACCCCATTTTGGAAAGAAGAGACCCCAAGGTATTCGCTGATGGGCATAGTGAGTTCATGGAAGTTTTTATTTTTTGTCACAAGTTAGTGGAAAATGAGACTTTGTATGAAAATTTTTTTTTTTTAAAAAATCATCATTTTCCACTAACTTGTGACAAAAAATAAAAAATTCTAGGAACTCGCCATGCCCCTCACGGAATACCTTGGGGTGTCTTCTTTCCAAAATGGGGTCACTTGTGGGGTAGTTATACTGCCCTGGCATTCTAGGGGCCCAAATGTGTGGTAAGGAGTTTGAAATCAAATTCTGTAAAAAATGATCTGTGAAATCCGAAAGGTGCTCTTTGGAATATGGGCCCCTTTGCCCACCTAGGCTGCAAAAAAGTGTCACACATCTGGTATCTCTGTATTCAGGAGAAGTTGAGGAATGTGTTTTGGGGTGTCTTTTTACATATACCCATGCTGGGTGAGATAAATATCTTGGTCAAATGCCAACTTTGTATAAAAAAATGGGAAAAGTTGTCTTTTGCCAAGATATTTCTCTCACCCAGCATGGGTATATGTAAAATGACACCACAAAACACATTCCCCACCTTCTCCTGAGTACGGAGATACCAGATGTGTGACACTTTTTTGCAGCCTAGGTGGGCAAAGGGGCCCATATTCCAAAGAGCACCTTTCGGATTTCACAGGTCATTTTTTACAGAATTTGATTTCAAACTCCTTACCACACATTTGGGCCCCTAGAATGCCAGGGCAGTATAACTACCCCACAAGTGACCCCATTTTGGAAAGAAGAGACCCAAAGGTATTCGCTGATGGGCATAGTGAGTTCATAGAACTTTTTATTTTTTGTCACAAGTTAGTGGAATATGAGACTTTGTAAGAAAAAAATAAAATAAAATCATCATTTTCCGCTAACTTGTGACAAAAAATAAAAAGTTCTATGAACTCACTATGCCCATCAGCGAATACCTTAGGGTGTGTACTTTCCGAAATGGGGTCATTTGTGGGGTGTTTGTACTGTCTGGGCATTGTAGAACCTCAGGAAACATGACAGGTGCTCAGAAAGTCAGAGCTGCTTCAAAAAGCGGAAATTCACATTTTTGTACCATAGTTTGTAAACGCTATAACTTTTACCCAAACATTTTTTTTTTATCAAAGACATGTAGAACAATAAATTTAGAGCAAAATTTATATATGAATGTCGTTTTTTTTTGCAAAATTTTACAACTGAAAGTGAAAAATGTCCTTTTTTTGCAAAAAAATCGTTAAATTTCGATTAATAACAAAAAAAGTAAAAATGTCAGCAGCAATGAAATACCACCAAATGAAAGCTCTATTAGTGAGAAGAAAAGGAGGTAAAATTCATTTGGGTGGTAAGTTGCATGACCGAGCAATAAACGGTGAAAGTAGTGTAGGTCAGAAGTGTAAAAAGTGGCTTGGTCTTTCAGGGTGTTTAAGCACTGGGCGCTGAGGTGGTTAATGAAGCTTTGGTAGCCCCAGGAACTCAGCCGAGAACGAAACACAGGCTAACCAAAAGTCTAACAGAAGTTATAAACCGCATAGCATAGTGGGAGAAACAACAACAAGGTTAAATGACCAAAATAGCCACACCGGGAAAAGAGGTGTGGCAAGCACCAGAAACAACAAAGACGTCATTTGATCCAAAAGGAAAACATATCAGATCAAACCACGTGTTGCCAGTCTCACAAATCTCCTGCCACCTGTCACGAGAACAACTGTATGTCTCGGTACGTCTGTGACATGCCTGCAGCCTTACAGTATACTAGTATTAAACTTCGATTTCAGAGAAAATAGATAAGCCTCTGTTCAAGGGGTTTTCCAGGATTTTAATATTGATGACCTATACACTTGAATTGGAAGAAGCCATCCCATTGAAGTGAATGGTACGGCTTGTAATTACACCTGCTCACCGCTGCAATGTCGATGGCAAGCAGGTAAACAATGAAGGGAAAGCTGCGCTTGCACGGAGCGCTGCCTTCTCTTCAACCAGCTGATCAGAGGATAGATCATCAATATTAAAATCCCTTTTAACATCTACTGTGCCCAGTCACATTGGCTGAAAGACAAAGGTCTATAAAGTTAAAATTTTTCTTGATCAATAATACATAATTAAAGGGGTTGTCTGGGTTCAGAGCTGAACCCGGACATACCCCTATTTTCACCCAGGCAGCGTCCCTGAGGCTAGCATCGGAGCATCTCATGCTCCGATGCGCTCCCTTGCCCTGCGCTACATCGCGCAGGGCATGGGCTCTTTTGTTTATCATAACACACTGCCGGACGGAAGCTTCCGTCCTGCAGTGTGTTCGGTGACGTCACCAGCTCTCATGGGCGGGCTTTAGCGCTGCCCTAGTTTTTTTTTAAAGGGGTTGTCCAGGTTCAGAGCTGAACCCGGACATACCTCCATTTTCACCCAGGCAGCCCCCCTGACTTGAGCATCAGAGCAGTTTATGCTCCGATGCTCTCCTTTGCCCTGCGCTAAATCGCGCACGGGCAAAGGCATTTTTAGGAGTTCCGGTGATGTACCAGGGCTCTCTATGGGGCTGCCAGGAAGCCTGGTGACTGCATCTAACCCATTTGTTAAATGTGGAAATGGCATCTGCCATTACTACTTCTTGAGGGCATCTAACTGTAAAGAACTAATTTCTGGACTGGTGTCCAAATAATTTTTCCTACACAAGTATAGAATGTTCGATGATCCTTTTTAATTGGAACAAGTATATCATGTGCCTGTTCTTTGTACTGACCTCATATGTAGTAAGTAACTAAAATTACATCTAATGCATCTTTATTTTTCAAGCTGATCAAGCCTGAATTTTTCTAGCCTTTCATTTTTACTGAGACCTCCTATCCCATTTAAAAATAGTTGCTCACATTTGAACCCTTACTAGCTCTACCATATTTTCTACCTTTTTTTTTTTTTTAATGTGGTACCCAAAAATGAATCCCATATTTAAATTTGTGTTCTTACAAAGGAATTATAAAGGGGTAATATTTAATAGGTATCACAGGTTTTTCTCATTTTATACACCTTAAAATATTACTTGCTTAGCACAGTACAAT
Organism: Bufo bufo; assembly: GCF_905171765.1. Classification (NCBI taxonomy): domain Eukaryota; kingdom Metazoa; phylum Chordata; class Amphibia; order Anura; family Bufonidae; genus Bufo; species Bufo bufo. The sequence continues at coordinate 256,861,107 of NC_053391.1, read as the reverse complement.
TACTGTGTCCTAGTGTCACAGTAAGTGGGGAAAAAGAAGAACACCAAATAAACAAGCTACAACAGTAACACAAACTAGGCCCCAAAGCTAGTGAGGAGGGGGGTGGTAACCTCCTAGTAATCTCTGAGCCTCTCCCTGACTGCTGACAGTATGAGCAAATCCTAATGGTGGAAGAACTCATACACCGGAACCTAAGACCTGCTGAAACTGTCACAAACCCTAAATTAGGGAGCGGGGATAAGACTGCCGGGACCTTCCACCGTTAAGGGACCAGCGTCTCCCTGAGACTTGGACACAACACACACACAAAGTACAAACAGGAGGACTTAGCTTGAGATGAGTAAGAAGCGGAAGAACCTCTAATAACCAGCTTAGAACTCCAGAAGGAAATAACAACTGCAAGGTCTGCAGTGAGAGGCGGGCATAAATAGAGCCACTAAACAGCAAATGAGCAGAACCTAAAAAGAGGTGAGATCCTGCCCACAACAACAAAGTCCTGTCATATAGACTAACATGCTGCAAGTCTATCTGATCTTCTCAGACCTCTCACAGGGCAAGCAGTGTCACCTAGGGGCATTACTTTATATCTGCCAACGTTAAAATGTACCTGGCATATTTTTGCCCGTGATGCCAAGTTTAGTATCATAACATATAACTTAAACAGCAAGACAGTGCTGGATTTAACATATTGTGAATACCGCCTGTGCCCACAGACCCTGTTAACTTATAATAGGGTCATCAGCAACTGTTTTTTTTTTGACCTGATGGAATCTGTGATGAAGGCTCTGAATATTATCTGCAACTAATGTGAGCATGTTCTTAGTTTGTTCTCAATCCATTTCTCTACAGGGAACCTTGGAAATTATAGTAAACCTAAAAATGCTCTCGAAGCCAGCAAATTGCCTATTATACAATGCCTTAAAGGAGTTATCCAACCTTGAACAACCTTCCCACAATGCCCAGACCCGCAATACTGAGCATACTTGCCTAATTCCCATGGCCGGTTTCCTTCTGGATGGTTCCACTGTTGTCTTCGCATCTCTCCTGTCTGCAAAAAACATCCATCAAAGAGCCAATAGCAGGCTGTGGCAGTGACCTGCTCATGTGTGATGTCACACGTGATGCAAGGGTAGCATGCCACAGCCTGCTATTGGCTTGCCCCCACCTTCCAATCGACAGATGTTGTTTTCTGCGGGCAGGGGAGATGCGAAAACCGCCCTGGAGTGATCCAGAAGGAAACTGGCGTCTGGGACCAGGTAATTACTGTCAGTATCACCGGTCTGGGAATTGTGTGTGTGTGTGTGTGTTTGGTGTGGGGGGCGGGGTTGGATAATTCCTTTAATATACTGTACAAATTCCAGGCATAAAACAAAGAACCCACAGTTACTGCCTTTGATGTACTGTATAGCAAACTTACTTTTGTTCTTTTTCATTTCCTTTCATCTGCCACACTAATTTATGCACATTCATAGTTTTGCTATATTTCATGAACAATATCCCATCTGGGGCTCATTCTTAATATATAACTGCTGCTGCCAGTGTGATGAGGAAGTACAATAATAAATAACAAAGAATAGAAAACTAGATGATGCTAACATTATCTCAGAAATCCATCCAGGATATTGCGGTAGGTTGCCAACTTTAAAAGACAAAAGCTTTTGTTCTGAGATTTTTACTTTGAAACGCCCATTGGCTTCCTTTCCCACTAATCATTGTGCAAAAAATACTGTACAAGCTCACAGTTTTCACAAGCTCTAGTATGAAAGTCATACAGGTAGATATTTATTACATGTTGACCTTGTTAAAAGGTGTGTGTGTGTATAAGTATATATATATATGTAAAAATACAGTCAGGTCCATAAATATTGGGACATCGACACAATTCTAAAATTTTTAGCTATATACACCACCACAATGGATTTGAAATGAAACGAACAAGATGTGCTTTAACTGCAGACTGTCAGCTTTAATTTTAGGGTATTTACATCCAAAAATGGTGAACGGTGTAGGAATTACAATAGTTTGCATATGTACCTCCCACTTGTTAAGGGACCAAACGTAATGGGACAATGGGCTTCTTAGCTTTTCCATGGCCAGGTGTGTGTTATTCCCTCATTATCCCAATTACAAAGAGCAGATAAAAGGTCCAGAGTTAATTTCAAGTGTGCTATTTGCATTTGGAATCTGTTGCTGTCAACTCTCAAGATGAGATCCAAAGAGCTGTAACTATCAGTGAAGCAAGCCATTATTAGGCTGAAAAAACAAAACAAACCCATCAGAGAGATAGCGTGGCCAAAGCAACTGTTTGGAGCATTCTTGAAAAGAAAGAACGCATCGATGAGCTCAGCAACACCAAAAGACCCGGAAGACCACAGAAAACAACTGTGGTGGATAACCGAAGAATTCTTTCCCTGGTGAAGAAAAAACCCTTCACAACAGTTGGCCAGATCAAGAACACTCTCCAGGAGGCAGGTGTATGTGTGTCAAAGTCAACAATCAAAAGAAGACTTCACCAGATTGCATACACAGTGTTCACCACAAGATGTAAATAGGGTTGAGCGTACCCGAACTTTAGGATTTTTGGACCCCGGACCCGAACCCAAACATTTCTGTAAAAGTTCGGGTTCGGTGTTCGGCGATTTCTTGGCGCTTTTTGAAAGGCTGCAGAGCAGCCAATCAACAAGCGTTTAACTGTGTGCCCTTAGAAGCCATCGCAGCCATGCCTACTAATGGCATGGCTATGATTGGCCAGTGCAGCATGTGACCCAGCCTCTATATAAGCTGGAGTCACGTAGCGCTGCACGTCACTCTGCTGTGCTTAGTGTAGGGATAGGATGATGCTGCTGTGAGGGAGAGAATAGGACAGAATATTTAATCAGAACTCCAATTGAACTCAGCGATCTACATAGATTTTGTTGTGTGGGTGCAGTGCACAAACCTTTTACCCTGCCCTGAGCCCAGTGACAGAGAAAAATAACTTTTATTCGTCTGTTAGTTAGGTGGGCGGCCGCGGCCATTTTATGCAAGCTAAGTGAACCAGCACTGCATCTGTGCTTTTGTGACATTCAAATCCAAGCTTGAAATACTGCAATAATAATCTGGGTCTAAACAAACACCCTTTTTGGGCAAAATATAAATTTTACACCCCTTGCTGCATCTGCACGTGTGAAATTCAAGCGTTATATACAGCTGTCATATTCTGTTAGTAAAAAAACACCCTTTTTGGGCAAAATACTTAATATTGCAGCCTTTGCTGTATCTGTCATTGTGATATACACCCTTTACATACTGTTGTTCTATTCTGCTATTAAAAAAACACCCATTTTGGGCAAAAATCTTAAATTGCGGCCTAGTCTACATCTGTACGTGTGAGATACACCATTTAGATACTGTTGCTCTATTCTGCTATTAAAAAAACACCTATTTAGGGCAAAAAAATTGATCTTGCAGCCTTTGCTGCACATATCATTGTGAGATACACCCTTTAGATACCGTGGTTCTATTCTGCCATTAGAAAAACACCCATTTTAGGCAAGATCCCAAATTTTGGGAAATATGAGGAGAGCGTCAAATAAGGGACGTGGCCCCGGTTGTGGTGCTGCTGGTGGAGCTCCTGTTGCAGGGAGAGGACGTGGTCGATCTGTGCCAGCTACACGCACAAGTGAAACACCTTCTTCAGGTGCGAGTAGGCGACAGAACCTGCAGCGGTATTTGGTCAGGCCTGATGCGGCTCTATGAATGGTGAGGCCAGAACAAGTACAGGCGATAGTAGATTGGGTGGCTGACAGTGCCTCCAGTTCCTTTACATTGTCTCCTACCCAGTCTCCTGCTGAAAGATCAGAGTTGGCACCAGCAGCCGATGTCCATCAGTCTTTCACCTCACCCCCTTGCAAATCAGCCAAGCAGTCTGAGCCCCAAGTCATGCAGCAGTTTCTTTTTGATGACTCTGTTAGCAGGGTTTCCCAGGGCCATCCACCTAGCCCAACCCCAGAAGTGGAAGAGATTGAGTGCACCGATGCCCAACCACTTATGTTTCAGGATGAGTACATCAAAACACGTCTCGGATGATGATGAAACACAGGTGCCAACTGTTGGGGCTTTCGAAAGTGTGCAGACCGACAAGGAGGGCAGGGGTGAAGACTGGGTGGAAGATGATGTGGAGGACGATGAGGTCCTCGACCCCACATGGAATCAAGATCATGCGAGTGACCTGTGTAGTTCGGAGGAAGAGGCGGTGGTCGCACAGAGCCACCAGCACAGCAGAAGAGGGAACAGGGTGCAAAAGCGGAGCAGCTGTCCCCTAGACAGTACGCCTGCTACTGTCCACCACAGCAAGGGACCGAGCAAACCAAAGCCAGCTCCAAGGAGTTCCCTGGCGTGGCAGTTCTTCAGACAATGTGCTTATGACAAGACACAAGCGGATCCCCGTTACAAGGACAACGTCCTTAATTCCCTCACTGGAGCGTGATCATAAGATGCCAGAGTACAAGCGCACGCCGGTAGACGCGCTGCTGGTGGCTTTCCCACCTGACAGCGGGGGGCACTGTGGAAGCACAAAGCGAAGGCAGAGAAGGAGGATGAGGACGTCAATGCAGCTGGGGCACTGCCAGCATCTCATAAATTCAGGGTTAGCATGGCCGAAATGTGGAAAAGCTTTGTCAGCACGCCACAACAACCAGCACCACCAGCTGATATGGAACGTCTTAGCAGGAGGCAGCATTTCACCAACATGGTGGAGCAGTATGTGTGCACACGCCTACACGTACTGAATGATGGGTCAGCCCCCTTCATCTTCTGGGTCTCCAAATTGGGCACATGGCCTGAGCTTGCCCTTTACTACTTGGAGGTGCTGGCCTGCCCTGCAGCCAGTTTATTATTTGAACGTGTGTTTAGCACGGCAGGGGGCGTTATCACAGACAAGCGCAGCCGCCTGTCCACAGCCAATGTGGACAAGCTCACGTTCATTAAAATGAACAAGGCATGCATCCCACAGGACTTGTCCGTACCTTGTGCGGAATAGACATGTATACTGGTCTTAACCAGCCATTGTTATACTAGAGCGCAATTGCTCATTCTTGTATTTTGGATATTTTCCACTCTTTTGGAGTGTACCCTAATTTAAAAAAAAAATATTAAAACTAAAAACCAGTGTTGGCTACCTCGTCCTCCTCCACCGCTGCTTCCACCTACACCGCTACGTCCACTACTGTCAGGGAACCAGGGGGGCCGTTTCGCATCGGGTTCGCGGGCGCAGATAGCTCCTCCTCTTCCTCCTGACAGGACACCTGACGTCAATGTGGCCAGTGCACCTGAGTGAGTCGGACGCCGGGTGCGCGTGCGCGGTACACATGCCGCGTGCGCGGGGATACGAACGTAGTGCACATGTGCCATTCCAGATCACAGGTGCTACTCAGGCTGGGGGAGGGCTTCAGCCTCCGTCACCGCCCTCAGCCTTATGATTGGCTTCTGACTAGGATGCCTACTGGTTGCCCGGCAACCAAGGGGGCGGTCCTGGGTTCACTGTGTACTTAAAGCCAGTCAGAGCCTTGACTCATTGCTGAGTTATTCAACCTTATGGTGAACACCCAGCTCTTCCCTGTGAATCCACTGTTTATTCTGACTTCCCAGCTACCGACTCCTTGCCTGTTTCCTCGATTACGATTTCTGCTGCCCGCCACGACCCGGAACTGGAACCGACTACCCGATTGGATTGACCTTTTTGTACTACGCTAATTTTTGGGATTATTCCGTCACTGCCAAAGGATTCCATACCTGATCCACTATTCCAGTCCTGACAACTACCTCCTCAAACTCCTACTCCATATGGACCTCCACCTCATAAACCAAGTTGTTTTTTTTTGGTACGTATTTTATTTTATGTCATTTCACTAATTTGTCTGTTACATTTTCGGATGAAATTCAGCAATTTTTGGTGATATACCCCTGCTCTACCTAGTTGACGGATTAATAAATTTCACAAATTTTTTGGTTACATTTTCGGGTGACATTCAACAATTTTTGGCTGTGATAGACCCCTCTGCTCTACCTTGTAGACAGGTTAATAAATTTCACAAATTTTTCTGTTACATTCTTGGGTTGACATTTTACAATTTTTCCATGAATAAACCCCTGCTCTGCATAGGTGACAGGGACCGAAATTTTTTAAAATAATCTGTTCCATTGGTGGGTGATATTAACCCGTTTCTGGCAATAAAAAACACCTGCTCTGCATAGGTGACAGGGACTTAAATTTCTAAAATTCATCTTTAATTGGCCCTTTTATTCGATCCTTCTGCTTTAATAACTTGTCCCACATTTCCGCTTCATCCCATTGCAGCGATTGACCTCCCTTGGATGAGTTCTCCTTTTCTCACGCTCCCTCTCCGGCTTTTTCGCTCCAAAATGGGAAAAAATGGGAACCTCTCCTTGGATACTTGCCGCCATTCAAGAAGGATTCAAGCTAGAATTCGATTCTTACCCACCACATCATTTCGTTGTAAACAATCCATTACCCAGGAAGGAAGAGCAACTGTGTCTGGAATCCGAAATAATGAGCCTGATCTAAAAAAGTGTTGCTTCCTGTTCCGGAGCGCCAACATCAACAGGGATTTTATTTCCCAGTATTTTTGGTCCAGAAACCAGGAGGCTCTTTTAGACTAATCATAAACCTAAAAAATCTAAACAGATCCTTGACCTACAAAAGGTTCAAAATGGAAACCATCAGATCGACAGAAAATCTTCTGCCTCAGTTTTGTTACATGGTAACTATGGACTTGCAAGATATCATGTGCCCATATCCAGAGATCATCAGAAATTCCTCAGAATTGCAGTCTTTTTAAGAGGCCACCTCAGTCACTTCCAATTTCAGGCTCTCCCCTTTGGCTTAGCATCGGCCCCAAGAATTTTTACAAATATTATCGCAGAGCTAACAGCTCATTTGCATCTACAAGGTATCCTTATAGTCCCATACCTGGACGATTTTTTGATTGCAGCAGACTCAGAAGACCGTCTCATCTCCCATCTAAGTATTGTTCAAACTACCTTCTCAGAACTAGGATGGGTAATAAATTTCAGAAAATCCGATTTCGCTCCTTCTCAGCGAAAGGTCTTTTAAGGAGTCCTCCTCGACTCCTGCTCATTAATGTCCTTTCTCCCCGAAGAGAAGCAGATTACCCTGTATCAAAAAGTAAGTCGTTTCTGCGAGTTAAGAACCACGACCATCAGGAATGTCATGATCATATTGGGATCACTAACAGCAACAATTCCCTCAGTCAGGTGGGCACAAAGTCACACCAGAATTCTACAGGCCTTTCTTCTGGATTCCTGGGACGGCGACAAAAGGACCTTAGACAAAAAAGTCGTTATTCCACCTCAAGTGAAGTACTCTCTGGCCTGGTGGAAGGAAAAAAAACTACTATTGGGAGTCTTTTGGCATCAGGAAGATCAGCTCGTGGTTACTTCAGACGCCAGCAGTCGAGGCTGGGGAGGTAATACCAAAGACTTGGTGGTTCAAGGTATCTGGGACCAATCCATGTCAAACGCCTCTTCAAATTTAAGAGAGCTCACGGTGGTTCACAAGGTCCTTCTAGCACTGCAGGCAAAAAGGCCTCTTGGTCACATAAGGGTCCTCTCGGACAATACTACCACCGTGGCCTACCTAAACAGACAGGGAGGTAGCCGAAACAAAGCCCTGGCATCAGTGGTAAGAGGAATATTTCTGTGGGAAGAAAACCACCTGCTGTCTCTTACGGAGGTTCACCTGAGAGGGAGCAAAATTTAATAGCAGACTTCCTCAGCAGACTGTCACGGAACCATGAACCAGACGTACAACAAGAGATAAGTGAAAATAAGAAGGCTTTATTGAAAATAAAGCTGTAAAGCAAAAGTCCAAACGGATGGTGAAACCGAGCAGAGTCTTTGCGAAGCCAGAGGTCAGGAACCAGAAGGGTAGTCAGACGAAGCCAGGATCAGGAACCAGCAGGGTAGTCAGACGAAGCCAGGATCAGGAACCAGCAGGGTAGTCAGACGAAGCCAGGAGCAGGAACCAGAAGGGTAGTCAGACGAAGCCAGGATCAGGAACCAGCAGGGTAGTCAGACGAAGCCAGGATCAGGAACCAGAAGCAGCAGCAGTCTTAGAAGCATGTGAACACAAGAGGACCAAGCAAGGAACTGAAGCCACAGACCTCCTATATATATGAGCTAGGCATCCAGCTCCTCCCAGGGGAAGGAGGAGCCGCAGGGTGGAAGGCTACAAGAAACCCAGAAACCAAGATGGCCGCCAGCACATGTCAAACGAAGGAGAGCAGCAAGCAGGTAAGACCATGACAGTACCTCCCCCTCAAGGGCCCCTCCTCTGCGGAGCACAAAACGGTTTCTGAGGGAAGCGTGCGTGGAAGGCTCGGAGCAAGGCAGGAGCATGGACATCTGCAGAGGGAACCCAGGAACGCTCCTCTGGACCATAACCACGCCAATGGACCAAAAACTGCAACAGACCGCGGACCAGGCGTGAGTCCAGGATATTGCTCACCTCATATTCCTCACGATTGCCCACTTGGACCGGACGAGGCCGAGGAACCGAGGAAGTGAAACGATTACACACCAGTGGCTTCAACAGGGAGACATGAAACACGTTGGAGATCCGCATGCCAGGAGGAAGCGCAAGGGCATAGGCTACCGGGTTTACCCTGCGAAGCACTCGGAAGGGACCAACAAAGCGAGGCGCCAGCTTGGGAGTGGGCACTCGAAGGTTGAGGTTGCGGGTGGACAACCATACACGGTCTCCGACCTGGTAGGAAGGAGCAGGCGCTCGTCTGCGATCAGCCTGGAGTCTCTGGCGCTGCGCAGAGACCTCAAGGGACTTCTGGATCTGTACCCAAGAAGCACGTAGGACGGAAAGGTGATCCTCCACAGCCGGAATATCCTGGGGAGAGAATACCTCCGGTAACACGGCAGGTTGGAACCCATAATTGGCCATGAAGGGAGACGTCCCAGAGGAAGAGTTCACCGCCGTGTTCCTGGCAAACTCAGCCCAAGGCAGGAGGTCAACCCAATTGTCTTGGTGATCGGAGACATAGCAACGAAGGAATTGCTCCAAGGCCTGATTGGATCGTTCTGCGGCCCCATTGGACTGAGGGTGGTAGGCCGAGGAGAAGGAGAGATGAATCCCCAACTGGGAGCAAAAGGCGCGCCAGAACCTGGACACAAACTGACTCCCCCGATCCGACACAATCTCCTTAGGCAAACCGTGCAACCGGAAGACCTCCCTGGCAAAAATCGTGGCCAACTCTTGTGCAGAGGGTAACTTCTTGAGAGGAACACAGTGGCACATTTTGGAAAACCGATCCACAATCATGAGAATGACCGTATGGCCTCGGGATGCAGGGAGGTCCACAATGAAATCCATCCCCAGGTGTGACCATGGGCGCTCCCCGGTGGCTATGGGTTGCAGAAGGCCCAACGGAAGGTGCCGAGGGGACTTACTCTGGGCACAAACGGAGCATGCCGCTACATATGCGGCGATGTCGGAACGTAGGGAAGGCCACCAGAACAGACGTGAAACAGCCCAGGACAGCTGATTCTTTCCAGGATGCCCCGCGGTCTTGGAGTTATGGTAGGTTCGCAACAACCGAGTGCGCAACTCCTCAGGCACAAAACATCTGCCGTTGGGTCTCCCAGAGTGAGCACCAGATTGAGCCGCCAAAATCTGCTCACCCAGGGGAGAGGTCAGGCTGGTGCGAATGGCGGCCAGGATCTGATTCGGAGGTATGACCGAAGTCGGAATCGACTCCTCCCTGGACAGCTCGGAGTACTGCCCTGATAAGGCATCCGCCCTGATGTTCTTGGAACCGGGTAGGTAGGAGACCACGTAATTAAAACGTGACAAGAACAGAGCCCATCTGGCCTGACGTGGTGTCAATCTCTTGGCCTCAGAAAGGTAGGTCAGATTCTTGTGGTCCGTCAGGATGAGAACCGGAACCACCGAACCCTCGAGCAAGTGCCTCCATTCTTTAAGGGCCTGCACGATGGCCAATAACTCCCTGTCACCAATCTGATAGTTGCACTCCGCGGAAGACAGTTTCCGGGAGTAAAACCCACAAGGAAGCAGAGGACCCTCTGGTGTTCTACGCTGAGACAGAAGGGCGCCTACTCCCGTCTCAGACGCGTCCACCTCGAGGACAAAGGGCAACCCAGGGTTGGGATGCGACAGAATCGGAGCTGACACAAAGGCGGACTTTAGGGCCTCAAAAGCTCGGATGGCCTCGAGCGGCCAGACCTGGGAATTACTGCCCTTCCTGGTCAGATCCGTGAGAGGCTTGGCCAGCATGGAAAAGTCCCTGATGAACTTCCGATAATAATTGGCGAAGCCCAAAAAGCGCTGCAGGGAACGAAGACCACTGGGCTGGGGCCACTGTAAGACAGCCGAAACCTTCTCAGGATCCATGGAGAACCCCTCAGCGGAAATGATGTAACCTAAGAAGGTTACCTGGGATCGGTGAAATTCGCATTTCTCAAGCTTACCGAACAGCTTGTTCTCTCGTAACCGTTGCAACACTCGTCTGACATCCAGAATGTGGGCCTCCATGGATTCAGAATATACCAAGATGTCATCCAAATAGACTACCACACACTGCTGCAACAGGTCACGGAAAACATCGTTGATGAATTCCTGAAAGACTGCGGGCGCATTGCACAACCCAAAGGGCATAACCAAGGATTCGTAATGACCGGTCCTGGTGTTAAACGCGGTCTTCCACTCATCGCCCGCCTTGATCCTTATCAGGTTATATGCCGCCCTCAGGTCGAGTTTGGTAAAGACCGTGGCCCCTTTAAGGCGATCGAACAGCTCGGAAATCAAGGGTATCGGGTAAGCGTTCTTGATCGTGATGCGATTGAGACCCCTGTAATCGATGCAAGGCCTCAACTCACCGCCCTTCTTTTTCACAAAGAAAAATCCAGCCCCTGCCGGGGACGAAGATTTGCGAATGTGTCCGCGTGAAAGCGCCTCCCTCACGTACTCCTCCATGGCCTCATTCTCCGCTACCGACAGTGGATAGACTTTGCCACGAGGAGGAACGGCACCAGATTGTAACTCTATGGCACAATCGTATGGGCGGTGCGGAGGTAGGGCAACCGCGCGCACCTTATCGAATACATCCCGGTACTCCTCGTATTCAGGAGGCAACAGAGAGTCCGAGGAAGTACACAGCAACTTGACAGACCCATGGATGCAACTAGCCCCACACTGCGGTGACCACGAGAGGATCTCGACCGATCTCCAATCGAAAGTCGGATTATGCTTCTGGAGCCAGGGGTACCCCAAGACCACCGAGTAGTGTGGAGACGAAATAACCTGGAGGCAGACCGACTCTCTGTGAACGGCACCAATGGCTATCCCCACTGGAAGGGTCTCATGAGTCACGTGTGGCGGCAGAAGGGGTCTGCCGTCTATCGCCTCAAGAGCCAGTGGGGAACCTCGAGCCTGCAGAGGAATGGAATTGGCAGCAGCGAACACACTATCAATGAACAAACCACCAGCACCAGAGTCCACCAACGCCTGGGTCGTCACCGAGCCCCCGACCCAGGAGAGGACAACAGTGATCAGTGGTTTGTCAACACGGGAAACCGGGGACGAGGAGACTCCACCCAAGATCTGCCCCCGACAGGATCTCAGGGTACGAGCGTCTCCCGGACGGTTCGGACATGCCAACCGAAAATGCCCACCGAGACCACAGTACATGCATCGGCCCTCGCGTCTCCGGAGTGCCCTCTCCCCCTCGGACAGGCGAGCAAACCCCAGCTGCATGGGTTCACCCCCAGACAAGTCATCCCCAGGAGGCGTGGGAGGAGAGGGAGGCACGGGTGGGACAGCAAACGTAGGCACCAATCTGTTAGAAGACCTCCGCAGGTTCTCCTTAAAGGAAGGTCTCTCCCTGAGTCTGGTGTCAATCAAAATCAGGAAAGAAATAAGAGACTCGAGCTCAACTGGTAGGTCCTTAGCTGCAACCTCATCCTTCAAGGCATCCGAGAGACCATGAGAGAAAGCAGCGACCAGAGCCTCATTATTCCAGCCCACCTCTGCTGCCAGGGTACGAAACTCAATGGCGTATTCAGCTACGGATCGTGAACCCTGTCTGATGGACATAAGGAGCTTCGCAGCAGAGGCAGCACGAGCCGGCACATCGAATACCTTCCGAAGAGAAGCAACAAAACCGGAAAACTCGGCAACCACCGGATTGTTGTTCTCCCATAAAGGGCTGGCCCAGGCCAAGGCCTTGTCCGAGAGCAGCGAGATCAAGAAGCCCACCTTTGATCTCTCAGTAGGAAAGGCATGTGGCAGCAACTCGAAATAAATGCCCACCTGGTTAAGGAAACCTCGGCACTGAGTTGGCTCTCCCCCAAAGCGCTGTGGAAGAGGGGCAGAACCGGTCATACCCCGAAACACCGCAGGCGCAACAACAGGTGTCGGGGTAGACTCTGGCGCAACAACCGGAGCAGCAGTAGGAGCGAGCCCAGGAGCGACAACCGACCCATCGGCAACGGGAGCGAAATGAGCCGTGCGTTCAAGCAGGGTTTGCAACGCCACGGCGAACCGACCCAACAGGTGATCCTGCTGATCAAGTCTGGCAACCAGCGTGGGTAGCGAGGATGGCCCTGTACCGTCAGAATTCATGGCTTGGTCCTAATGTCACGGAACCATGAACCAGACGTACAACAAGAGATAAGTGAAAATAAGAAGGCTTTATTGAAAATAAAGCTGTAAAGCAAAAGTCCAAACGGATGGTGAAACCGAGCAGAGTCTTTGCGAAGCCAGAGGTCAGGAACCAGAAGGGTAGTCAGACGAAGCCAGGATCAGGAACCAGCAGGGTAGTCAGACGAAGCCAGGATCAGGAACCAGCAGGGTAGTCAGACGAAGCCAGGATCAGGAACCAGAGGGGTAGTCAGACGAAGCCAGGATCAGGAACCAGCAGGGTAGTCAGACGAAGCCAGGATCAGGAACCAGAAGCAGCAGCAGTCTTAGAAGCATGTGAACACAAGAGGACCAAGCAAGGAACTGAAGCCACAGACCTCCTATATATATGAGCTAGGCATCCAGCTCCTCCCAGGGGAAGGAGGAGCCGCAGGGTGGAAGGCTACAAGAAACCCAGAAACCAAGATGGCCGCCAGCACATGTCACACGAAGGAGAGCAGCAAGCAGGTAAGACCATGACACAGACAAACTCTGAAGGAGGGCGAGTGGTCTTTAAACACCAAGGTATTTTATCAAATCACGGAGAAATGGGGCATGCCTATCATGGATCTGTTCGCAAACAAAGCCAATCTCCTCAGGATCATCCGGATATCTTAGACGCTCTGTCTTGCACTTGGCCTCAGGGGCTCTTGTACGCATTTTCCCCTTCAGCCTGATTCCGAGGAACTTGATGAAGGAGGCAGAAGAGAAAGCACAAATAATTATGATTGCTCCTTACTGGCCCAGAAGGGCCTGGTTTCCGCTGCTTCTAAGTCTGTCGTCCGGAATATCCTGGACTCTTCTTGTGAGTCTAGGTCTCTTACAAGGTCTGGTCCCTCATCCAGAGGTCTCTCATCTGAGATCCACCTTACTGAAAAGCAGGAAGAAAATAACCTCCAGAATATACCTCAGGGCTTGGAAGGCTTTTTTGCTATTTGTTGGATATGAAGTTCACCAGAAAGTCTTGAGAACATCCCTAAAATTCTAGATTTTCTACAGACTGGCCTGGAAAGAGGTCTCAATTCTTCCACCCTTAAGGTCCAGATTACGCTCTAGGGGTCTTCTTGGATACTAAACTGTCAGAACACCCCTTAATCAAACGTTTTATTAAAAGGGCAATCAGAGACTCCCCTACCATCCGTACTTCTGTCCCTCCCTGGGACCTAAATTTAGTCCTCTCGGTCTTGATGAATCCTCCTTTTGAGCCCATTGAGAAAATCTCTCTGAAACTTCGAACTCTGAAGACCACCTTCCTTCTCGCCATAACTACAGCCAGAAGAATTGGGGAAATCCAGGCTTTATCCTGCCGTTCTCCTTATCTCCAGATTTTTAATGATCGCATCATACTAAAGCACTGCCCGTCCTTTCTCCCAAAGGTGGTATCTAGTTTCCACTGTAACCTAGAAATTGCCTTTCCATCGTTTTGCCCCAATCCTTCATCAGATCAAGAGAAGAAGTTTCATAACTTAGATGTAAGGCGGTGCGTACTGGCCTATCTAAAATATTCTGAGTTCAGGACTTCAGACCATCTCCTTGTCCAGTTCCATGGGCCTAATAAAGGTAAAGCAGCCAGTAAAGCTTCAATCGCCAGATTGATCAGAGACACTATCACTTTATGTTATACTCAGCAGGATCAAGATCCCCCAGCAGGACTTAAAGCCCACTCAACAAGAGCCGTGTTGGCTTCCTGGGCTGAATCTGCCTCCGTCTCTATTGAACATATCTGTAGAGCAGCAGCATGGGCAAATCTGATGACTTTTTTCAAACATTATAGATTGGACGTGGTCTATAACCAGGACCTCTCTTTTGGACGCAGAATCCTTTCTGCAGTTGTCCCCTCCCTAGTTTATTTCTCTGTGAATCTTCCTGTTGAGTGCTGTTGGGGAGGCGCCGGCCAAAGGGTTAATTACTCTTACCGGTAATTTGATTTTTTTTAATAGCCTTCCCAACGGCACTGGGATTTCCCTCCCTTATGCAAAATTTTCTCTGAAGTTTCAGTCTCTTTGTTTTGTTTTTTTGTATATGAATTAATATATTAATTTTTGTTTGGCATCTCTACCCTGTACTTTGTTATTTACTGATTTAGGTAAGGAGAGGAGGCCTTTTAAACTTCAGCTTCCATGTTGTTTCCTGTCCAGGTTGTGGGGACACCCTCCTGTTGAGTGCCGTTGGGGAGGCTATTGGAAAATCCAATTACCAGCAAGAGTAATTAACCCTTTTTCATCCATTGATCTCCCTGGGATGTGGTCTCTCTTTCTCACGATGTGGTTCTCTTGTATTTATTGATGTGACTGCTGACAAAAGCAGCAGGAGGATGAATTCTGAAGTCTTTCGGGCAATATTATCTGCTCATATTCAGCCAAATGCTTCAGAACTCATTGAACGCGCTTCACAGTGCAGATGGACAATTACCCAAAGCATACTGCAAAAGCAAAAGAGTTTTTTAAGGGAAAGAAGTGGAATGTTATGCAATGGCCAAGTCAATCACCTGACCTGAATCCGATTGAGCATGCATTTCACTTGCTGAAGACAAAGCTGAAAGGAAAATGCCCCAAGAACAAGCAGGAACTGAAGACAGTTGCAGTAGAAGCCTGGCAGAGCATCACCAGGGATGAAACCCAACGTCTGGTGATGTCTATGCATTCCAGACTTCAGGCTGTAATTGACTGCAAAGGATTTGCAACCAAGTATTAAAAAGTGAAAGTTTGATTTATGATTATTATTCTGTCCGATTACTTTTGGTTCCTTAACAAGTGGGAGGCACATATGCAAACTGTTGTAATTCCTACACCGTTCACCTGATTTTGATGTAATTACCCTCAAATTAAAGCTGACAGTCTGCAGTTAAAGCACATCTTGTTCGTTTTTATTTCAAATCCATTGTGGTGGTGTATATAGCCCAAAATGATAGAATTGTGTCAATGTCCCAATATTTATGGACCTGACTGTGTTTTATTCTGTAACTCTAATATGTGGGAAACAACATGTGCCGTTTTTATAATTTTTTCTTTTCTTTGTTATTTACAGGACAGGACTGTCTGATTGCACATCTGGAACAGTCACGCTGGGGGTTAAATGGAGGGACCATGCAGGCAATCCATGATTCTAATATAAAATATGTTTTTGTAAAGTGTTGGTTGGAAGGCCACATGAATTGGGACCGCTTTTGATTCTTCGTACGCCATTGTCTCTGAATCCGTCGCTCCTCTGCCCCCCTCCCGTTTTTTAGGGGCTAGGGACACTGCCGTTCGCTAAACAAGTTATTGTGAAGTAGTTACATGATTTATTATGCTCCGATCACGTCTGGACCTATGCTCCCCCTTGAATTGGGTGGGCACCCGAGATCACACAAAGGTGACACCTTGGTACCCAGCCATGACACCGTGCACATGTTATTTAGCTGGACAAAGGCTCTATTGAGAGAGCTGAAACGTTGCTGTCAGATGGGTTAATAAACACTCCACTTTTTTTCATCACAATTTGGAGTGCTGCCGTCTTTCTTCAATATATATAAATATATATATATATATATATATATATATATATGATCATTGATGCAATGCGACCCTGCACGTGCAGATGCGCAGTTGATCTGTGGTCACGGTGGGAGGCTGCACATCCGTTGTGTTCATCCGATCCCACTTAGCCACCCATGTTACTATATCGCACGTTCTATTACCACCCTGATCCTGTAATGTACAGGACTGAACTGACACTTTGTGCGCGTGTGCCGGTCAATTAGTGGATTTTACCCGCATCTAAAATGGCTGATTTGACTTCATGGCTGAAAAGCGCAGGCGTAATATGACGACGATAGTGAAACCTAGAAGCACGAAGCACAAGTCATTCAGACATGCGCAGTTGCGCTTCAGGCACGCCGGACTGCACGAGTCAACATGGATGCCAGCCATCTATCCTCCTTTTCCTCCTTCACCCTCCGTCTGCAATACCTACCTAGTAAGCACTTGGCACTTTGCAACATTGATTACAGCTGGCACCGTTAATGACATAGATACTAATTATATGTTTATGTATGAATTTCGATACACAATATAATCATGAATGCACTTTGTGTTAGAATTATGTTTATTATGATCATGAAGCACTGATTGAATTGATTACACTTTACTTATGTATTTGTAATGTACCGTATATACTCGAGTATAAGACGAGTTTTTTGGCACATATTTTTGTGCTCAAAAAGCCCCCTCGTCTTATACTCGAGTCTAGGTCTGTATTATGGCAACTTACATTGCCATAATACAGACCATGACATGTTGGGGGCCGGAGAAGCTGTTACTTACCTTTACACCTGCTCTGGTCAGCTCCCAGCATGTCCGCGCGGCACCTCTGTTAAGCTCCCAGTGTAAATCTCGCGAGACACGCGGGCCGCGAGATTTACACTGGGAGCAGACCGCGAGATTTACACCGGCAGTAAGTACCAGCCCCTGCACAGCCTCCCCTCCCCCTGGACAGCCCCCCTCCCCCTGGACATCCCCCCCTCCCCTGGACAGCCCCCCCTCCCTGGCCAAGTATGAAGTAGGGAGGGGGGGAACAAAAATAAATAAATAAACAACCTGATAAATATAAAATAAAATAAATAAATGCCCAGTTGATGGGAGTCTGACTCCCTGTATTTAATGCAGAGTGTGTGTGTATATAATGCACACACTCTGCATTAAATACAGGGAGTCAGAGTCAGACTCCCATCAATCTGAGTCACCCTCTTGCAGATGTGTGTATATAATGTAGAGTGTGTGCATTATATACACATACACTCTGCATTATAGCTGCATTTCCCACCCTAGTCTTATACAGGAGTCAATAATTTTTCCCATTTTTTTGGGGTAAAATTAGGGGCCTCGGCTTATATTCGGGTCGGCTTATACTCGAGTATATACGGTATTTTATATTTGATTATTTATTAATTGTAATGAAGTGATCACACATGGCCTGTAATTGTTATGATTTGGCACAACGCTATATATGCTAAGCATCTGTACACACTGCTTGAGGAAGGCTCCTGTATAGAGCCGAAACGTTGCATGACCTTTGTGGGTAAATAAAGTATTTTGCTATTTTTTTATCTCTTGCAGTGCTGCCCATTTTTACATTTTTGTTTATCTGGATTGGCTTTTATTCGTATTGGGCCGGTTGCACCCTTCATCTACTTGCATCAAGGACGGTGCTGCCACACTTTTTCCTTTTATATATATATATATATATATATATATATATAATGCATTTGGAAAGTCTTCAGACGCTTTCACTTTCTTAGATTTTATGTTGCTGCCTTGTGCTAAAATGAATAAGAAAAATCAAGTTTTCCCCGTTTCAACTTGCATTCAATATCCCATAAGCAGAAAGTGAAAATAGAATTTTCAAAATTTTTGTTAATTTACTAAAAGCGGAAAAAGAAAAGTTTTCCAGACCCTTTTTTTATGATGCTTGAAATTATCTCTGGCGGCCTTCTATAAAACTTGATCATCTCAAAATGTTTCCACACCTTGACTGGAGTCCACCTGTAGTAAATTCGGCTGATTGGACATGCATGATTTGAAAAGACACACCCTTTTCTATATTAGGTCTCACAGCTGATTATACATATCAGAGGAAAAAACAAGCTATATGGAGGAAAAAACTGGCTGTATTGCTCAGAGACAGGATTGTGTGGAGGAACAGATCTGGAGAAGGGTACAAACAATTTCTGCTGCACTGAAACTTGCCAAGAGAATAGTAGCCTCCATAATTCTTAAATGGGAGAAATTTGTAACAACCAGCACTCCTCCTAAAGCTGGCTAACTCACCAAAATAAGTAATCGGGGGTAGAAGGACTTTTGTAAGAGTCAAGAACCCAAATGTCACTTTGGCTGAGCTCCAAAGATCCTGTGTGCAAATGGGAGAAACTTTCAGAAAGTCAACCATCACTGCAGCATTCCACCAAAATAGGCTTTATGGAAGAGTGGCCAAAAAGAAGCCTCTCTTCTCCTCCTGCCTGGAGTATGCAAAGGATTACAAAAACAGGACTCTCAGACTGTGAAAACAAGACTCTCTGATCTGAAGGTTGAACTTTTTGGCCTAAATTCTATTAGTCATTTCTGGAAGAAATCAGGCACTTGCCCAGTGCCCAATACTGTCCCTACAATGAAGAATGGTGGTGGCAGCATCATGCTGTCAGGATGTTTTTCAGCAACTAGGACAGGGAGACTGGCCAGGGTTAAGGGAAAGCTGAATGGAGCAATTTACAGAGAGATTAGATTTTTTTATATATATTTCTTTATTTAGCATATATACATATCCGTAGTAAAATGCATCTTTAAAGGGGTTATCCAGGAAAGGATATTTAAACTTATCCTCAGGATGGCTCATCAGTATCAGATCTGTGGGGTGCAACACCCATGACTCCTCTCGATCAACTGTAAAGAGGTCTTGAGTGCCGTAGCCTCTTCCTAGGCAGTGACACCACTGTACATCGGTCACATGGTGTCACGGCTGAGGATGGGGGAAATCCTCAGCCGTGTGAAGCCCGGTGATGTTACGGCTGCTTGGCCATGAAGACAGGATTAGGGAGCAGGTCACCTCCTAAACGCATCCCTAACCTGACCCTGGCTCCTAGCTACATGAGCCAACCTTGATGGTAGGAGGGCCCATGCTCCGGAACCTAAAAGTCCCTGCTAGCCCTCAAGATGACCCTCACCTAGGAGCTGAGTAAGACAAGCCCACTCCTCCTAGACACGGAGGAGCAGGAGTCTCAAGGGCCAAGCTGCAGGAAAAGGGGAAACATAAACAGCTCTATGGATATGGCAGGTGAACAAAGAGTTCCACCTACCTGCCACAGCCTTGCTGACTGGATCCCTGTGTTAGCAGGGTGCAGATCACAAACGCATCCCCACACAGGGACCCAGATCCATAGCTGCACAAAATCACATATAAAACATCACACGGACATCACACATAACTAGAAATAACTTAAAGCGACATTATGGTTATGACCACAGGGGTGGCTCTTACTGGCAGGTAATAAAGACATGAGGCTGCTCTCAGCTAAGCATGGCTGAAGCAACCTGCAGGCCTGCAAAAGCAGTGAGGCTTTATAGGCCAAGAAGCCACACCCCACAGTCGGACACACCCAGTGCACACACACACTAGGAAGGAGATTAACCCTTCCAACACCAGGGAAGGGAAAACACCACTTAAAGGAGACGTGCACACAATAACATAAAAAGGAAGTGCACACATACACACATCACACAAAACCACATGCACAACGTAGCGAGCTGCAATGGCACAGCTCAGCCTGCTACGCTGCCACATACACACTGTTGCCAGCGGCAACCACAGGTGAGGCAAATACCACAGCCCTCACCTGTGATTGAACACCAAAGAAAACCGCTGACAACCGCATGCGGTTCAGGAGTCACGGTCATAGCCATGGCCGTGACACATGGCCTAATTTCAACTCGTCCCGATTCAAGTCAATAGGGCTGAGCTGCAATACCAAGCACTGCCACTATACAGTGTCCTTGGAAAGCTTCCAGGAGTCTGCATCGCTCTCCAGAGCTGCCCCCCCGGACTTGGACCCCCACTGAGTGGAGTAGCTATAGGGATTGCAGCGGTCACAATTGCGACTGGACCCCCTTGCCAATGGCCCACTGCCAATTACTGTATCTTTCACTTTATAAGACACAATTAGTCTTATAAAGCGAATACTAGTGAGCGCTTCCATTATGGGGGATTGGATGGGGGATGTGAGTGAAGCTTTGCACTCACCTCTTCTCCCTGTTCTTCTCTGGGTCCACATTGCACTGTCCTGACTGTGTACAATGTAAAGACGTAGTGCGCACACTATGTCCTGCCATTATACGCAGTCTGTCACAGTGCTGTGTGGGCCCCAAGAAGACCAGGAGCTATGACAAGGGGTCTGAGGAACTGATATGGGGGTCTGATCTGAGATCTGATTACGGGGGTTTGATTTGAGGTCTGGTATGGGAGTCTGATTTGAGCTCTGATATGGGGGTCTGATCTGAAGGATAAGGGTGTATTTTTTGTACTGGCACACATTAGAAGGGAGTATTTTTTTGTACTGGTGCACATTATAAGGAAAATTCTTACTACTGGGGGACTACAGGGAACATGATTACTAGTATGGGCACACTGGGGGCATTATTATTACGTGCACTCCCACAGATAATTATTACTATTGGTGGGACTTTTAGGAGTAGTTAGGCCTCGTCCACACTTACGTGTCAATGTCGCATCTGTGTGTCACGTCTGCTCTCCTGAATGTAGATGCCCAACAGCATAGATAGGTTTAGAGTAGGACCTGCCTGACTTAGACCACCTTGACGCTGGTAGGCAGGCACAGATGTGTTTTAATCAAAATGTATTGGTTGAGTGCAGTCAGTGACTGCTTAGTCCATATATAATGTTTGCATCTATTGTGTATTTTCTATGATTTCCAATATATTTTATATCCTGGCTCTTTCAAAACACGTGATTGATTTTTCTAGGTTCTCTTAAGTTATTATTACCCCATAAAGGTGTAAACTCCAAACTTCCCTTTAGCCCACATAACTGTTTGATTGCTGGCCATATTCTAATCAATAACAACAGGGTTGGGTATATCCTAAGGGGCTTAATTTTAAAAACTCCTAACTCAAGTGTCTAAAATATTAAAATATCATACCCTGCTCTGTGTTTCGACTTCTCAAAAATAAACAACCAAACCCCCCAGCCCCTAACCATCCCTATCATACACCCTTGATAAACTGAGAAAAGTGACCAACCAACCACATTTCTAATCAATTCCATTACTCCTAAATGTGGCATTAATACAGTCCCTAGCTTTTACCAATTTCTGAAAAAAAATAGTGCCACCATTCCAAATAATCCTCAGTTTTGCAGGAAAAATCAATATTGAACTTTATGTGTATGCAATATCTTCATTATATCCACAAATTGAGCCCAATTTCTTTGTGTCTCCTGTGTATAATCTATATGCCCCATTACCTACCTTGACAAAATACCATATCTGGGTCCTTAGAAAGTACCATGTTAATTAATATACAAAGGTGGAACTAGCCTTTCTGCTGCCTGAGGTGAAAATGTAAATGACGCCTTCCCCCCCCCAATCCCAAATTCTCAATCTAACCTGTTCTCTCCAGCCCTACTGTTAAAGACATACTTGGAAAATATTACATACAGTGCCTTGCAAAAGTATTCACCCCCCCCCCTTGATTTTTTTCATATTTTGGTGCCTCAGAACCTGGAATTAACATGGATTGTTTGAGGATTTGCATCATTTAATTTACAGAACATGCCCACAACTTTGAAGATTTTATTTTATTTTTTATTGTGAAGCAAACAACAAATAGGACAAAATAACAGAAAAAGTCAATGTGCATAACTATTCAACCCCCTAAAGTCAATACTTTGTAGAGCCACCTTTTGCTGCAATCATAGCTCCAAGTCGCTTTGAATAAGTGTCTATGAGCTTGCCAAATCTTACCACATGGGATTTTTGCCCATTCCTCCTTGCAAAACTGCTCCAGGTCCTTCAAGTTGGATGCTTTGCGCTTGTGAACAACAATTTTTAAGTCTGACCACAGATTTTCTATTGGATTGAGATCTGGGCTTTGACTAGGCCATTCCAACACATTTACATGCTTCCCCTTAAACCACTCAAGTGTCGCTTTAGCAGTATGTTTGGGGTCATTGTCCTCCTGGAAGGTTAACTTCTGTCCTAGCCTCAAATCACACACAGAGTGGTACAGGTTTTTCTCAAGAATATCCCTGTATTTAGCACCATCCACCTTTCCCTCAACTCTGACCAATTTCCCAGTCCCGGCTGCTAAAAAAACATCCCCACAGCATGATGCTTCCACCACCATGTTTTAATGTGGGGATGGTGTTCTTTGGGTATTGTGATGTGTTGGGTTTGCTCCAGACATAGGCCGAAAAGTTAAATTTTAGTCTCATCACACCAGAGCACCTTCCTCCATACATTTTGGGAGTCTCCCACATGCCTTTTCGCAAACTCACAACATGCCTTATTGTTTTTAGCTGAAAGTTATGGCTTTCTTCTGGCCACTCTGCCATAAAGCCCAACTCTATGGAACGTACGGCTTATTGTCATCCTATGTACAGATACTCTAGTCTCCGTTGTGGAACTCTGCAGCTCCTCCAGGGTTACCTTAGGTCTCTGTGCTGCCTCTCTGATTAATGACCTCCTTGCCCGGTCCGTGAGTTTTGGTGGGCAGCCGTCTCTTGGCAGGTTTTCTGTTTTTCCATGCTTTTTCCATTTGGTTATGATAGATTTGATGGTGCTCTTGGGGATCATCAAATATTTGGATATTTTCTTATAACCTAACCCGACTTGTACTTCTCAACAACATTGTCCCTTACTTGTTTGGAGAGTTCCTTGGTCTTCATGGCAGTGTTTGGTTAGTGATGCCTCTTGCTTAGGTGTTGGAGCCTCTGGGGCCTTTCAAATAAGGTGTATATATGTAATAACAGATCATGTGACACTTAGATTGCACACAGGTAGACATAATTTCACTAATTATGTGACTTCTAAAGATAATTGGTTGCACCAGAGCTTTTTATGGGCTTCCTAACAAAGGGGGTGAATACATACGCACATGCCAATTTTCTATTTCTAAACAATAGTTTTATTTATATATTTTTCTCATTTCACTTCACCAATTTAGACTATTTGGTTCTGATCCATCACATAAAATTCAGATTAACAAAACATTGAACTTAAGGCTGTAATGCAACAAAATACGAAAAAGGTCAAGGGGGTGAATACCTTTGCAAGGCACTGTATAACACTACAAAACAGGCAGGGTAATACAGCACCACATACCTCTTACATCCAGTGATGTCTTCTCTGATGTAGGTGTTATCTTTCCTCATCTTCGCCATTCAGACCAGACCACCTTGATGATTTCTTTCAGTCATCTCTTGTCTCTAAGATATCTTAGTCAAACTCTGCAGTTTCCTACTTTTGCATCATCCTTCCATCTTCTGAAAACCCCATCCTACCACCCCCAATACTGTGCACACTATGCTCCCTAATATTATGCTGCAAAAGCAGATAATCCACCTGAAAATACTACTACCACACAGTGCCCCCTTTAATAATTGACATACAGTGCCCTAAAAAATAACTGTGCCCAGCAAATACTGGCCCTAACACTTAGTGTCCACAAAAAATAATTGTGAAAAGCTGATTCAATGCCAGGGTACTCCCTACAGTAATACTTCTCCTAAAAGTCCCACCAATAGTAATATTGTGTACTTATAGTAATAGTAGTGCACTTAGTCTTAACAGTGCACCCAATAGTAATAATGCCTCCCTTAATGTCCCATGTTCCCCATAGTACCCCACTTATAATGTGTCTGTAAAAAAAAAAAAAGGGCCCCTTATACAGTCCTGATCAAAAGTTTAAGACCACTTGAAAAATGGTAAAAAATCATATTTAGCATAGCTGGATCTTTACAAGGTTCCAAGTAGAGCTTCAACATGCAACGAGAAGAAATGGGAGTGAGAAATTTTTTGAGCATTCAATTTAATGGAAACAACGAATAAACTGAAACAGATTTAGATCAGGGGAACACGCAGGATGGGCCAAAAGAGTGATGTTATTCTACTGGAAGAAGTCCCTTGTCCTGCGGGCATTGTGTACTGTAGCGTTGTCCTGTTGAAAAACTCAGTCATGAGGAATGCTCTCTGCAACATCTGGACATAGCCAGCGGCCATTTGACGCCCCTGCACTTCCTGAAGCTCCATTGTTCCACTGAAGGAAAAAGCACCCCAGACCATTATGGCGCCCCCTCCACTGTGGCGCGTAGAAAACATCTCAGGTGGGATCTGCTTGTCATGCCAGTAATGTTGGAAACCATCAGGACCATCAAGGTAAAAAAAATTCTCATCAGAGAATAAAACTTTCTTCCACCTTTGAATGTCCCATGTTTGGTGCTCTCTTGCAAAGTCCAAACGAGCAGTTCTGTGGCGTTCAAGGAGATGAGGTCTTTGAAGACATTTTTTGTTTTTGAAGCCCTTCAGTCTCAGATGCCGTCTGATGGTTATGGGGCTGCAGTCAGCACCAGTAAGGGCCTTAATTTGGGTCGAGGATCGTCCAGTGTCTTGATGGACAGCCAATTGGATCCTCCGGCTCAGTGCTGGGGACATTTTTTGGGGTCTTCCACTTGACTTTTTTGTTCCATAACCCTCAGGATCATTTAAGAAATTCCAAATGACTGTCTTACTGCGTCCCACCTCAGCAGCGATGGCGCGCTGTGAGAGACCCTGCTTATGCAGTTCAACAATCCGACCACGTTCAAAAAGGGAGAGTTTTTTTGCCTTTGCCATCACAACGTGTGACTACCTGACAGAAAATGACAATGAATCCACATCTTTGCACAGATTTGGCCTTTTAAAGGCATGTGGTCCTAAAATTTTGATCAGCTGAAAAACAGCCTGTTTCAGTTTATTCGTTGTTTTCATTAAATTGAATGCTCAAAAAATGTTTTGTCTCACTCCCATTTCTTCTTGTTGCATGTTGAAGCTCTACTTGGAACCTTGCTAAGATCCAGCCATGCTAAATATGATTTTTTGCCATTTTTCAAGTGGTCTTAAACTTTTGATCAGGACTGTAGTATGTAACATAGAAACATAGAAACATAGAATGTGTCGGCAGATAAGAACCATTTGGCCCATCTAGTCTGCCCAATATATCTGAATCCTATTAATAGTCCCTGGCCCTATCTTATATGAAGGATAGCCTTATGCCTATCCCATGCATGCTTAAACTCCTTCACTGTATTTGCAGCTAACACTTCTGCAGGAAGGCTATTCCATGAATCCACTACTCTCTCAGTAAAGTAATACTTCCTTATATTACTTTTAAACCTATGCCCCTCTAATTTAAAACTGTGTCCTCTTTACCGAGTTGATTCCCTTTATGTATTTAAAAGTTTCTATCATATCCCCTCTGTCTCTTCTTTCTTCCAAGCTATACATATTAAGGTCCTTTAACCTTTCCTGGTAAGTTTTATCCTGCAATCCATGTACTAGTTTAGTAGCTCTTCTCTGAACTCTCTCTAGAGTATCTATATCCTTCTGGAGATATGGCCTCCAGTACTGCGCACAATACTCCAAGTGAGGTCTCACCAGTGTTCTGTACAGCGGCATAAGCACTTCACTCTTTCTACTGCTTATACCTCTCCCTATACATCCAAGCATTCTGCTGGCATTTCGTGCTGCCCTATTACATTGTCTTCCCACCTTTAAGTCTTCTGAAATAATTACTCCTAAATCCCTTTCCTCAGATACTGAGGTCAGGACTGTGTCAAATATTCTATATTCTGCCCTTGGGTTTTTACGCCCCAGGTGCATTATCTTGCACTTATCCACTTATTGCACTTGCATGTACCAGTAAAAAAAAAAGCCCCCTTCTATGTGCCAGTGCAAACAAAACCCCTAATAGAGCTGATGTCCCCAAAGTGCCTTCCATGATGTTTGCCCGTACCAAAATATGACCCTTTGTGTGTGCCAGTACAAAGGGCCCCTATTTAGTGCTCTCAGTAGATGCTCCAATAGTGCTCCCCCACCCATTTTGCTTTGATATCAAGGGTCTAAAAGCATGGCTATCCAGGAAGCAAGCAAGCGACTATGCAGCTTGCCATTCTTGCCAGCATGCCAGAGTAGCCGGTTCTTTCTGGCTCTGCCCCCACTGAGATGATTGGGTGTTCTGGCTGGTGTCACTGTCATCATCATCCTCTTGCTTCTCCAAATCCTCCTCCTCTAGTGGCAGCACCTAATCCTCCTCCTCCATGGCAGTTTCTCCTTGTGAGTCCCCAACAGCTACAGGGCAGACAGCAAGATGAGTTATCTGTTCCTCCTCCGTCACCCCCTGCTGCAGAAGCATAAGAGACATATGAGGGGGATGAGGCACAACTGCAGTATGAATGGCATGAGCTGCCACTGCCCGACCTAGAAACAACACATGCTCCCTGCACAGGTGGTCTGGTGCATGACAAAATTGTTTCCAACTTTCCGCTGCTGGTGCCTGCTGTGGCAGCCAGCCCGATGTGCCAATGGGTCTCAAAAGGACCTTGCCCTGTTGCTAGGGTGGTGCCTCTTTGCTGCCGCAGAAAATATTGACCCAGTGGGCTTTGAAAGACATGTACTGTCCTTGCCCATAACCGCTACTCCAGGTGTCTGCATTCTCCGCCACATCAAAGTACAAGGCAGTGACTGCACCGCCAGCAACATGTCCAGGTGGGGGATCAGCTTGTAGACAAGCTAATTATTTGTCTAGAAGTTTTTCCATGGCCAAACATTCCATTACAAATTTCTCATGATGGAACAGAGGAAGAGGATTCTTGGCAGGAGAAGAAAAAGGCGATAATAATGATGACAACAAGGACACTGTATTGCTTGGGGAGGACCAGGAGAAGGAGGACAGACTTGTTCTGATTAGAAATGCTGACCAGTTGTCTTTTTCCAAATGATCTGGTAATGCCACCTCATGTTCTGCAATACAGCTCTGGTACCTATGATTATGTTTGAACACACACAGCTTATTTAAATCCTTCACATCTTTCAGATGGCTGTGGTTTTGTATGCCCGCCTTGTGGAGAAATAATGTCATATGGAAATTACTAGCACAGAGCAAGAAGCAGGCGACCTTGGCTTAGCTCTGGCATGTTTTGGGCCTAACGTGAGCACACAGTGTCAGCGGCATTACCAGATCCCGAAGAAGACATGGCCCTGCCTGTTCTTTGGGAGGTATGTTGCCTCTGCCCTTTATTGCTGCCACTGCCGCCATCATCCTCCTCTTCTGATGTTGCCTCCTCCTCTGCACCCCTATCTAGCTGCCAAGTCCTGTCCAGGACACAATCGTCATCGGAGTCCTCCCCCTTTCTGCCACTTTTATCAGGCTGTGAGATGATATAATGGATTCCTTGGCCCCCCTCCCCTGCATTTGCCCCGACTGCCACTGTCACTGCCCTCACCGCAAATACTGTGGCTACAGACGGTACTATTACCACAACCAACGCAGATATGCATGGGCAGGGGCGGACTGACAACTCATGGGGCCCACGGGCAATAGGATGTTATGGGGCCCCTATGTCCCGCCCACCCTCCACCCACAGCTCCACCCACATATTGCACCGCCCACATCACCTACACTTGGTACAGAATTTCTCTTTACCATCCCCCCCACCTTCTCCAACCACCCAGCAGCCTTACTCACATAAAAAGTGATATATATAATATAGCTTACAGTGAATTACTGTAAATACTTACAGTTCTGACGACTCCAGCAGGATCAGTGCTCTGGGCAGCTGGGCTCAGGGCTAGATGTGGGCACCGCTCTGGAGTTCAGGATTCCTATAAGAGGCACCTAGGTTTTAGAGGGGGACAATAAGAAAAAAAAAATGTTTCATTACACCTCAGGTCAGACCCACAATCAGACCCCCAATGTTAATTAGACCTCAGCTGACAGCCCCAATCAGACCCCCAATGTAAATAAGACCCCAATCAGACCTCAGATGAGAGCCCCATGACTCTCATCAGCCCCCATTATCAGCCCTTATGCCTCTCATCAGCCCCCATTATGCCTCTCAGCCCCCATTATGCGCCTCTGAGCCCCCATTATGCCTCTCAGTCCCCAGATTATGTGCCTCTCACAGTAGATATGCCCAGATATGTGCCTCCGAACGGTAGTTACAGTTGCAAGAAAAAGTATGTGAACCATGCATAACTACTGTGAGGGGCACATAATCTGGCATACAGTTGGAAGAAAAAGTATGTGAACCATTTGGAATGATATAGATTTCTGCACAAATTGGTCATAAAATGTGATCTGATCTTCATCTAAGTCACAACAATAGACTATCACAGTCTGCTTAAACTAATAAAACATAAAACATCAATTTTTATTGAACACACCATGTAAACATTCACAGTGCAGGTGGAAAAAGTATGTGAACCCTTGGATTTAATAACTGGTTGAACCTCATTTGGCAGCAATAACTTCAATCAAATGTTTCCTGTAGTTGCAGATCAGATGTGCACAACGGTCAGGAGTAATTCTTAGCCATTCCTCTTTACAGAACTGTTTCAGTTCAGCATTATTCTTGGGATGTCTGGTGTGAATCGCTTTCTTGAGGGCATGCAACAGCATCTCAATCGGGTTGAGGTCAGGACTCTGACTGGGCCACTCCAGAGGGCATATTTTCTTCTGTTTAAGCCATTCTGTTGTTGATTTACTTCTATGCTTTGGGTCGTTGTCCTGTTGCAACACCCATCTTCTGTTGAGCTTCAGCTGGTGGACAGATGGCCTTAAAGGGACACTGACAGGGCCAATAAGCATATTGAGGTATATATATGGCAGTACAGGTCTTATAATGGGTATTACAATCATCTAAGTATCCCCCCTGTCCACCTTATACATACAGTAAACTTAAGTTTTATAACCTGCTCCAACGGTCTTCAATCTGCCCAAGGGGCGGCGTTTCCCCTCTCTTGCGCCCAGCCAGCCTCCCCCAACTGCCGCTTTGAAGCGCCGCCCAGCTCATGAATATTCAGTTTGCTAGGGCGGCTTCTGCGGTCCCCGCTCTGAAGCGCTGCGCTTAACAGTGCCCTGCGCATGCGCCAGATCTTGTGAAGTCGGGGACAGTAAGCGCCGCCCAGCGAAGTGAATATTGATGAGCTGGGCGGCGCTTACTGTACCGGACTTCACAAGATCCGGCGCATGCGCCGGGCACTGTTAAGCGCAGCGCTTCAGAGCGGGGACCGCAGAAGCCGCCCAGCAAACTGAATATTCATGAGCTGGGCGGCGCTTCAAAGCGGCAGTTGGGGGAGGCTGGCTGGGCGCAAGAGAGGTGAAACGCCGCCCCTTGGGCAGATTGAAGACCGTTGGAGCAGGTTATAAAACTTAAGTTTACTGTATGTATAAGGTGGACAGGGGGGATACTTAGATTATTGTAATACCCATTATAAGACCTGTACTGCCATATATATACCTCAATATGCTTATTGGCCCTGTCAGTGTCCCTTTAAGTTCTCCTGCAAAATGTCTTGATAAACTTGGGAATTCATTTTTCCTTCGATGATAGCAATCCGTCCAGGGCCTGATGCAGCAAAGCAGCCCCAAACCATGATGCCCCCACCACCATACTTCACAGTTGGGATGAGGTTTTGATGTTGGTGTGCTGTGCCTCTTTTTCTCCACAAATAGTGTTGTGCGTTTCTTCCAAACAACTCAACTTTGGTTTCATCTGTCCACAGAATATTTTGCCAGTACTGCTGTGGAACATCCAGGTGCTCTTGTGCAAACTGTAAATGTGCAGCAATGTTTTTTTTGGACAGCAGTGGCTTCCTCTGTGGTATCCTCCCATGAAATCCATTCTTGTTTAGTGTTTTACGTATCGTAGATTCGCTAACAGGGATGTTAGCATATGTCAGAGACAGAGACTTTTGTAAGTCTTTAGCTGACACTCTAGGATTCTTCTTCACCTCATTTGAGCAGTCTGCGCTGTGCTCTTGCAGTCATCTTTAAAGGACCGCCACTCCTAGGGAGAGTAGCAGCAGTGCTGAACTTTCTCCATTTATAGACAATTTGTCTTAGGCTACTTTCACACTTGCGGCAGGACGGATCCGACAGGCTGTTCACCATGTCGGATCCGTCCTTCCGCTATTTCGCCGTGCCGCCAGACCGCCGCTCCGTCCCCATTGACTATAATGGGGACGGGGCGGAGCTCCACCGCAGCACGGCAGTGCACGGCGAAAGCCGCCGGACTAAAGTCCTGCATGTCCAACTTTTTAGTCCGGCTTTTTCGTTGTGCACTGCCGTGCTGCGCCGGAGCTCCGCCCCCGTCCCCATTATAGTCAATGGGGACGGAGCGGCAGTCCGGCGGCACGACGAAATAGCGGAAGGACGGATCCGACATGGTGAACAGCCTGTCGGATCCGTCCTGCCGCAAGTGTGAAAGTACCCTTACCATGGGCTGATGAACAGCAAGGCTTTTGGAGATGCTTTTATAACCGTTTCCAGCTTTATGCAAGTCAACAATTCTTAATCATAGGTCTTCTGAGAGCTCTTTTGTGCGAGGCATCATTCACATCAGGCAATGTTTCTTGTGAAAAGCAAACCCAGAACTGGTGTGTGTTTTTATAGGGCAGGGCAGCTGTAACCAACACCTCCAATCTCATCTCATTGATTGGATTCCAGTTGGATGACACCTCACTCCAATTAGCTCTTGGAGAGGTCATTAGTCTAAGGGTTCACATACTTTTTCCACCTGCACTGTGAATGTTTACATGGTGTGTTCATTAAAAACATGGTAACATTTAATTCTTTGTGTGTTATTTTAAGCAGACTGTGATTGTCTATTGTTGTGACTTAGATGAAGATCAGATCACATTTTATGACCAATGTGTGCAGAAATCCATATCATTCCAAAGGGTTCACATACTTTTTCTTGCAACTGTATGCCAGATTATGTGCCTCCTCACAGTAGTTATGCCAGATTATGTGCCCCTCACAGTAGTTATGCACAGATATGTGCCTTTCTTACAGTAGTTATTCCAGATATGTGCCCCTCACAGTAGATATGCCCAGATATGTGCCCCTCACAGTAGATATGGCCAGATATGTGCCCACTCACAGTAGTTATGCCAAATTATATGCCTCTTCACAGTAGTTATGCCTAGATATGTCCCCCCTCACAGTGGTTATGCCAGATTATGTGCCCCCTCACAGTAATTATGCCCAGATATGTGCCCCTCACAGTAGATATGCTCAGATATGTGCCCCTCAGAGTATATATGCCCAGATATGTGCCCCCTCACAGTAGATATGCCAAGATATGTGCCCCCTCACAGTAGTTATGTCAGATTATGTACCCCCTCACAGTGCCCAGATATGTGCCCCTGACAGTAGATATGCCCAGATATGTGTCCCTCACAGTAGATATGCCCAGATATGTGCCCCTCACAGTAGTTATGCCCAGATATGTGCCTCCCTCACAGTAGTTGTTCCAGATATGTGCCCCTCACAGTAGATATGCCCAGATATGTGCCCCCTCACAGTAGATATGCCCAGATATGTGCCCCCTCACAGTAGTTATGTCAAATTATGTGCCCCCTCACAGTAGTTATGCCAAGATATGTGCCCCTCACAGTAGTTATGCCCAGATATGTGCCCCTCACAGTAGATATGCCCAGATATGTGCCCCTCACAGTAGATATGCCCAGATATGTACCCCCTCACAGTAGTTATGTCAAATTATGTGCCCCCTCACAGTAGTTATGCCCAGATATGTGCCCCTCACAGTAGTTATGCCCAGATATGTGCCCCTCACAGTAGATATGCCCAGATATGTGCCCCTCACAGTAGATATGCCCAGATATGTGCCCCTCACATTAGATATGCCCAGATATGTGTCCCCTCACAGTACTTATGCCCAGATATGTGTCCACTCACAGTAATTCTGCCAAATTGTGTGCTTCTTCACAGTACTTATGCTAGATTATGTGCCTCTCACAGTAGATATGCCCAGATTTCTGCCCCCTCACAGTAGATATGCCCAGATATGTGCCCCTCACAGTAGATATGCCCAGATATGTGCCCCTCACAGTAGTTATGTCAAATTATGTGCCCGTCACAGTAGTTATGCCCAGATATGTGCCCCTCACAGTAGTTATGCCCAGATATGTGCCCCTCACAGTAGATATGCCCAGATATGTGCCCCTCACAGTAGATATGCCCAGATATGTACCCCCTCACAGTAGTTATGTCAAATTATGTGCCCCCTCACAGTAGTTATGCCCAGATATGTGCCCCCTCACAGTAGTTATGCCCAGATATGTGCCCCTCACAGTAGATATGCCCAGATATGTGCCCCTCACAGTAGATATGCCCAGATATGTGCCCCTCACATTAGATATGCCCAGATATGTGCCCCCTCACAGTACTTATGCCCAGATACAGTGGGATGCGAAAGTTTGGGCAACCTTGTTAATCATCATGATTTTCCTGTATAAATAGTTGGTTGTTACGATAAAAAATGTCAGTTAAATATATCATATAGGAGACACACATATTTGAGAAGTGAAATGAAGTTTATTGGATTTACAGAAAGTGTGCTATAATTGTTTAAACAAAATTAGGCAGGTGCATAAATTTGGGCACCACAAAAAAGAAATGAAATCAATATTTAGTAGATGCTCCTTTTGCAGAAATTACAGCCTCTAAACGCTTCCTGTAGGTTCCAATGAGAGTCTGGATTCTGGTTGAAGGTATTTTGGACCATTCCTCTTTACAAAACATCTTTAGTTCATTCAGGTTTGAAGGCTTCCGAGCATGGACAGCTCTCTTTAAGTCACAGCACAGATTTTCAATTATATTCAGGTCTGGGGACTGAGATGGCCATTCCAGAACGTTGTACTTGTTCCTCTGCATAAATGCCTTAGTGGATTTTGAGCAGTGTTTACGGTCGTTGTCTTGTTGAAAGATCCAGCCTCGGCGCAGCTTCAGCTTTGTCACTGATTCCTGGACATTGGTCTCCAGAATCTGCTGATACTGAGTGGAATCTATGCGTCCCTCAACTTTGACAAGATTCTCAGTCCCTGCACTGGCCACACAGCCCCACAGCATGATGGAACCACCACCATATTTTACTGTAGGTAGCAGGTGTTTTTCTTGAAATGTTGTGTTCTTTTTTCTTCCATGCATAATGCTCCTTGTTATGGCCAAATAACTCAATTTTAGTTTCATCAGTCCACAGCACCTTATTCCAAAATGAAGCTGGCTTGTCCAAATGTGCTTTAGCCCACCTCAAGCGGCACTTTTTGTGCTGTGGGCGGAGAAAAGGCTTCCTCTGCATCACTCTCGCATACAGCATCTCCTTGTGTAAAGTGCGCCGAATGGTTGAACGATGCACAGTGACTCCATCTGCAGCAAGATGATGTTGTAGGTCTTTGGTGCTGGTCTGTGGGTTGACTCTGACTGTTCTCACCATTCGTCGCTTCTGTCTATCCGAGATTTTTCTTGGTCTGCCACTTCGAGCCTTAACTTGAACTGAGCCTGTGGTCTTCCATTTCCTCAATATGTTCCTAACTGTGGAAACAGACAGCTGAAATCTCTGAGACAGCTTTCTGTATCCTTCCCCTAAACCATGATGGTGAACAATCTTTGTCTTCAGGTCATTTGAGAGTTGTTTTGAGACCCCCATGTTGCTACTCTTCAAAGAAAATTAAAAGAGGAGGGAAACTTACAATTGACCCCCTTAAATACTCTTTCTCATAATTGGATTCACCTGTGTATGTAGGTCAAGGGTCACTGAGCTTACCAAGCCAATTTGAGTTCCAATAATTAGTTCTAAAGGTTTTGGAATCAATAAAATGACAACAGTGCCCAAATTTATGCACCTGCCTAATTTTGTTTAAACAATTATAGCACACTTTCTGTAAATCCAATAAACTTCATTTCACTTCTCAAATATCACTGTGTGTGTCTCCTATATGATATATTTAACTGACATTTTTTATCGTAACAACCAACGATTTATACAGGAAAATCATGACGATTAACAAGGTTGCCCAAACTTTCGCATCCCACTGTATGTGTCCACTCACAGTAGTTCTGCCAAATTGTGTGCTTCTTCACAGTACTTATGCTAGATTATGTGCCTCTCACAGTAGATATGCCCAGATATGTGCCCCCTCACAGTAGATATGCCCAGATATGTGCCCCTCACATTAGATATGCCCAGATATGTGCCCCCTCACAGTAGATATGCCCAGATATGTGCCCCTCACAGTGGTTATGCCAGATTATGTGCCCCCTCACAATAGTGATGCCCAGATATGTGCCCCTCACAGTAGATATGCCCAGATATGTGCCTCCTTACAGTAGATATGCCCAGATATGTGCCCTTCACATTTGAGATGCCCAGATATGTACCCCCTCACAGTATTATGCCCAGATGTGTGCCCCCTCACAGTACTTATGCCCAGATATGTGCCCACTCACAGTAGTTCTGCCAAATTGTGAGCCTCTTCACAGTAGTTATGCTAGATTATGTGCTTCTTGCAGTAGACATGCCCAGATATGTGCCCCGTCACAGTAGTTCTGTCAGATTATGTGCCCCTCACAGTAGTTATGCTAGATTATGTGCCTCCTCACAGTAGATATGCCCAGATATGTGCCCCCTCACAGTGGTTATGGCCAGATGTGCCCCCTCACAGTGGTTATGGACAGATGTGCCCCCTCACAGTAGTTATGCCAGATATGTGCCCCCTCATAGTAGTTATGCCAGATATGTGCCCCCTCAAATTAGTTATGCCCAAAGCCCCCTCACAGTAGTTGTTGCCCCCAGTATTTAGCTTTATAAAATAAAAAAAGCACATACTTACCTTTTTTCCTGATGACGCGCTCCCACATTCACATCACACTGCTGGCTGTGCTGGAGGCCGAATCCCGGGCCTTCAACGCTCCTCCCACAGCCAACAGTGCATGGTGTGGCCAGCAGGGGGAGCGCTCAGAAGAACAGTGAAGCAGGGAACGGAGAGCGCTCCTGGCTTTGCTATGGAAACAACAGCCCGGCAGTGACAAGAACTGACGGGTGTGTGAGTGTGCACCGCACTCCCCCCCCCTTTGCCTCTGCGCCAACACCTCCCCCTTCCTTGCCTCATATTATACATGTTTGAGGAGCGCTCTGACGGGCCCTGGCATGGTCACTGTACTTCATGCCGTCCCCGTCAGAGAGCTCCAAAGCCTTTGACACTGTACTACATAAAAGGTTAGTATATAAAATGAGAATGCTCGGACTGGGAGAAAACGTCTTTATGTGGGTAAGTAACTGGCTGAGGGATAGAAAACAGAGGGTAATTATTAGTGGTACACACTCATATTGGGTCACTGTCACTAGTGGAGTACCTCAGGGGTCAGTATTGGGCCCTATTATCTTCAATATATTTATTAATGATCTTGGAGAAGGCTTGCATAGTAAAATATCAATTTTCGCAGATGACACTAAACTGTGTAAAGTAATTAACACTGAAGAGGACAGTATACTACTACAGAGCGATCTGGATAGACTGGAGGCTTGGGCAGATAAGTGGCAGATGAGGTTTAACACTGACAAATTTAAAGTTATGCACATAGGAAGGAATAATGCAAGTCACCCGTACATACTAAATGGTAAAACACTGAGTAACACTGACATGCAAAAAGGATCTAGGAATTTTAAAAAACAGCAAACTAAGCTGTAAAAATCTTTAATTTCTAACGATAATTTGTTTTCCCTTAGTCCTAACAGCAGCACAGATGGGGTTAACCACCCCCCATAGACTGGTAGGACCGGCGGAATTTTAATGAGCCCAAGTAATAATTAAACACTTAAACCTCCCCTATAAAGGAGGAAATCACCTCCAGCCCATTGTGTTATAGCAAGAAAAAACTAGTCTTACTAGGGTGGGAAATTTGTGTGCTGCTGTTAGAACTAAGGGAAAACAAATTATCGTTAGAAATTAACGATTCCCTTACGTCCTACCAGCAGCACAGATGGGGAGATAGCAAGAAGAAACCCTAAAGAGGGCCATCATGCCTGGCAGAACTAAGAATAGTCTGCCCAAAGGCCGAGTACTCAGCTAATCTGGCATCTAGTCTATAATGGGAGATGAATGTTGATTCAGAGATCCAGGAGGCAGATTTACAAATCATGTCGAGCGGAAGAAGACTCCTCTCGGCAAAAGAAGTAGCTACAGCCCTCGTAGAATGGGCTTTTACAAACCCCGGAGTGTCTAGAGATTGGGAAACAAAGGATTCCCCATTAGCCTCCTTAATCCATCGACTGATGGATGGTTTAGACGCCTTATGGCCTTTAAACTTACCGGCAAACAGGATTAGAAGATTTTCATCTTTCCTGAACTCCTTGATCTATCCACATAGATCCGGAGGCATCTCGAGACATCCAAAGGATGTATAGCAGGTTCCTCGGAGGAGGTAGGTCTAGAAAGAACCGGGAGGGATATCACCTGGTTGATATTCTGGAAAGAAGGAACCTTAGGCCTAAAGTACGGGAGAAATCTTAAAAGGACCCGGTCTTGCAAAAAAATGGTATAGGGCTCGTGCGCTGATAGAGCTTGAAGCTCAGAGACCCTCTTGGCCGAAGTCACAGCAAGAAGAAAAAACAAGTTTTCATGTGACAAACTTGAAATCTACCTCCTCCAAAGGCTCAAAGGGGGGAGATGCTAACCCCCTGAGAACTACTGATAAATCCCATTGAGGGATGGGTTTCAGTACTGTAGGCTTTAATCTTTCAGCTCCTTTAAGGAACCGTTTAATGAGCGGGTCCTGCGAAAAAGACTTGTTGAAACAAGCTGAAATGGCTGAAATTTGAACTCTGAAGGTAGGTGGCGCAAGGCCTTTGTCACGGCCATCTTGTAGAAACTGAAGGATGATGGGGAGGGGCGGATCTGCAGATGCCACCTCCTTTGAGGAACACCAAGAAGAGAATATCCTCATAATCTGTGAGTAGGCTCTCTTAGTAGAGTCTGCTCTTGAATGAGACTGCGTTCTCAGGACCGAATCTGAAAGCCCTTCTATTCTGGGAAGGGACTGATCAACCTCCAGGCTGTCAGGTTGAACCTGTGCAGATCTGGGCAGAGGTGAGTGTCCCATGACACCAGAGTCTGCCGTGGGGGGAGCCTCCAATAATGTCCCCGACTCATCTGAATGAGCTGGGTAAACCAGGATCTCTTGGGCCAAAACGGTATGATGGCTATTACCGAGGCCTGATCCTGACGAATCTTCATCAATACCCTCGGTATCATGGAAAAGGGAGGGAAGATGTAAGCCAGCCTGAACCTCCAGGATATTGACAGAACATCTATCGCCAGGGGGTTGTCCTCTCCACCTTGGCATTGAACCTTGTTGCCATAAGATCCACCTCTGGCATTCCACACTTGAGGACTATCTGCTTGAATATCTCCGGATGTAAAGACCACTCCACTGTTGGAAGACCGTGGCTCAACCGATCCGCTATCATATTGAGAAAGCCTCGAATGTGGATCGCAGATAAGTGTGAAAGGTTCAATTCTGCCCAATCCAGAATCACCCCGATCTCTGATAAGAGGGTAAGTGATCTTGTGCCTCCCTGCTTGTTGATGTAAAGTACCGCAGTCATATTGTCTGACTGGACTTTCACCGCTTTGCCCCGGATCTGAGGGGCGAAGTGAAGGAGGGCTAGCCGGATAGCTTGAATCTTGCGGAGATTGGATGAGAGGAGCCGCTCCTGAGGAGACCAGGATCTGTGCACTGGAGAATCGTCTAGAGGAGCACCCCAGCCTACTTGGGACGCATCTGTTGTCAATGTGACCCAGGTTGGCTGGGTCATAGACTTCCCGTCTAAAAGATGTCTCCACCATCTGAGGGAATGCCGAGTTTGCCAAGACAGGGAGCACAGGGAGTTCAGCCCGACGGGGCTGCCATTCCATTTGGAGAGAACCTCCGACTGCAGCGGCCGGAGGTGCCATAAAGCCCAAGGGACTGCTTACGCAGACGCTGACATGAGCCCCAACATCTTCATGAGAGTCCAAATTGGAACTCGCCAAGGCACGGATAGGAATTCTGCCATGTTCTGTTTTCGGGATCTTCTTTCTGGAGTCAACCGGAGAGATCTCCCAACGGAGTCGATTATGAAGCCTAAATATCTTACTGAAGTTGATAGGCTCATGTTCGACTTCTGCCAGTTGATGATCCACCTTAGGCGGAACAGAAAGGAAATCGCTACATGAAGATGGTGGGTCAGGACCACAAAGGAAGAGGCTTTTGAAAGCCAATTGTCCAGATAAGGAATGATGGTCAGTCTTTGGAGTGCTAGCCGCCACCACAGAAACTACCACCTTAGTGAAAGTGTGAGGGGCAGAAGAAATGCCGAAGGGAAGGGCAACAAACTGAAGGTGTCTGGTGACACCTGACACCTGGACCGCGATTCTGAGATATTTCCTGGAAGCAGAATGAATCGGGATGTGCAAATATGCATCCTTGAGGTCCAGGGTTGCCGTCACATCTCCAGGATTGAGAACGTGAACCACTGACCTGATGGTTTCCAGACGGAACCTTACTTTCCTTACGTATCGATTGAAGAATCTCAAATCGATAATCATCCGGAGATCCCCTGACGCCTTGGGAATCAGAAACACTGGTGAGTAAATCCCTAAGCCCCGTTCCCCTGCCGGAACCTCCTCCAGAGCCCCCTTGTGGATGTAATCCTGAATGTAAGCCTCCAGAACCGACTGCCTTGCGGCCTGTGGAAGTTTGGTTCTGATGAACCTGTCCGGAGACAGAGAAAGAAGATTGATTGAGTACCCCTCTGATATGACATTCAGGACCCAGGGATCCGAAATCTCTCGGATCCAGATGTCCTTGAAGTGGGAGAGTTGACCTCCGATGGGAAGATGAGGCAGGGGAGTGGGGAAGTCTTCTGGCAGGATGGCAGGGGTCACGGGAGTCATCCAAGAGCCTTGAGGAGGCCCGTAGTCAGGAGGTGGATTTTTTATCCTTAGCTCCTTCACGAGAGCGCCTCGAACCTCTTCGCTGCGCTCCCCAGTCCCTCCGGGCTCTTGACTGCTGGTCAGACCTACCACCACGGTTTTGTCTGCCCCGCCCCCGAAAGGACTGTTGGGGAAGACTTTCCCCCTTTTAATCTGACAGGTCTTCCATAATCTTATCCAACTCTGAGTCGAACAAACGGTTGGGCTCAAAGGGAAGGCTACATGGAATTGTCAGCGACCCAAGGCTTAAGCCACAAAGACCTGCGGGCCGCTGACACCAGGGTTATGGTTTTGGCCGCCAACTTCAGCTGTTGTTGCGCTGTATCAGACAGTAAATTCATCGCCAGGTTGACAGTCTTGAAAGCCGCCAGAATGTCGTCCCGAGACACCTTCTGATCCACATCCATCTGGATCTGGTTTAATCGAGACCGGAGGAAGGTAGAAACTTCTGTAGCAGTGATGGCCGTATACGCGGAAGCTGCAGCTGCCGTATAACCTCTTCTGAGTGTGCACTCTGCTCTCCTGTCAAGGGGATCCTGCAGACTCGACACATCGTCCGCAGGAACCAGAGTGCGCTTGGACAGTTTGCCAATCGCCACGTCCACCTTGGGAATGGAACCCCACTATTCCACCAAGGGTTTAGCCATCGGAAACATGGTTCTGAATCTTTAGTTAGAATCGGACCCCTTTCGGGTTTCTTCCACTCTGTGCGCATGACAGAGAGGAGGGTCTCATCCGCTTTAAAGACACGAAGTGCCCGATTAGCGGGATCAGAGGGCTCCCCCAGGTCAATATCATGGTCCCCCGACCTGATGGACTTAAGTAACTTTTGCGTCTTATCAGGAGGAAAGAAGCATGAAGTAAGCTCCTCCTCATCCGAGGAGGAGGAACTCAAGGAGACTACGGACGGTCTCGCTACTGGAGCCAAAGACTCCATAGGAGTCTGAGTAGGAAGCCTCTCATCCAGCAGGCTTATAACCCCTTTGATGGATCCATCAACATAGGTCTTTACCCACTGATACATATCCTGCATCGTAGGTTCGGTGGAAGGTTGGACCCACGGACGGCAGCCGTCACACCTGGAGTAGGTACAGCTATCCTCCAAAAGCGCGCTACAATCATAGCACAAAAAATGTTTCGCTTGGAAACCGCCTTTCTGCCATTCGAATCCCGTGGAGGCTTTTTTCTTTTCTTAAAGTCAACGGAACAAGAGATTCCCAACCAGTCTCCCAAGCTGGTTCCTACCAAGCCCCAAGCTGCTTATCTTCTGCGATCTGACGAGTGCAGGTAAATTCAGCTTAGAATAACCGTTGACCGACCTCACTGCGAAAAAAAAAAAAGGATAAGTAAAAGAAAAGGCAGACCGG
Organism: Bufo bufo; assembly: GCF_905171765.1. Classification (NCBI taxonomy): domain Eukaryota; kingdom Metazoa; phylum Chordata; class Amphibia; order Anura; family Bufonidae; genus Bufo; species Bufo bufo. Next base: position 256,820,435 of record NC_053391.1, on the reverse strand, counting down.
CGGATAGCTGAAAATGAGGACCAGAAATAAGGCACCAATAAGTGGAGGAACACCAGCTTATGGGACTCTGGGAGCTAGCTTAAAAAGCATGTGCAGCCAGAGAACGACCTGGTTCACAATGTTTCCTTAAATAGGGGAGGGAGTTGGCTCAGAGCCGAGTCCCCGCCCCCAGAGGAGAAAACACATAACTGTAAATAAAAAGGTTTCCCCCCAGGAAGGAATACAATAAAACCTCCAACCGGAGGGAAAATCGCGAATTATATCTAAAAAAATCGCAATAATGACGCAAAATCGCGTCGCAAGGAAAAAATTCCAGAAGTGATGTCAGATCCGGAAGATGATGGCGCCCAGCGGCCGCAAGGAAAAGGACCGAGGACGCCGAAAAACGCACCGCAGCGAAGCACCGGTAAACTGCCGGACAAGCCATAGTAGTAAAAGCGGAGGCAAAGCCCGCAGATAACATGAAAAAAAGATTCCCCCCTAAGAGAGGGGGAATCACCGCATAGTCCACCTGTCCGGAGGACAGAAAAAAACACAATGGGCGGGAGGTTTAAGTGTTTCATTATTACTTGAGCTCATTAAAATTCCGCCGGTCCTACCAGTCCATGGGGGGTGGTTAACCCCATCTGTGCTGCTGGTAGGACGTAAGGGAACCAGTGTCAGGCAGCTGCTGCCAAGGCCAATAAGATAATGGGTTGCATCAAAAGGGGCATAGATGCCCGTGATGAGAACATAGTCCTACCACTTTACAAATCATTAGTCAGACCACACATGGAGTACTGTGTACAGTTCTGGGCTCCTGTAAACAAGGCAGACATAGCAGAGCTGGAGAGGGTCCAGAGGAGGGCAACTAAAGTAATAACTGGAATGGGGCAACTACAGTACCCTGAAAGATTATCAAAATTAGGGTTATTCACTTTAGAAAAAAGACGACTGAGGGGAGATCTAATTACTATATAAATATATCAGGGGTCAGTACAGAGATCTATCCCATCATCTATTTATCCCCAGGACTGCAACTGTGACGAGGGGACATCCTCTGCGTCTGGAGGAAAGAAGGTTTGTACACAAACATAGAAAAGGATTCTTTACGGTAAGAGCAGTGAGACTATGGAACTCTCTGCCTGAGGAGGTGGTGATGGTGAGTACAATAAAGGAATTCAAGAGGGGCCTGGATGTATTTCTGGAGTGTAATATTATTACAGGCTATAGCTACTAGAGAGGGGAAAATTGGCTACTACTTTGGCTTTTGCCTTCCTCTGGATCAACTTGCAGGATGACAGGCTGAACTGGATGGACAAATGTCTTTTTTTGGCATTATGTACTATGTTACATTACATGTGAGTGCAGAAGACAGCCCTGACGGGTCCCCATAGTGGCCGCGTGCCCTCGGTCCATGCCCGAGGGCCCAAATGGTCAGTCCGCCCCTGTGCATGGGGTCCACACCTCCTCCCGAACCTCCTTCTCAGTGCAGCCCAAACAGTGACTGCTCTCACACAAGTCATCAAGAGGGAGACTCTCTTGACTAACTGCCATAGGGCATAGTGGGGTTTTCTTGCCACTTCTTAGGAAAAAGGAAGGTGTTCCACCAGGAAGGGGCAGTGAAGACAGAGAGGACTCCACTAAAAGCCTTCTCAGCAAGCAGGAGGAGCAGGAGGAATGCTGTAACCTCTGTCTCCACAGCATGGTGTCAGACTCAGAAGTCGCCTCTACGTCATCCTGCTGTTACTGAGAGTAGGATCGAGCCATCCAGTCCACAATGTCATCCTTTTTCTCCTCAATGATAATATTGTGGCTTTCTGATAGCTGTTACTACTACTACTACCCACATTCTGGCTCTGGATCTTTCGTTTGGAACCCTTCTGTATTCCTGACAATCTGATGCCCTTCCCTTTCCACAAACACACTGGAGGCACTGCTACTGAAAGTTGACTTTGGAAATAATGCAGTATCTGCACCACTAACAGATTTGGGCCTAATGTCTTTTTTAGGTTACAATATGGAGATTCTGAAAAAAAGCTTTCTCTAGTGTAAAATACAAGTTGTCAACCTACTATGCAATTATTTGCCCCCTATCACCACAGCAACACTTGAAACATAGAAACATAGAATGTGTCGGCAGATAAGAACCATTTGGCCCATCTAGTCTGCCCAATATATCTGAATACTATGGATAGCCCCTGGCCCTATCTTATATGAAGGATAGCCATATGCCTATCCCATGCACGCTTAAACCCCTTCACTGTATTTGCAGCTACCACTTCTGCAGGAAGGCTATTCCATGCATCCACTACTCTCTCAGTAAAGTAATACTTCCTTATATTACTTTTAAACCTTTGCCCCTCTAATTTAAAACTGTGTCCTCTTGTGGTAGTTTTTCTTCTTTTAAATATGCTCTCCTCCTTTACCGAGTTGATTCCCTTTATGTATTTAAAAGTTTCTATCATATCCCCTCTGTCTCGTCTTTCTTCCAAGCTATACATGTTAAGGTCCTTTAACCTTTCCTGGTAAGTTTTATCCTGCAATCCATGTACTAGTTTAGTAGCTCTTCTCTGAACTCTCTCTAGAGTATCTATATCCTTCTGGAGATATGGCCTCCAGTACTGCGCACAATACTCCAAGTGAGGTCTCACCAGTGTTCTGTACAGCGGCATAAGCACTTCACTCTTTCTACTGCTTATACCTCTCCCTATACATCCAAGCATTCTGCTGGCATTTCGTGCTGCCCTATTACATTGTCTTCCCACCTTTAAGTCTTCTGAAATAATTACTCCTAAATCCCTTTCCTCAGATACTGAGGTCAGGACTGTGTCGAATATTCTATATTCTGCCCTTGGGTTTTTACGCCCTAGGTGCATTATCTTGCACTTATCCACATTAAATTTCAGTTGCCAGAGTTCTGACCATTCTTCTAGTTTTCCTAAATCCTTTTCCATTTGGCGTTTCCCTCCAGGAACATCAACCCTGTTACATATCTTTGTGTCATCAGCAAAAAGACACACCTTCCCATCGAGGCCTTTTGCAATATCACTTATGAAGATATTAAACAAAATTGGTCCCAGTACAGATCCCTGTGGAACCCCACTGGTAACATGACCTTGTTTTGAATGTTCTCCATTGACTACAACCCTCTGTTGTCTGTCACTCAGCCACTGCCTAATCCACTCAACAAGATGGGAGTCCATGCTCAATGACTGCAGTTTATTGATAAGTCTTCTATGTGCGACAGTGTCAAAAGCCTTACTAAAATCTAGATATGCGATGTCTACTGCACCTCCACCGTCTATTATTTTAGTCACCCAGTCAAAAAAATCTATAAGATTTGTTTGACATGATCTCCCTGAAGTAAACCCATGTTGTTTTTCATCTTGCAATCCATGGGATTTTAGATGTTCCACAATCCTATCCTTTAATAGGGTTTCCATTAATTTGCCTACTATTGATGTCAGACTCACTGGTCTATAGTTGCTCGATTCCTCCCTACTACCTTTCTTGTGAATGGGCACAACATTTGCCAATTTCCAATCTTCCGGGACGACTCCTGTTACTAATGATTGGTTAAATAAATCTGTTAGCGGTTTTGCCAGCTCACCACTAAGCTCTTTTAATAAATTTGGGTGTATTTCATCAGGCCCCTGTGACTTATTTGTCTTCACCTTAGACAGCAAACTTAGAACATCTTCCTCTGTAAAGATACATGCATCAAATGATTTATTAGTCATCCTTTCTAGTGGAGGTCCTTCTCCTTTTTCTTTTGTAAAAACTGAACAGAAGTATTCATTAAGGCAGTCGGCTAGCCCTTTATTCTCTTCTACATACCTTCCGTCCTTTGTTTTTAATTTAGTTATTCCTTGTTTTAATTTCCTTTTTTCATTTATATATCTGAAGAATGTCTTATCCCCTTTTTTCATAGACTGAGCTAGTTTTTCTTCTGCCTGCGCTTTAGAAGTTCTTATAACTTGCTTGGCCTCTCTCTGCCTAATCTTGTAGATTTCCTTATCTTCATTGCTCTGGGTTTATTTATAATTCCAAAATGCTAGCTTTTTATTTTTAATGATTTGGGCCACTTCTGCTGAGTACCACAGTGGTCTCTTCCTTTTTTTGCTTTTACTGACAAGTCTAATGCAATTTTCTGTTGCCTTCAATAATGCACCTTTTAAGTAGTCCCATTTCTCCTGGACTCCATGTAATCCGTTCCAGTCTGATAAGGACTCATTTATGACTAATTTCATTTTTGAAAAGTCTGTTTTTCTAAAATCTAAAACTTTTGTTTTTGTGTGGTGGGACTCTTTCACAGTTCTTATATTAAACCACACTGACTGGTGATCACTAGATCCCAAGGTTTCGCCTACAATGACATCATATACCGAATCCCCATTTGTGAATACCAAATCCAAAATGGCCTCCCTCCGGGTTGGCTCCTCAACCACTTGTTGTAGAGATAACCCCAGTAGGGAATTTAGAATATCTGTACTCCTGGTAGAACTTGCTATTTTGGCTTTCCAGTTTATATCTGGAAGATTGAAATCTCCCATAATGATAACTTCTCCTTTCATTGTCATTTTAGCTATTTCTTCAACTAGTAGATCTAGTTCTTTAACTTGACCAGGTGGTCTATATATCACACCTACACGAGTTACTGCATGGTTAGCAAACTGCAACGGAACCCAAACTGACTCTATGTTGGCCTCACCAACTTGTATTAGGTTAGATTTAATGCTATCTTTCACATACAGGGCCACTCCTCCTCCTTTCTTGCCTTCTCTGTCTCTTCTGTATAAAGAGTACCCTGGTATGGTTATGTCCCAGTCATTTCTTTCATTAAACCATGTCTCCGTAACAGCCACTAAATCTACATTCTCAGATGCCATTATTGACCCAAGTTCATTGATTTTTTTACCTAAACTGCGAGCATTTGTAGACAGGACTCTGAGCTTATCATTTCTTAACCTCTGTGCTTCTGACCTGTTCTGGCATTGTTTCGGGGGGCAATTGGACTCTTTTATTTTCACTCTTTTGCCCCCCCTTCCTAGTTTAAATACTCTTCCGCAAATTCTTGGAGTTGTTCACTAAGTACATTTGTTCCTTTGAGAGAAAGATGCAAACCATCTTTTTTGTACAGTTCCTTTCTATTCCAAGTAGAGCTATCATGAGAAACAAAGCCAAATCCTTGCTCTTGACACCATTTACCAAGCCATATGTTGAACTCCTTTATGCGCCTCTGCCTATCATTCTGAACATTATGCACAGGCAGAACTTCAGAAAATGAAATGGTGGATGCAAAATCCTGTACGTCATTACCAAGTGTGATAAAAGATTTTTTCACCTCTGACACTTCATTGCAAGCCAGGTCATTTGTCCCTAGATGGACAAGAACATCCACGTCCCCTTCCTGCTTTGCTTGCTTAACAATATTAATAATACGTCTTCTATCTCTTCTAGCAGTAGCCCCAGGGAGACATCTCACAAAACCATTTTCTTTAAGCTCCACTCTTCTTATGATTGAATCACCCAGCAACAGCTGCTTCCTTTGAGACTTCACTTTATCTTTTTTGTTGCATACATTAGACATAGGAGTCGATGGTTTCTCACCCTCTGTGCTTGAGTCCATATCCATGTTGTCCTTACATTCTGAGAGTGCTGCAAATGAATTATGGAGAACCACCGACTGTGGGACATGTCTTCTATCCACCACTCTAAGTCTTCCAGAACCTACATTAACCCATCTGCCATTTCTGGGGGTCCTCTGTGGCAGTGGCATTGCAGCAGTCCTAGCTGGAGTTTGTTTAACAGATAATTTAAATATTTCAGATTTCAAAAATGCAATTTCCTGCTGCAGTAAGGAGAACTGTCTACAGATCTGACAGCATCCGAATCTCCAAAGAGTGGAACATGAAATAAATGCACAACAATTCCTGCACTGAACTGTCTGGAGATGCACCGACTTGGATTTCAGCCTAGTATATGATGTTATTAGTCAGATATGTGAATTGTCCACTACCCTTTGTATTGTAAGTCAAACGTATATGGTATTTTCCCAAACTTAACCCCTTCTCAACTGCCATACATCCAGGGCCGTCTTTACCGCAGGGCAAAAGGGGCAGCTGCCCCGGGCCCAGTTGCTCCTGGGGGGCCCAAGCAGCATTTTACTTGGATTTTACTTGGGCCCCCTATATTTTGTTGCCGCTGCCGCCCGCCGGCCCTGTAACATAACAAAGTCATGGTCCGGACTCCGGACTATAGAAAAAGAGAGTGAGGAGGGGGCGGGGCCCGGGGCCGCTCTGCGCTCCGCTCTGCTGCCTGGCCTGCCTGTCTCTTTAACAGAGCAGACCAGTGGCTGCTGGAGCCAGGGCCGTCTTTACCGCAGGGCAAAAGGGGCAGCTGCCCCGGGCCCAGTTGCTCCTGGGGGGCCCAAGCAGCATTTTACTTGGATTTTACTTGGGCCCCCTATATTTTGTTGCCGCTGCCGCCCGCCGGCCCTGTAACATAACAAAGTCATGGTCTGGACTCCGGACTATAGAAAGAGAGAGTGAGGAGGGGGCGGGGCCCGGGGCTGCTCTGCGCTCAGCTCTGCTGCCTGGCCTGCCTGTCTCTTTAACAGAGCAGACCAGTGGCTGCTGGAGGGTGATGCAGCTGCCGCACAGGCAGAGAGAAGAAGGAGGCGGAGCCCCAGCCGGCAGCCACAACAGACAGCCTGAGCCAGCCAAGCAACAACAGAACTTACAGGTATTTGGTAGCCATGGGGGGGGGGGGGGGCTCATATAGGACAGGGGAGGGGGGCTCATATAGGACAGGGGAGGGGGGGGCTCATATAGGACAGACAGGGGGGGGCTCATATAGGACGGGGGGGCTCATATAGGACAGGGGGGCTCATATAGGACAGGGGGAGCTCATATAGGACAGGGGAGGGGGGGCTCATATAGGACAGACAGGGGGGGGCTCATATAGGACAGGGGGGGCTCATATAGGACAGGGGGGGGCTCATATAGGACAGGGGGGGGGCTCATATAGGACAGGGGGGGGCTCATATAGGACAGGGGGACAGTGTGTGCTTTCCTGCTACTACATCAACCCCCCCCCCCCAGGGATCTTGGGGGCATTAAGGGTTGGACTTTAACTCCTTGCTGCTGATTTTGAGTGTGCCAGTGTGTGTGTCCATCCCTGTGTGTGTGTGTCCGTCCCTGTGTGTGTGTGTCCGTCCCTGTGTGTGTGTGTGTGTGTCCGTCCCTGTGTGTGTGTCCGTCCCTGTGTGTGTGTGTGTGTGTGTGTGTCCGTCCCTGTGTGTGTGTGTGTGTCTCTCCCTGTGTGTATCACCATGCCCACAGTGTTCCTATGTCTTGACGCAGCTGCTTCAGAACGTTCTGTGCGGGACAAGAGGAAGAAGATGGAAGAGGAGGCAGCGCCAGCATGGAGTCTGTGCGATAGACACAGGGAGGCACACTAAGGACGAAGGTAACACTTCCACATGATCTACACTAGTGTTATCTGTGGTTTTACATAGGACTGCAGGTAACACTACTACATTATTTAGCACTAGTGTTATCTGTGGTTTTACATAGGACTGCAGGTAACACTACCACAAGGTTAGCTCGCACAGGGCGCCTGAACACCGGCCCTGGCTGCGCACCCCAGCGCCAAGGGATGACGTCACTGATGTAATATGCCTCTTATATGTGGAGAGCGGTGATGTCACAGATGTAATATATCACCTATATATGGACAGCGGTGATGTCACTGATGTAATATATTACTTATAAGTGATATATTACATCAGTGACATCACCACTCTCCACACATAAGTAATATATTACATCAGTGACATCACTGCTGTCCACATATACCGGTAAGTAATATATTACATCAGTGACATCACCGCTCATCACATATATGTGGAGAGCGGTGATGTCACTGATGTAATATATCGCCTATATGTGGACAGCGGTAATGTCACTGATGTAATATATCACTTATATGTGGAGAGCGGTGATGTCACTGATGTAAAATATCACTTATATGTGGAGAGCGGTGATGTCACTGATGTAATATATCATTATATGTGGAGAGTGTTCATGTCACTGATGCAATACAGCGCTCCAGATGGCGAGCAAAATGGTCGCCAATGTGCCTTAAAATTTGCAGATGGCGACAAGACTTGTCATAGACTACAGGCCTGAGGTCTATTTGGTAGTGAAATCCCAGCGCAGGCAGGCGTGATGATGTCATCACGCCCGCCTGTGCCAGGACGCGGTGAGGTGTGCGCGTCTGCGTTGCACCATCCCTCGCCGTACCAGCAGCTAGTGAGCGCCAGTGAAAGGAAACAGGTGAGTATAAGATTTTCGCTTTTTTTTAAGGTGTGGGAAGGCGGGATCCAGGGGGCCCAAGTAAATTCTTTCCCAGGGTCCAATCAATATTAAAGACGGCCCTGCATACATCTATATACGTGCTATCGCCCCATACCCCGTGCAGATAGCATGTATATTAACGTTATGGCAGCTCTTTAAGCCAAGTATCGCAAAGCGCTTGAATTAAAGCTTCTGCTGCTGTCAGGGACAGAGTACAGTTCAGTAATGCCGGCAAGGGACCAATCAGAGTGGTCCTTTGTCGGCAATCACTCCAATTGGTTAGTCTATGCAGATTACCCAATTGGAGCGCAGCAGTGTAAACATGCCAGTTTCAGGCTCTGATTTGCAGTCTGCAGATCAGAGCCTGAAATCAGGCATTAGCTGATCTGTGCCCCTCATCTGCACCCCCTGCCCCAATCTGAGCCCCCATCTGTGCGCTGTAATGTGTCCTGCCAGCCCCTGGGCCCTCTGCCCGATCAGCGCCAGCTACCCATCATCTGTGCCCCTGCTTTTAACTTTGGCGGCCGTGCTCTGCACATGCCGGCCCCTGGCTCTAACTGTCCACTGCCCCCATATGAGCCCCCTGCCCCCATCTGTGCCCCCTGTTGCGTTCTTGCTAAACGTGATGGCGGTGGCTCAGTTCCTAAGCCATCGCCATCAGCAGCAAGTGTCAGCTGTATGCTGACACTCTGCTATAACCCCATAGATCCCGCTGTTCCCTCTCTCAACCATCGGACTGCTTTCCAAAGGCGTCCAGTGTTACCATCTATCAGGAAACCTGATAGTACTATATTTTGCAATGCAAGAGCATTGCAAAGTATAGTACAACCATCAGCCCCACTGGATCTTCAAGATCCAAGCGGGACTTAATAAAAAAGTGTGAAAGTAAATAAATAAAAATGTAAATTAAAAAGAAAATAAGCAGCCTTTTCACATATCTGCTCATTTAGAAGAGATTAAAAAATGTAAAAAATAAAATGAACTACACATAATTGGTATCACCGCGTCTGTAATGACCTGATCTATAAAATTATTATGGTACTAATCCCGCATGGTAAACGCTGTAAAAATAAAAAACTTTCGGAATATCATTTATTTTTTTGCCTCACCTCCCAAATAAAATTAATAAAAATTGATCAAAAAGTCATATGCATACCAAAAATGATATCAATAAAAATTATAGCCCATCCCTTATATAACTATGTTGATGGAAAAATAAAAAAGTTATGGGTCTTAGATTTTGGTGATGCAAAAAAAATAAATGTTTTTAGTGATTTTATGATATAAAGGTCATAGAACAGGAAAAAGCAATACAAATTTGGTGTTGCCATAACCGTATCAACCCACAGAATAAAATTATCATATCAAATATACCACATGGAGAACCCCATAAACAATAAAAATATAAAACGCTGACAGAAATGCAATTTATGCCTGCTTCCCCAAAAAAATTTAAAAAAAGGCGCTCAGAAAGTCATATAGACCCAAAATTGTACCAGTAAAAATTACAGCCCATCCTGCAAAAAAAATAAAAATCAAGCTCTCACAAAGCTACATTGATGGAAAAATCTAAAAGTTATGGGTCTTCGATTTGGTGATGCAAAAAAGAAAAAGGTTAATAAAAAGTAATTTTATGATATAAAAGTGGTAGAGCTTAATAAATAAATACTAATTTGGTATCACCATAACTGTATCAACCCACAGAAAAAATTATCTTATCAAATATACCACATGGAGAACCCCAAAAAAATAAAAATAAAAAAACACTGGCAGAATTGCCATATTAGCCCACTTCACCTCACAAAAAATGTAATAAAAAGCGATTAAAAAGTCATATGTACCAAAAAAATTGTACAATTAAAAACTACAGCCCATCCCGCACAAAATGAGCCCCCACACAGCTCAATTAACAAAAAATAAATAAAAATGCTATGGCCCTTAAAATCTATTTCAGCAAATTCCATGTTAGAAAATACAGATGCCGTTTCTGTTGTGCTCCTTTCCTTTTGAATTCTGCTATCTGCCCATACAGCAGTTTACGACCACATACACGTGGTATTGCCTTTTTCTTGTAAAAATATAATTTTTCATTTTCACAGCCAAGTGTTTCTAAATATTATGAAGCGCCTCTGAGGTAAAAGTAGTCAGTAAACCCCTCAATAAATTCTTTGAGGCGTGTAGTTTTCAAAATGGAGTCACTTTTGGGGGATTTCTTCTGTTGGGGTGCCTTAGTGTGCCTTCAAATATGACACAACACCCAAAAGCCATTCCAGCAAAATCTGCTCTCCAAAAACAAATGTTGCTCCTTTCCTTCTAAACCCTGCCGTGTTCCCATACAGCTGTTTACGAACATAAATGGGGTGTTTTTGTAAGCTGCAGAATCAGGGTAATAAATAGAGAAGAGCGAATTTCCGCTTATGAAATTCGTTCACACTTTGTTGGTAAAAGGTGAATTGCGTTATAGATTCCGTTACCACAGACCATAACGCAATTCTATGACGGAATGCATAACTGAATGCCTTTAGAGACATTCCATTATTCATTCTGTCATAATAGAAGTCTATGGGCTGCAAAACGGATCTGTCCCGTTTCTGTTGTGCAGGGGCATTGCTGTAAATTTAGATGTTGGCGGATTAACCCCTTGTATGCCACGTTCAAAGCTGACTGTGGCATACAGGGGGTTTGCGGGGGTCAGCAGCTCCATTTACTTCGCCATCAGGTCCCTGCGCTGCGGAGTCAGGGACCTGAAGGCTGAGAAGGCAGGCAAATGTCTCACAATCACTGACAGGTAATGCATTACAATACAATACGCAGCACCATTTTACTGGATTCGTCAAAAACAAACCCGAAAAACTTTGAGTTCAGCTGCCGGACGAAATTTTGGAAAGTCATATTTACTCCTCAACAGTGCATCATTTATAGAGAACCTCATGGCCATTATACTTTTTGCAGCCATATACTTTTTATTTTTGTAGGAGACACATAATTATATATTAGTGCATACATAACTCTATATATAGTGTCTGAGTGTGTTTGAAGACAAGTATTTGGTGGTCCATCGTGGACCTTACTTATATCGTTCAATTACAGTATGTCTGACTACAAGTAATTATTGGCTTTCAGATTCATTTTTTTCATACTATATAACAACTATATAATAGGTGGAATTGACCATCCACTGATGAACTGTAACCTGAATGTTACAGGGAAGCATGTTGGGATTAGTGGCCACTTTGTGGATGGATAATGGATTGTGTGATATTTACAACATATAGGTCCCATTCACATGATGATGACCTATCCCGGAGTTTTTGTGCCTTACAGTCTCTTGATACTCCACCAGAACCTATTTTGCCGGCAGGTCATTGTGGCTGCGGTCTCTTCCGATTTGACGACAGAGATTGCTGTGGGACAACACTTGGCTCCAGTCCACTCCCCTGAAGATAAGTTGTTTGTTCCCGTCATTTGCGTCTCTGACTATTAGGTGAGTGCCACAATTCTGTTTTTAGTGGGCATCTTAGCATTAATGCCACCAAGGAACTAGTTTCCAGGTTTTACTGGTGGCCCACCTTGTCTAGAGATATCCAGTCATATGTGTCCTCTTGTGAGGTTTGTGCCAGGTTCAAGACTCCTAGGTACCGTCTGGTCGGTGAGTTGCGACCGCTGCCTATCCCCAGTAGACCTTGGTCCCATATTTCCATGGATTTTATTACCGACCTACCGGTTTCAGGGGGTAAGTCAGTTATGTGGGTAGTCGTTGACAGGTTTAGCAAAATGGTTAATTTCATTCCTCTGTCAAAATTGCCCAATGCTAAAACTTTAGCTTCCCTTTTCGTGGACCAGGTAATACTTCTACACGGAATTCCAAAGAATGTGGTTTCGGATACAGATGTTCAATTCGTCTCAAAATTTTACATAGTAACATAGTACATAAGGCCAAAAAAAGACATTTGTCCATCCAGTTCGGCCTGTCATCCTGCAAGTTGATCCAGAGGAAGGCAAAAAAAAACAACCTGTGAGGTAGAAGACAATTTTCCCCACTTTAGGGGAATAAAAAATTCCTTCCCGACTCCAATCAGGCAATCAGATTAAATCCCTGGATCAACAACCCCTTTCTAGTAGCTATAGGCTGCAATATTATTACACTACAGAAATACATCCAGGCCCCTCTTGAATTCCTTTATTGTACTCACCATCATCACCTCCTCAGGCAGAGAGTTCCATAGTCTCACTGCTCTTACCGTAAAGAATCCTCTTCTATGTTTGTGTACAAACCTTCTTTCCTCCAGACGCAGAGGATGTCCCCTCGTCACAGTCACAGTCCTGGGGATAAAGGGATGATGGGATAGATCTCTGTACTGACCCCTGATATATTTATACATAGTAATTAGATCTTCCCTCAGTCGTCTTTTTTCTAAAGTGAATAACCCTAATGTTGATATTTCAGGGTTCTGTAGTTGCCTCATTCCAGTTATTACTTTAGTTGTCCTTCTTTGGACCCTCTCCAGCCCTGCTATGTCTGCCTTGTTCACAGGAGCCCAGTACTGTACACAGTACTCCATGTGTGGTCTGACTAGCGATTTGTAAAGTGGTAGGGCTTTGTTCTTATCACGGGCATCTATGCCCCTTTTGATGCAACCCATTATCTTATTGGCCTTGGCAGCAGCTGCCTGACACTGGTTTTTGCAGCTTAGTTTGCAGTTTATTAAAATTCCTAGATCCTTTTCCATGTCAGTGTTACCGAGTGTTTTACCATTTAGTATGTACAGGTGCCTTGCATTATTCCTTCCCATGTGCCTAACTTTAAATTTGTCAGTGTTAAACCTCATCTGCCACTTATCTGCCCAAGCCTCCAGTCTATCCAGATCGCTCTGTAGTAGTATACTGTCCTCTTCAGTGTTAATTACTGTACACAGTTTAGTGTCATCTGTGAAAATTGATATTTTACTATGCAAGCCTTCTACAAGATCATTAATAAATATATTGAAGAGAATACGGCCCAATACTGACCCCTGAGGTACCCCACTAGTGACAGTGACCCAATCCAGATGTGAAAACCTTGTGGCATTACACCCAAGAGGATTCGAAGCTGTAATTGCTGCCAAAGGTGATTCAACTAAGTACTAAGTAATGTATTTTTATTTTCAGTATTAACAAATATTTCAAACATTCTGTGAGAAATGGACAACAATTCTCATAACTTTTATTATCTGTGTATGTTTTATACCTGTCGTGTGATCCCATATATGTTCATGCAATTCTGTGATTGTACGTGCCGTTCCGTCTGGGCCTGCAGTTAGAATACGCATTACCCTTGGAGGAAATCAGTTTATCACCTGAATGTTAAAAAACTGTCCCTTTGCAAGTGATAATGAAGATGGTTCCTGGAAATGTAGACACTCAGACAGCATGGGTCCAGAAGCCTTTCAAATACAATGCCAGAGGATGAGGAAAATATCTCAGAAGCAATAACTCATCTCTGGTACAATGCACGCATTAATAATTGTGATCATTGCATTCCGCGTGATGTGGGCATCGTAGGGGGTCTAAACATCCCATCCCTGACAGCCAGCATTCCCACATAACCAGTATCTCACCTTCTGGGACACAATTTAGGGATCCGATCAACATTGGGTTGTGTTCCGCTTTCCTCCTGTCCCCGGAAAAAACTGAATGGATTCTGACCACACAAATTGTTGAATGAAAACCTTTCTGCTTTTTATCTTTCTGCTTTTATTTTTATACTGTTTTGTGCACATTTATGTATGTCTTATTTCTTGCAACTTTTTTGGAACGAAGTACTGTACCTTTTTAGTACATTAAAGCACATCTTTAATGGTTTTGTCTTGTGCCCTGAACGAACCCAGTAACCTCCATTTTTTAAGTGTATGAGTGCGGTTTGCGTTACCGTTTATTTGCTATAAGTGTGGCCGGTGCTACTGCGGGCCTGCTTGCGAGTGGGGCGTTGTGGGGTTTCCTATGAGCCCTTAATTAATCAGTGTATTGATTTAAATGTCATAGATGGTGGAAGTGTGTAGGGGTGCATGAGAGTCTGTGTCAGGGTGTGATCGAGGCTCAATCTGAGGCCTGTGTGTAGGGGCGCAAGAGATTGAGTGCATGAAATAGATTGACCCTTGGCAGTCGCACCCGGATCACGTGATAGGGTGGTTCCCATACTTAACACATTCTGTTTTCACTTTATGGGGTACTGGGTGCAGAATGATTGGGAATAGTTTACATAAACACGACAGCGTGTTCCAGTTCCTGCCAATATTCAGCAACTTTGCACAGCTATTGAAGAGGAGTGGACCAACATTCCACAGGCCACAATCAAAAACCTGATCAACTCTATGCGACAGAGATGTGTTGCACTGCTTGAGGCAAATGGTGGCCACACCAGATACTGACTGGTTTTCTAACCCCCCCCCCCCCCAGTAGGGCAAAACTGTGCATATTTCAGAGTGGCTTTGTATTGTGGGCAGTCTATGGCACACCTGTGCAATATTCATGCTGTCTAATCAGCACTTTGATATGCCACACGTGAGGTGTGATGAAATATCTCAGCAAAGGAGAATTGCTCACTAACACAGATTTAGACAGATTTGTGAACAATATTTGAGAGTAATGGGTCTTTTGTGTATGTAGAAAATGTTTCAGATCTTTGAGTTCAGCTAATGCAAAATGGGAGCAAAACCAAAAGTGTTGCATTTATATTTTTGCTCAGTGTGTGTATGTGTGTATATATATATATATATATATATATATATATATATATGTTGGTAAGGCTGAAGTTCAGTCTGCATTTGTGGGAGGGGCTTGAGCCTTTTTAAACCCCACTCCCCTCACCTCAGTGGGCGTTCCGGTTCATGGATATTCACTGGCTATTGTTACGTGTGTCTCCTTGTATCTACGGCCGCCTCGTGCAGAGTTCGTCTCTTCGAGTGGTAAGTAGGGGGCTCTTTCGCAGGGCAGAGGACAGCGGCAGTCCGGCTCCTTCCCACCGCTTCATTCTGCGGGTGCGTTCCAGCGTGGAACGCACACGCTTCCGGGTTCCCTTCACCGCCCGTCTCCCTGTCTGTCTGGCGGCCCGGCGACGGGGAGCGCACCTGGTAGCCGGCACGGCTCTTCCGTGCCGGGGGGGGGGAAACTTGTCTGGCCGACTCACCTCTTCCCCGAACAACGGCGCACGGAGTCGTGCGTTCCAGGGTGGAACGCATGCACTCCCTGGTGCCGGTCCCCGGCCTCTCTCCAGGCTTCCGGCGGCGGGCGGCCCGGGGATGAGTGTGCGCACCACGGCATCTCCCCAATCATGGGGGGGGGTGTTCTTGGGGGGAGGCTGGAGCACGAGTCGGCACCTTCGGCCTAGAAACCGGCGCACGGAAGCGTGCGTTCCAGGGTGGAACGCACTCGTCTTCCGGCGCCGGCAGTGACGTCACCCACCCCCCTGGCCGATCTCCCTGGTTACGATGTCAGCTTGCGTTCCACGTGGAGCGCGGGGCTCACGGGCAGCCGGGCCAGACAAGGGAAAAGGGGGGGGGAGAGGAGGTTTAGTTCTCCAGATGACTACACGGTCCTGGCCCACTGGGCAGGGCCCTGGGCAAGTCGGCCATTGAGTGTTCTAAAACCCACCATCAGTGCAAGGGAACCACACAAAAAAAAAAAAAAAACACCATATAGAAAAACAAATGAGATATAAAACCGCCATACAGGGAAAATAAAATGTAATTAAAACCACCATATAGAAAATAAAATAAAATATAAAACCGCCATAGAGAAAAAATTAATAAATAATTATTATAAACCCGCAATATCACCCAAAAAAATAAAAATAAAATTCCCCTGGCGTCACCACGCCAGGGTACGCCTTTTTTCAAAATACAAGGATGGGTATCCTACATAGGACTAGCCTGGCTCCCTCGCACCTCTGGCACCTGGTCACGCCCAGGGTTGTCTGGTCTTCCTGGTTCGCCCAGGCCGCCGTTGTCTTCATGTCACTAGGTCTTTTGTCTGCTGGGCACAGTCGGGTGTCCGGTCACGGTTTGGTGGCGCCTCCTTCTTCCCTGGTACGCCCAGGGCACGGTACACTCCTGGTACGCCCGGGTCTTCATGTTTTTTCTTCTCTAACACACGGGTTCACGCACCTGTCCTTCGACTTATTTCAAGTCTTCTAAGGGGCCATCCTTCGGCTGCTCCTCTGGTCGTTCTTGCTTTCCGTAACTCCTAGGTTCATGTCTTACCACTGCCCTTCGCGGGCCGCTGCTACGCGCAGCCTCTATCTCATGGCTACGCGCCTTCTCTCCTGTCAACCGCCTGGTATGCTCAGGCGGCTCTCTTCGGTCAGGTGTCCGGTCCGATGCGCTCGGATGGTTACTTGGCCTTAGGGTGCGCCCCAAGCCTGGCCAGTTTGCCTGGTTCCGCAGGTTGGAGGGCACCCATTTCCTCTGCGCTTTCAAATGTTTTTTCGCCTATTGCTTTATTTACAGGAGTTTGTTCCTATTTCTCCGTTCCTTTCGGTCCTGTTCAGGTAAGTTCGCACTGGCGCCACCTCGGGCCCAGTCAGGTCATGTTCACGCTTTAATTATGCCTTCGTCTGTTCGGTTAGGCCAGGTTCGACTGAGCCGTCCCGCGAATTCTATTACCGGTACGTGTTTCTCTATCGTGCACCAATCCGAATTCCATTACGTCATCACCCTCTAGTTTTTTTTTTTTTTTCTTTTTCCCCTTTATTTTGTCATGCCTTTTATCTTTTAGCTGCTCTGCCATGTCTCGGGCCTCGGATATGGAGGACGGCCTGTCCATCTCCGGCTCGATCATGTCAAGCCAGGCGGGTCCCTCATCCCTTCGGGGCTGGACCATCCCGAAGCTGTTGGCTGAGCTAAACCGAAGAGGCATTCTGCACCCGGCCACCGCAAGGAAGGCAGAGCTGTACTAACTGCTCATGACCAGCCCCAGCACTGCGGCGGTGCAGCAGGAGGCGTCGGCCATCCAGTTGTCCCTGGTACAGCTACAGTCGACCCTAAATTCCTTGGTAGACTCGGTGGCAGATGTTCGGGCAAGGGTTTCAGAGCTCGAATCCCGGACACCCGTGACACCCCCGGCTCCCGTCCCGCTGATGGCTCCATCCACATCGGGTTGGCTGGCTACAGGTACGCCAAGACCCATTCCCCAGGTGTCCCCCTTTCACTTCATTCCCGATAACCTCAAGAGAGACATTCTGGCAGGGAAAGATGTCAATCTGGCATCAATCCTCGTTGCCGCTCAAGATGTACCCGAGAATCGGGTCATCAACTGTGGCGATGTGTCCGTGGTCCTTCGGGCCAAAGACTCACGGCTCAACCGCAAGTTGACAAACCCGGAATTTTCCTGGCTTTCAGCCTCTTCAGGGACATCGTCTGCACCGCGCAGCCGGAAAGGAGAGAGGAGCTGGACAGCTATTTATACCTGGTCACTGACCTGGGGCACAAGTATGGTGGGTCCGCCTTCTATGGCGTTCGGCAGCTCTGGCCCAGTTCCAGTATGTCACCAGCTGGTGATTGACACAGAGCTCTTTTGCCGTCACTTCGCTGGCCTCAGGGCTCCCAACTGTGCGACGTGTCAATCAATCTTCCACTCTTCTGAATGGTGCCCTAATACCGCACACCCGTCCCAGGATAGGGCCATCCCGGGGACCTCCGGGTCATTTCCATCTAACCCCTCCACGGACAAGCTGGGCAGACCCATTGTCTACTTGGGGAAGAGCCAGGTCTGCAATAATTTCAATTCAGGGGGGTGCTCATATGCCAGCTGCAGGTCACTCCATGTCTGCTCCCTGTGCTTCAGGGCCCACCCACAGTCTGCCTGCCCCAAAAAGTCTGCCAAAGGGTCCTGACTAGCGGACATCAACGTGGACCTCTTGGCGGCACTCCTTCGCGATCACCACGATCAGGATTTTGTGGCGTTCCTGTTGGCAGGCTTCCGTCAGGGGTTCCACACAGGGCTCATCACTCTGCCACAAGTGCCCTGGGAGGGCAGGAATCTGCTGTCTGCCACCCTGGACCCTCCAGCAACTAGCGAGTTGCTCCCACTAGCGAGGTAGCCAAGGGGTTTCTCATAGGCCCGTTCCCGCGCATCCCATTTTCCTCTTGGCGTATCAACCCCATCGGCTTAGTGGCAAAGAAGAACACCAATAAAAAAAGATCGATTTATAATCTGTCCGCCCCTCATGTTTCCGGAATTCCTAGCCTTAATTCCCTGATTCCCTCGGAGGAATTTGCCATGCGTTACTCCTCGGTGGACGACGCTTGGTTGGCAAAGGTTGACATCGCAGATGCGTTTAAACTCCTCCCCATCCTACCTCAGTTGTGGCAGTTCTATGGCATCGAGTGGGCCGGGCAGTATTTTTTCGCCAACAGGCTCACGTTTGGATCCAAGAGTAGCCCATGGTTATTCGACCAGCTGGCCAAGGCGCTACATTGGATCCTGATCCATCATGGGGGCCTCCGGTCAGTCATCCACTACCTCAATGACTTTCTAGTTGTCGAGGATCCGCAGGGCGGGTCCGGCATCCTCACCGTCCTCCTCGGGATATTCGCCAGTCTGGCTGTTCCGATCGCTGAGTCAAAGACTGAGGGTCCCGCCAAGAGGGTCTCATTCTTGGGCATCGTCCTGGATTCGGTTCTATTGCAGGCCAGCCTACCAGAAGAGAAGCTCACTCAGTGTCGGGAGGTCATTTCCAATGCGGCAGCCACGGGGTTCCTCACTAGAGTCGAGTTGCAGTCTCTTCTGGGGCGGCTAAATTTTGCCTCCAGGATTATGCCCCAGGGGAGGACTTTTGTGTCAAGGCTGCTCCAGCTTCTTCCCTCGGCACCCGAACAGGACAGCGTCATCCGGTTGGATGGCCAGGCCATGGCAGACTTGGCCATGTGGGAGTTGTTCCTATCTCGATGGAACGGCGTCTCCTTTTTTGTATCGCCTTGGTCTCCCTCCTGCCCGACCATTTTTTCAGACGCTGCTGCATCTTGAGGCTACGCGGCCATTTGGGGTCCCCATTGGCTAGCGGATCGTTGGCCCAATACCATCTTAGAGGAGGCCGAATCCATCTGCACCTCCTCCCTGTTGGAGTTGTACCCCATCGTTGCAGCGGCACAGGCATGGGGTCACCTCTGGGCTAACTTGCCGGTGATGTTTGTGACAGATAACCAGGCCTTGGTTGACATCTTGTCCAAGGGCAGGGCCAAGTCCCCCAAGATCATGGCGCTTTTACGCCAGCTGGTTTGGCTGGCCCTGTGACACAACTTCCATGTGCATTGTAGCCACATCCCGGGTGAGAAGAATGTGGCAGCCGACGCGCTGTCCAGGTTTAATTTCAAACTCTTTTTTCAGGTCATGCCGGAGGCTGAGCCGCTCAGATATCCCACCCCGCCTTTCAGTTCCCTGACAATGGACTAGGCATGCTCGTCTCTTCGGCAAGGGACTTGGCGCAGCAGTCCCTCGCCCCCAATATGGCCAGGAACTATCTTTCAGGCCTGAGAACTTTCCAGGAGTTTTCGCGTCTGCACCCGCAGTCTGGCCTGGCGGACGTTCCTTACATCATGGCCTTCATCGCCCATTGTCACCACCAGTTACACCTCTCCTACAACACCATTAAGTTGTACCTGTCGGGCGCCCAACACCACACTATGCTCCGCAACCCAGGGGGCGGGTCCATTTTTGCTGCGCACGCAATCAAGGCCACCTTGCGAGGGGTCCAGAAGGGTAGGTCCAATCCCCCGTCCCGCAGGCAGGGCATCACGGGGGAGAGGTTCCGGAAATTGTCTTCAGCCCTGGATGGTGCTCCTTTTGGGCCCTTCTCCAGCTTGATTGTTAAAGCTGCTATGTATTTGGCCTTTTACGGCTTCCTTAGGCCAGGCGAGTTCTCGTGCAGTACGGCAGGACGGTGCAGTCTGCACAGAGAGCAGCTGGTGCGGGATGTAGACCATTACGCGCTGAAGATAATTACCACCAAAACTAGTCAAACAGGCCCCCCGGTGAAGGTTCAGTTTTTCCCCATTGGTAATGAATGGTGCCCAGTACAGGTGTTTGACCAGTTCATCCTCGCCCTCCGGGATGCGCCACCTCACAGCCCTCTACTACCCCATCTCAAGGGAGCTCTCACCACAGCGCAGTTTATCAGCCACATCCGCACGGTTGCTGCTGGCTTAGGATTAGACTCAGGCGCTATATCCGGTCATTCCTTCCGCATTGGAGCAGCTTCCGCGGCTTCCCGGCGGGGGGTCCCCGCCCACGTCATCCGAAAGATGGGGAGATGGCGTTCGTCTTGCTTCACCAGATACATACCTAATCCGCAGGTGGAGATTTCGCAGGTGTTTCGGTCATTGGTGCTATAAGGTAATAAAGTCTTGCACCTTAACTATATTGTTGTCATTTTTGCCCCCTTTTAGGCTACTCTCATACCCGGCTCCAGGCACACCCCAGCCGGTTTAGGTTCCAGGCAGGCGCGCTGCCCGAGTTCGTATTTTAGCCTTGACCACAAGTTGGTAAGGCTGAAGTTCAGCCTGCATTTGTGGGAGGGGCTTGAGCCTTTTTAAACCCCACTCCCCTCACCTCAGTGGGCGTTCCGGTTCATGGACCCACCCACCCATTCCCTTCATTTCAAGGGTCCTCCTTAGGGTAGCCCCCTTTTACGCTACTCTCATACCCGGCTCCAGGCACACCCCAGCCGGTTTAGGTTCCAGGCAGGCGCGCTGCCCGAGTTCGTATTTTAGCCTTGACCACAAATATACAGTTGCAAGAAAAAGTATGTGAACCCTTTGGAATAATATGGATTTCTGCACAAATTGGTCATAAAATGTGATCTGATCTTCATCTAAGTCACAACAATAGACAATCACAGTCTGCTTAAACTAATAACACACAAATAATTAAATGTTGCCATGTTTTTATTGAACACACCATGCAAACATTCACAGTGCAGGTGGAAAAAGTATGTGAACCCCTAGACTAATGACATCTCCAAGAGCTAATTGGAGTGAGGTGTCAGCCAACTGGAATCCAATCAATGAGATGAGATTGGAGGTGTTGGTTAGAGCTGCCCTGCCCTATAAAAAATACACACCAGTTCTAGGTTTGCTTTTCACAAGAAGCATTGCCTGATGTGAATGATGCCTCACACAAAAGAGCTCTCAGAAGACCTATGATTAAGAATTGTTGACTTGCATAAAGCTGGAAAGGGTTATAAAAGTATCTCCAAAAGCCTTGCTGTTCATCAGTCCATGGTAAGATAAATTGTCTATAAATGGAGAAAGTTCAGCACTGCTGCTACTCTCCCTAGGAGTGGCCATCCTGTAAAGATGACTGCAAGAGAACAGCGCAGACTGCTCAGTGAGGTGAAGAAGAATCCTAGAGTGTCAGCTAAAGACTTACAAAAGTCTCTGGCATATGCTAACATCCCTGTTAGCGAATCTACGATACATAAAACACTAAACAGGAATGGATTTAATGGGAGGATACCACAGAGGTAGCCACTGCTGTCCAAAAAAAACATTGCTGCACGTTAACAGTTTGCAAAAAGGCACCTGGATGTTCCACAGCAGTACTGGAAAAATATTCTGTGGACAGATGAAACCAAAGTTGAGTTGTTTGGAAGAAACACACAGCACTATGTGTGGAGAAAAAGTGGCACAGCACACCAACATCAAAACCTCATAACAACTGTGAAGTATGGTGGTGGGGGCATCATGGTTTGGGGCTGCTTTGCTGCGTCAGGGCCTGGACGGATTGCTATCATCAAAGGAAAAATGATTTCCCAAGTTTATCAAGACATTTTGCAGGAGAACTTAAGGCCATCTGTCCACCAGCTGAAGCTCAACAGAAGATGGGTGTTGCAACAGGACAACGACCCAAAGCATAGAAGTAAATAAACAACAGAATGGCTAAAACAGAAGAAAATACGCCTTCTGGAGTGGCCCAGTCAGAGTCCTGACCTCAACCCGATTGAGATGCTGTGGCATGACCTCAAGAAAGCGATTCACACCAGAGATCCCAAGAATATTGCTGAACTGAAACAGTTTTGTAAAGAGGAATGGTCAAGAATTACTCCTGACCGTGGTGCACATTTGATCTGCAACTACAGGAAACGTTTGGTTGAAGTTATTGCTGCCAAAGGAGGTTCAACCAGTTATTAAATCCAAGGGTTCACATACTTTTTCCACCTGCACTGTGATGGTTTACATGGTGTGTTCAATAAAAACATGGTAACATTTAATTATTTGTGTGTTATTAGATTAGGCAGACTGTGATTGTCTATTGTTGTGACTTAGATGAAGATCAGATCACGTTTTATGACCAATTTGTGCAGAAATCCACATAATTCCAAAGGGTTCACATACTTTTTCTTGCAACTGTATATATATATATTGGCTTGATAATGGCTCTGTGAGAGAGCTGAAACGTTGCCTGTATCAACATGTGTTGAATAAATATCAAATTTTTTCACTTTTTTATCCAAGGAGTGCTACGTTATATTTATTTGGATTGTGTTTGGACCTCAGGACCAAGGGGATAACGCTGGTACCTGAACTGCTTGATAAATAGAAAACAGTCTCTAATCTTTGTGGTTACTTATCGGCGCTGCAGATCCACCAAGCGACGTGGGTACAAATTGCTTCACAGTCCAAATTTCCAGAAAATGTTGATCGCGCTGCCTTCTGAGTGTAGAGTTTCAATCTCAGAACCTTCTTTCCAATGCTCAGGTTATTCCACCTTGTAGCCAAACAATCGGTTACCAGAGGCTGGTGCACTCACATACCTGAACTGCTTGAAGCTAGGAGTGCTGCCCTGTGATTTTCTGGATATATAAATATATATATATATATATAAATATATTTAAGTACATACTGTATGACATAAATCATAAATACTACTAGATAGCTTGTTTGTTTCAAAATGTTAGAATTTTGAACATAAACTGGGCAAAGAAAAGGAAATAACCTATGAAAACAAAACTTGAATCCATGCTTACTGTATTTGAAACTGTATCCCCAAAGAAATTTTCCTAAATGGCCATTACTTGATGCCCCAGGACGAGCATTCTCGTCCTGCAGTCCTTCTGTTCCCCTATGTGCGGTGCCACGATCAGTCGGACCCCTGCTACATGGTGATAACGTAGATGCCTTTGGATTAACCCCTCATATGCCACGGTCAGAGCTGACTGCGGCATATGGGGGGATTGCGCTCCCTCTCCTGAGACATCAGTTCTTCCCGCTGCGGTAGCATGGACCCGATCATTGCCATGGCAGCCTCAAGCCATTCAAAGGCCTTGGTGCCCAGCAGATATGGTGGACTATGAGGCCCAGCCCCCAGGCTGTGTCTCATAGGCAAACTATTAGTGTATTACACTGTGTAATACACTGATAGTCAATGCAGTACAATACAGATGTATTGTGCTGCATTGAAACTGGGATCAGACCCTGTAATGTTAAAGTACCATAGTGGGACAAAAATAAAAGTGAAATAAATGTGTTTTTAACAAAAAAAATGAAAGTTTCAATAAAAAAAGCCCCTTTCACATAAAAAGAGACAAAAATAGAAAAAAAAACTGAAATATTAGATATCGCCGCGTGCTTAACAATCTGCTCTATAAAAATATCACATGATCCACTCTGTCTGGTCAACACCGTAAAAAGAAATGAATAAAAACTGTGCTAAAAAAAGCCATTTTATTTCACCTTTCATCACAAAAAGTGTAATAAGAAGTGATCAAAAAGTCATATGTACCCAAAAATAGTACCAGTCAAACTGTCATCTCATCCTGCAAAAAATGAGACCCTAACTAAGACAAGCGCCCCAAAAATAAAAAAGATATGGCTTTCAGAAAATGGAGACACAAAAATATGATTGTTTTTCTATGAAAAATGCTTTTATTGTGTAAAACCAAAATAAAATATAAAAAATAGACTAATTAGTAGAGTTGAGCGAACACCTGGATGTTCGGGTTCGAGAAGTTCGGCCGAACTTCCCGGAAATGTTCGGGTTCGGGGTCCGAACCCGACCCGAACTTCGTCCCGAACCCGAACCCCATTGAAGTCAATGGGGACCCAAACTTTTCGGCACTAAAAAGGCTGTAAAACAGCCCAGGAAAGAGCTAGAGGGCTGCAAAAGGCAGCAACATGTAGGTAAATCCCCTGCAAACAAATGTGGATAGGGAAATGAATTAAAATAAAAATTAAAAAAATAAAAATTAACCAATATCAATTGGACAGAGGTCCCATAGCAGAGAATCTGGCTTCACGTCAGCAGAGAATCAGTCTCTTCAGGCCATAGCAAAGAATCTGGCTTCATGTCAGCAGAGAATCAGTCTCTTCATGCCATAGCAGAGAATCTGGCTTCATGTCAGCGCAGAATCAGTCTTCATGTCATAACAGAGAATCAGGCTTCACGTCACCCACCACTGGAACAGGCCACTGTCACATATTTAGGCCCCGGCACCCAGACAGAGGAGAGAGGTCCCGTAACAGAGAATCTGGCCTTATGTCAGCACAGAATCAGTCTTCATGTCATAGCAGAGAATCAGGCTTTACGTCACCCACCACTGGAACAGGCCACTATCACATATTTAGGCCCCGGCACCCAGACAGAGGAGAGAGGTCCCGTAACAGAGAATCTGGCCTTATGTCAGCACAGAATCAGTCTTCATGTCATAGCAGAGAATCAGGCTTCACGTCACCCACCACTGGAACAGGCCACTGTCACATATTTAGACCCAGGCAGAGGAGAGCGGTCCCGTAACAGAGAATCTGGCCTTATGTCAGCACAGAATCAGTCTTCATGTCATAGCAGAGAATCAGGCTTTACGTCACCCACCACTGGAACAGGCCACTGTCACATATTTAGGCCCCGGCACCCAGACAGAGGAGAGAGGTCCCTTAACAGAGAATCTGGCCTTATGTCAGCGCAGAATCAGTCTTCATGTCATAGCAGAGAATCAGGCTTCACGTCACCCACCACTGGAACAGGCCACTGTCACATATTTAGGCCCAGGCACCCAGGCAGAGGAGAGAGGTCCCGTAACAGAGAATCTGGCCTTATGTCAGCGCAGAATCAGTCTTCATGTCATAGCAGAGAATCAGGCTTCACGTCACCCACCACTGGAACAGGCCACTGTCACATATTGTCACAGCCAGACAGCTGAGAAGCGCTCACAGGAGCTTCTCAGATCCTCCTCCTTGAATTTCTTTGTTTTGGTTTAGTTTCTCATCTCGTTAGTCTATCTCAGCTGTCATGCACTCTTTTGTCAAGGACAAATCTGTATTTTTCTCCCAGGTGAGGGAGAAAAAAAAGAGAAGAAGCGCACAATAGGGTAATATTGTAAAAACAACAGAAATAAAATAGTGGGAATTTATCCACACTCACCTTGTAGGGTTGCGCTAAATAGGCACAACTCTACTGTAGACTTAGTAGAAGTAATGGCGTCTTCTTGCCAGGATTGCAGCCGCAGATTAGTTTGTTCTTTTTGGTAAGGTGTCCAATCCCCCAAAAAAGAAGTAAATTGTGATAGAAAAACGGAAAAAGAAGAGGTTTCTGCCTCGGCGCAAAATCACTGGAGTAGACGATCTTAATGCAAAAAGTATTTCTTGATTTAATAGAAACAACGCGTTTCGGGGATTAAAAACTCCCCTTCATCAGGTTTCATAATGATACAGTAAGAAAACAGAAAGGTACATATTTATAGATACAGCATGTCAAAAAAACCGCCAAAAGGATGCACCTGGGTGACGCCCCCTTTAGGGGAGGGGCCACCCCCAGGTGTCCCCCAATGGGCAGCTACAGTTTCTGTACAGGTAAACAGTATTGTGGGTGTATGAGTATTTCAAAGGGGTTAGGGCTAAAACCGCTGGTCTATTTTGTAAAGATCGCTTTATTCATAGTTTGTTTATTACTGGGACTGAGTTCGCTGTCACGTGATCGCAAGTACAAGCGGTCACGTGACATAAGAAGCAGGAAGTAAAATCGGCCTCTAGTGGTTTCTATACCTCTCCCGTCACTAGGGAGAGAGAGGCTCACAGTGCCGGTGCCTAGTATGTATACTGCGCTACCGTGTTAGTGGAGGGGCGGTCCTTGTATTTGGTGACGTCAGGGGTCACATGATCGGTCCTTTTTCGTTGTACTCTGGTTAGTTTTGTTTGCCGATCCTATATATTTCTCACAGTAATATTTGTCTCTGTTCATTTGGGGCTCTATTGGATTTGTAGCCCTTGACACCATGTATAGATATACAGATAAAACTCAATCAAGAAATGGTAAAAATTAAGATAAAAATCGGGTAGAGCATCCGATTAAAATTGTTCAGGGCAATCGAATAATGTAAGAATAAATAGATAAGTACATAAGAAAATTAAATGAAATAAATAAATAAAATAAAAATAAACTGAAATAAATAGATATTTTACATAGTAACCCTGCTGAGCAAACTTCATCTATATCATTATAATTAATGCAGATGATTGTAGTTAGCCTTGCAATGAATAGTCTGTCTGTCTGCATGAAGTTCTAGTCTGCTGGTGAATGAGTATAAATAATTAATTTTTTATTTTTTGTTTTGTATATAATTTATATATATTCTAGACATTTTATAGGTTAATTTCAAAGGCCTCATTTAGCCCGTAGGGATTCAAGCTATTCAGTTTAAATATCCAGTACATCTCGCGACGTCTGAGATATTGGACATCTTTCTGGAGGTAAATTGGAATAAACTCAATGGGTGTTACTGTGAACCCAACACTAGTACCATCATGGTGTTCTGCCGCATGTCTAGATACGCTGTGCTTCATAAATTTTTTCTTAATATTTGAGCGGTGCTTATTAAAACGGTTCCGTAGAGTTTGTATGGTGCGGCCCACATACTGCAGGTGACATGGACATTCAAGGACATAAATTACAAAGCTGGAGTTACAGGTTAAATGGTGTTGTATTAAAAAGGACTCTCCAGTCGTGTGACTATGGAAAGATGATCTTTGAAGGATATTGTTACAACATAGGCATCTGCGGTGACCGCATTTAAAGCTCCCGTTCGGGGCTCTAGTGTCCATACCCTGTTCATTATTTGGATGTAGAACTGGTCTTATTTTGCTAGGTGCCAGAAGGTTTTTCAAGGTCTTCGCTCTTCTGTATGTGAAGCGTGGGGTGTCAGGAATGATCTGGCTTAGTATAGGGTCTCTTTTCAAGATATACCAATATTTCCCCAAGATTGCCTTTATGGCGGTATGTTTCTGGTTATAGGTTGTCACAAAGTTGTAGCAGTAAGACTCGAGATCAGTTTTCTCCCCTCTTTTTTTACTACTGTTTGGAGCCAGACATTCTAATTGTGTTAGTGTTTTGGCTCTATCGATGGCACCCGTTATGATGTTATTTGGGTACCCTTTTTGTCTAAACCTGGATGTGAGGATATTACTTTGAGTGATGAAGTCTGTATCTAGTGTACAGTTGCGCCGAATGCGTTTAAACTGACTGAATGGAATATTTGCCTTCCATTTCCTGTAGTGAATACTGTCAAAACTGAGATAGCTGTTGCTATCTACTTTTTTGAAAAAAGTACGAGTTTTTATTTCATTATTTAGGACAAAAAGCTCCAGATCTAGGAATTCGATCGTCTTCCTATTTGATGTACCTATAAACGAGATGCCCCAGCTGTTGGCATTGAGGTGTGAAATGAAATCATCAATGGTGGATTTCTCCCCATCCCAGATGAAAATAAGGTCATCGATATATCTTTTAAAGAAGATGATATTTGGCCAAAAGGTGCTTTGATAGATGTAGGTTTCTTCAAATATTCCCATGAAAAGATTCGCTAGACTTGGTGCGAAACGCGTCCCCATCGCGGTGCCCCTTGTTTGTTTGTAGGTCTGGTCTTGAAAGGTAAATGAGTTGTGGGTTAGAATAAATTCTATACCATTTATAATAAAGGTTTTTTGTTCTAGGGGCATTTCCGAATCGTTGTTTAGAAAAGCAGAAACACACTGTAGTCCCAGTTTATGGGATATGTTTGTGTAAAGGGCTGAAACGTCTAATGTCAGCCAATGGTAACTTTCTTTCCATTCCAATTCTTTTATAGATGTTATAAGGGATGGAGAGTCCTTTAGATATGATTTTAAGGTTAGAACGTATTTCTGGATGTGTACATCAATATAATGAGAGAGATTACGAGTGAGTGAATTCACTCCGGAAATAATGGGTCTGCCTGGGGGATTTACTGGGTCTTTATGGATTTTTGGAAGATGGTAGAATGTTGCAAGTGTCGATTCTTTTACTAGGATGTATTCTTTCTCTTTTTTGTCGAGAACTCTAGCTGCTGATTTGATTAATCCCTCAAAATCTTCTCTATCTTTGATGGACGGGTCCTCGGAGAGTGGTTGATAGTAGTTAGTGTTTGAGAGTATATTCAGGGCCTCTTTTACGTACTCCTCTCTATTTTGAATGACAATTCCGCCTCCTTTGTCAGCGTTTCTTATGATTATCTTTGTATTGGACTGTAAACTTTTAAGAGCTGTTTTCTCACAGAGTTTGAGGTTATGTTTTTTGTGAGGGTGTGGCGGGGATCCCTGATTAATTTGTCTGAAGTCATTGGACACTAGGGAGTAGAATGTGTCCAGGAAGTTTCCCTTGTGGTGTATGGGATAGAAACTAGACGGTGGTTTAAGGCCTGATGGGATGGTTTTTACATCCTCTCCCTCGGACATTGGAGTAGTATCAGTTACTGTTTTAGGGTTTTTCGTAGTTGTATTTTCTAGCATTTTAAAGTGTCTTTTCAAAGTAAGTTTTTTAATGAACCGGTTTAAGTCTAAAAACAGATCGAATTCATTTATTTTGCTTGTTGGGCAGAATGACAGGCCTTTAGATAGTACTGCAATTTCTGCACTGTTTAGAACATATGATGATAGGTTGAAGATACCCAGTGAGTTTTCGGTATTTTTTGGATTTTGCATCACCATCAGACTTTCCTTTTTATTTTTGTTTTTGTTTTTTCCCGCTCGGCATCCTCTTCTGAGTTTTTTCTTTTTGTTGGTTTTCGGCCCAGTGGGTGAAAAAAATGTGTTATGTTGATTGTTTTGGGGCTTTTCCTGATGGGGTATGCTGCCGAGTGGTTTATGAGCGGTGGTAGAGCCATGAAGGAAGGGCCTGCTATAGATAAGTCATCTGTGGATTCACGGTCTGTAATGACTTGTGTGTTGGGTGCCAGGGCATCGGGTGTAGTGTGGCATACCGGGGGTGTGCCTGTGTGCACTGTGAGAAGAGAGTCAGCTTCTACATCTGAGGAATAGGAGGGGGTGGAGCACCTGGACTGGCATGTGGAAATGGATTGTGGATGGTAAGAAAAAATGGTGGGTGGAAGGTTTAGGGGTCCACACTCTGCCATGATGTTTTCTGGAATACCAATGGATGGAGATGTGATGTGGGTGGTATTGTAAGAGGTAAGAAGGCTACCTAATTTACTAGGGGTGAGTAGTGGAGTATGGAATTCCAATTTAGAGGAGTCAGGCTGTCTAGTTGGGGTACCTCTGTTGGAGGGATTGGTGTTGGTAGATCCTTTGGCCTTGTTATGTGTGTTGTTCCGGATTTTGGTATCTGTCTTCCCAGGCGATAAGGGAACTGAGCGAATATGTGTTTCCCTTGGGTCAGATTTGGGGTGAAGCTGGGTGTGTGAGTTTTTGGTGTATTTGTTCCTATATGAATACATATTGTGTGGTTTGTATTGATGTGGATGGTTGTAGTTATGTGTTTGTTTAGTGTATGTATTTGGGGCTGGGGGGTTGGATTCCTCTCTATTTGCCAAGTTGTGGTGTCCCGGGTTATTCTTGGCCTGTGGAGGGTGGCGTGGGGTTGTGGAAGAAGTGGATTTTTTCCAGAATTTTATGTTATTATTGGCAAAATCACTACGATCCCGGGCTAATTTGCCGCTTTTCCTGTTTAGGGTCTCTTTTTCGTATGTAAGTACCCTTGTTGTAATTAGTCGGTCAAATTTGGGAAAATTGATATGTGATCTGAATTTAGATAGTTCAGTATAGCAGTCAGATATTTTCACCCCTAGATCTATATAGAGGGACCGCCTTTTTTCAATCAATCTGACCATGAGTCCCTTGGCGCACTCCAACAGGTATTTATCCCATTCGGTACCAAAAATCACATCATCTTTAAAAGAATTGTCAAAGCGTAGTCTTAAACCACGTGGAACAATCTGTTCCTGCACATATATTTCTAAAAAAGTCGCATCCAAATGGTGTTGGATTTCATCAGTTATGAGTTTTTCTAGTTTATGAAATAGATCTAGTAGTGATTTTTCATCTATTTTACTTGCGGTTTCCGCCTCGGTTGTAGTGGTGCTGTGTTCCACTTGGTTCCTGGTGTATTGGAAAATCAGGCGTTCCCGTTGCTCAATCCTGTTCAGGATGTAATCCATGTCTTCCTTTTGTTAGTTAGGGTCCGTTTTGGAACTCTTAGCTCGATCCTATGTGCTGCTTACAAAATCTGGAGTATCCAGAAGCGAAGTCTTTTGTCAAGGACAAATCTGTATTTTTCTCCCAGGTGAGGGAGAAAAAAAAGAGAAGAAGCGCACAATAGGGTAATATTGTAAAAACAACAGAAATAAAATAGTGGGAATTTATCCACACTCACCTTGTAGGGTTGCGCTAAATAGGCACAACTCTACTGTAGACTTAGTAGAAGTAATGGCGTCTTCTTGCCAGGATTGCAGCCGCAGATTAGTTTGATCTTTTTGGTAAGGTGTCCAATCCCCCAAAAAAGAAGTAAATTGTGATAGAAAAACGGAAAAAGAAGAGGTTTCTGCCTCGGCGCAAAATCACTGGAGTAGACGATCTTAATGCAAAAAGTATTTCTTGATTTAATAGAAACAACGCGTTTCGGGGATTAAAAACTCCCCTTCATCAGGTTTCATAATGATACAGTAAGAAAACAGAAAGGTACATATTTATAGATACAGCATGTCAAAAAAACCGCCAAAAGGATGCACCTGGGTGACGCCCCCTTTAGGGGAGGGGCCACCCCCAGGTGTCCCCCAATGGGCAGCTACAGTTTCTGTACAGGTAAACAGTATTGTGGGTGTATGAGTATTTCAAAGGGGTTAGGGCTAAAACCGCTGGTCTATTTTGTAAAGATCGCTTTATTCATAGTTTGTTTATTACTGGGACTGAGTTCGCTGTCACGTGATCGCAAGTACAAGCGGTCACGTGACATAAGAAGCAGGAAGTAAAATCGGCCTCTAGTGGTTTCTATACCTCTCCCGTCACTAGGGAGAGAGAGGCTCACAGTGCCGGTGCCTAGTATGTATACTGCGCTACTTTTTGCATTAAGATCGTCTACTCCAGTGATTTTGCGCCGAGGCAGAAACCTCTTCTTTTTCCGTTTTTCTATCACAATTTACTTCTTTTTTGGGGGATTGGACACCTTACCAAAAAGAACAAACTAATCTGCGGCTGCAATCCTGGCAAGAAGACGCCATTACTTCTACTAAGTCTACAGTAGAGTTGTGCCTATTTAGCGCAACCCTACAAGGTGAGTGTGGATAAATTCCCACTATTTTATTTCTGTTGTTTTTACAATATTACCCTATTGTGCGCTTCTTCTCTTTTTTTTCTCCCTCACCTGGGAGAAAAATACAGATTTGTCCTTGACAAAAGACTTCGCTTCTGGATACTCCAGATTTTGTAAGCAGCACATAGGATCGAGCTAAGAGTTCCAAAACGGACCCTAACTAACAAAAGGAAGACATGGATTACATCCTGAACAGGATTGAGCAACGGGAACGCCTGATTTTCCAATACACCAGGAACCAAGTGGAACACAGCACCACTACAACCGAGGCGGAAACCGCAAGTAAAATAGATGAAAAATCACTACTAGATCTATTTCATAAACTAGAAAAACTCATAACTGATGAAATCCAACACCATTTGGATGCGACTTTTTTAGAAATATATGTGCAGGAACAGATTGTTCCACGTGGTTTAAGACTACGCTTTGACAATTCTTTTAAAGATGATGTGATTTTTGGTACCGAATGGGATAAATACCTGTTGGAGTGCGCCAAGGGACTCATGGTCAGATTGATTGAAAAAAGGCGGTCCCTCTATATAGATCTAGGGGTGAAAATATCTGACTGCTATACTGAACTATCTAAATTCAGATCACATATCAATTTTCCCAAATTTGACCGACTAATTACAACAAGGGTACTTACATACGAAAAAGAGACCCTAAACAGGAAAAGCGGCAAATTAGCCCGGGATCGTAGTGATTTTGCCAATAATAACATAAAATTCTGGAAAAAATCCACTTCTTCCACAACCCCACGCCACCCTCCACAGGCCAAGAATAACCCGGGACACCACAACTTGGCAAATAGAGAGGAATCCAACCCCCCAGCCCCAAATACATACACTAAACAAACACATAACTACAACCATCCACATCAATACAAACCACACAATATGTATTCATATAGGAACAAATACACCAAAAACTCACACACCCAGCTTCACCCCAAATCTGACCCAAGGGAAACACATATTCGCTCAGTTCCCTTATCGCCTGGGAAGACAGATACCAAAATCCGGAACAACACACATAACAAGGCCAAAGGATCTACCAACACCAATCCCTCCAACAGAGGTACCCCAACTAGACAGCCTGACTCCTCTAAATTGGAATTCCATACTCCACTACTCACCCCTAGTAAATTAGGTAGCCTTCTTACCTCTTACAATACCACCCACATCACATCTCCATCCATTGGTATTCCAGAAAACATCATGGCAGAGTGTGGACCCCTAAACCTTCCACCCACCATTTTTTCTTACCATCCACAATCCATTTCCACATGCCAGTCCAGGTGCTCCACCCCCTCCTATTCCTCAGATGTAGAAGCTGACTCTCTTCTCACAGTGCACACAGGCACACCCCCGGTATGCCACACTACACCCGATGCCCTGGCACCCAACACACAAGTCATTACAGACCGTGAATCCACAGATGACTTATCTATAGCAGGCCCTTCCTTCATGGCTCTACCACCGCTCATAAACCACTCGGCAGCATACCCCATCAGGAAAAGCCCCAAAACAATCAACATAACACATTTTTTTCACCCACTGGGCCGAAAACCAACAAAAAGAAAAAACTCAGAAGAGGTTGCCGAGCGGGAAAAAACAAAAACAAAAATAAAAAGGAAAGTCTGATGGTGATGCAAAATCCAAAAAATACCGAAAACTCACTGGGTATCTTCAACCTATCATCATATGTTCTAAACAGTGCAGAAATTGCAGTACTATCTAAAGGCCTGTCATTCTGCCCAACAAGCAAAATAAATGAATTCGATCTGTTTTTAGACTTAAACCGGTTCATTAAAAAACTTACTTTGAAAAGACACTTTAAAATGCTAGAAAATACAACTACGAAAAACCCTAAAACAGTAACTGATACTACTCCAATGTCCGAGGGAGAGGATGTAAAAACCATCCCATCAGGCCTTAAACCACCGTCTAGTTTCTATCCCATACACCACAAGGGAAACTTCCTGGACACATTCTACTCCCTAGTGTCCAATGACTTCAGACAAATTAATCAGGGATCCCCGCCACACCCTCACAAAAAACATAACCTCAAACTCTGTGAGAAAACAGCTCTTAAAAGTTTACAGTCCAATACAAAGATAATCATAAGAAACGCTGACAAAGGAGGCGGAATTGTCATTCAAAATAGAGAGGAGTACGTAAAAGAGGCCCTGAATATACTCTCAAACACTAACTACTATCAACCACTCTCCGAGGACCCGTCCATCAAAGATAGAGAAGATTTTGAGGGATTAATCAAATCAGCAGCTAGAGTTCTCGACAAAAAAGAGAAAGAATACATCCTAGTAAAAGAATCGACACTTGCAACATTCTACCATCTTCCAAAAATCCATAAAGACCCAGTAAATCCCCCAGGCAGACCCATTATTTCCGGAGTGAATTCACTCACTCGTAATCTCTCTCATTATATTGATGTACACATCCAGAAATACGTTCTAACCTTAAAATCATATCTAAAGGACTCTCCATCCCTTATAACATCTATAAAAGAATTGGAATGGAAAGAAAGTTACCATTGGCTGACATTAGACGTTTCAGCCCTTTACACAAACATATCCCATAAACTGGGACTACAGTGTGTTTCTGCTTTTCTAAACAACGATTCGGAAATGCCCCTAGAACAAAAAACCTTTATTATAAATGGTATAGAATTTATTCTAACCCACAACTCATTTACCTTTCAAGACCAGACCTACAAACAAACAAGGGGCACCGCGATGGGGACGCGTTTCGCACCAAGTCTAGCGAATCTTTTCATGGGAATATTTGAAGAAACCTACATCTATCAAAGCACCTTTTGGCCAAATATCATCTTCTTTAAAAGATATATCGATGACCTTATTTTCATCTGGGATGGGGAGAAATCCACCATTGATGATTTCATTTCACACCTCAATGCCAACAGCTGGGGCATCTCGTTTATAGGTACATCAAATAGGAAGACGATCGAATTCCTAGATCTGGAGCTTTTTGTCCTAAATAATGAAATAAAAACTCGTACTTTTTTCAAAAAAGTAGATAGCAACAGCTATCTCAGTTTTGACAGTATTCACTACAGGAAATGGAAGGCAAATATTCCATTCAGTCAGTTTAAACGCATTCGGCGCAACTGTACACTAGATACAGACTTCATCACTCAAAGTAATATCCTCACATCCAGGTTTAGACAAAAAGGGTACCCAAATAACATCATAACGGGTGCCATCGATAGAGCCAAAACACTAACACAATTAGAATGTCTGGCTCCAAACAGTAGTAAAAAAAGAGGGGAGAAAACTGATCTCGAGTCTTACTGCTACAACTTTGTGACAACCTATAACCAGAAACATACCGCCATAAAGGCAATCTTGGGGAAATATTGGTATATCTTGAAAAGAGACCCTATACTAAGCCAGATCATTCCTGACACCCCACGCTTCACATACAGAAGAGCGAAGACCTTGAAAAACCTTCTGGCACCTAGCAAAATAAGACCAGTTCTACATCCAAATAATGAACAGGGTATGGACACTAGAGCCCCGAACGGGAGCTTTAAATGCGGTCACCGCAGATGCCTATGTTGTAACAATATCCTTCAAAGATCATCTTTCCATAGTCACACGACTGGAGAGTCCTTTTTAATACAACACCATTTAACCTGTAACTCCAGCTTTGTAATTTATGTCCTTGAATGTCCATGTCACCTGCAGTATGTGGGCCGCACCATACAAACTCTACGGAACCGTTTTAATAAGCACCGCTCAAATATTAAGAAAAAATTTATGAAGCACAGCGTATCTAGACATGCGGCAGAACACCATGATGGTACTAGTGTTGGGTTCACAGTAACACCCATTGAGTTTATTCCAATTTACCTCCAGAAAGATGTCCAATATCTCAGACGTCGCGAGATGTACTGGATATTTAAACTGAATAGCTTGAATCCCTACGGGCTAAATGAGGCCTTTGAAATTAACCTATAAAATGTCTAGAATATATATAAATTATATACAAAACAAAAAATAAAAAATTAATTATTTATACTCATTCACCAGCAGACTAGAACTTCATGCAGACAGACAGACTATTCATTGCAAGGCTAACTACAATCATCTGCATTAATTATAATGATATAGATGAAGTTTGCTCAGCAGGGTTACTATGTAAAATATCTATTTATTTCAGTTTATTTTTATTTTATTTATTTATTTCATTTAATTTTCTTATGTACTTATCTATTTATTCTTACATTATTCGATTGCCCTGAACAATTTTAATCGGATGCTCTACCCGATTTTTATCTTAATTTTTACCATTTCTTGATTGAGTTTTATCTGTATATCTATACATGGTGTCAAGGGCTACAAATCCAATAGAGCCCCAAATGAACAGAGACAAATATTACTGTGAGAAATATATAGGATCGGCAAACAAAACTAACCAGAGTACAACGAAAAAGGACCGATCATGTGACCCCTGACGTCACCAAATACAAGGACCGCCCCTCCACTAACACGGTAGCGCAGTATACATACTAGGCACCGGCACTGTGAGCCTCTCTCTCCCTAGTGACGGGAGAGGTATAGAAACCACTAGAGGCCGATTTTACTTCCTGCTTCTTATGTCACGTGACCGCTTGTACTTGCGATCACGTGACAGCGAACTCAGTCCCAGTAATAAACAAACTATGAATAAAGCGATCTTTACAAAATAGACCAGCGGTTTTAGCCCTAACCCCTTTGAAATACTCATACACCCACAATACTGTTTACCTGTACAGAAACTGTAGCTGCCCATTGGGGGACACCTGGGGGTGGCCCCTCCCCTAAAGGGGGCGTCACCCAGGTGCATCCTTTTGGCGGTTTTTTTGACATGCTGTATCTATAAATATGTACCTTTCTGTTTTCTTACTGTATCATTATGAAACCTGATGAAGGGGAGTTTTTAATCCCCGAAACGCGTTGTTTCTATTAAATCAAGAAATACTTTTTGCATTAAGATCGTCTACTCCAGTGATTTTGCGCCGAGGCAGAAACCTCTTCTTTTTCCGTTTTTCTATCAGCTGTCATGCAGTCAGACTGATCGCTACCCTTTAAGTTCCTCCCCATAATGCAGTAGTGTGCGGCTGATACAACTTCCTGGAGTGTGTGTGCATGCTGTTCCCAGTTCCCAGTTCCCAGTCCTCAGTCGTCAGTCGTCTGCAGATAAGTGCTGTTTATGTATTTATGTTTTTGTCTTTTCTGGATCCAGGTGACCCTGACTCCCTCCGTGTCAGTGTAGGGAGCCGGTGGTCGTGTCCCTTCACTATTGTAGGGTCTTCAGGTAATAGATAGCCGAGGAACGTGGATATGCGGCCATCCACCTTTGGGGTGTTCGCATAGGCTGAGCAGTGAGGGAGAGCGGCAGCTCTATTGCAGGGGTCTCCCTTTGTTCCTTAGTTGTGGATCCAGAGAGACATTGTTTATATGGTATTGTCTTGTTTCCTGTACACCATCCGTGACATTATCAGCCGCCAAAACCGTCTCAAGCATGGATCCGGTTTCACTTTTGGCTGAACGCCTCCAGGGTCTTTCATTGGAGGTAGCTGATCTCCGTAGGATTTTTTCTCAGTTTCAAGTGACCGGTTCAGCTTGCGTTCATGGAGTTTGTGCTGAGCCCAAGATCTCGCTCCCGGATACGTTCTCTGGGGGTAGTGAGAATTTTGTGCGTTTTAAAGAGGCTTGCAAACTCCATTTTCGCCTTCTTCCCCATTCTTCTGGTGATGAAGAACGGAGGGTGGGGATCATTGTATCGCTGCTCAGGGGTAACGCTCAGTCTTGGGCCTTTTTGCTACCGGAGGGGGCACGGCCCCTCCGCTCAGTGGATGAATTCTTTTTAGCCCTGGGTTAGATATATGATGATCCGGATCGTATTGCTCTGGCTGAGTCTAGACTACGTCTGTTATGCCACGGTAAACAATCCGCAGAGATATACTGCTACGAATTTCGGAGATGGGCAGCTGATACTGGTTGGAATGATGCTGCACTCCGAAGTCAATTTTGCCATGGTCTTTCAGAGGGATTGAAAGATGCATTTTCCTTTCATGAGAGGCCTATCTCCTTGGACTCTGCTATGTCTCAGGCCGTTCGTATTGACAGGCGTCTTAGAGAGAGACGAGAGATCTCTCCTTCCTGTCCTACTCAGTCTCGGAACAGTGCAGCGGTCTCATTCTGTGCGCAGGAGTCTCAGTCGCTGTCAGCCCCTTATGAGCAGGAGCCCATGCAGCTGGGGTTGATTGCCTCTGACAATAGAAGATTCAGCCCACATGGGAGGGTTTGTTTTTGTTGTGGAGGTATAAATCATTTGGCAAATGTTTGTCCCTCAAGGAGATTCAGGCAGTTTTCTGGGAGTAATAAAGAGACAAAAAGGAAAAAATCTTTTAAAAATGTTCCGTCTGTTACTATTGGCAGGGTTGAGGCGGAAATTGAAGGTTTTCCGTTTGCTTGTAGTTCCCGTTTTGTCCTGCCTGCTAGGGTGGCGCTAGAGAGCAAGAGCATTTTTTGTGAGATTTTTGTGGATAGTGGAGCAGCTGTCAACCTCATTGATAATCAATTTGCAATAACTCATGGTTTCCAGGTATGCACTTTGGGAAGGGATATTCCTGTTTTTGCTATTGATTCAGCTCCACTTTCTCAGAAATCATTAAAGGGCATAGTTCACAATATCCGTTTAATTGTGAGTGATGCTCATGTTGAGGATGTGTCATGTTTCGTCCTTAGCGGTTTGCCTACTCCTCTAGTGTTGGGGCTACCCTGGCTCACTAAACATAACCCCACCATTGATTGGCAAGCGAGGCAAATAAATGGTTGGAGTAACTTTTGCAGAGAGAAATGCCTCATAACATCTGTTTCTGAGGTTTCTACTAAGACTGTACCACCTTTCCTCTCTGAATTTTTGGATGTCTTCTCTGAGAGTGGAGTTCAGGGTTTGCCTCCGCACAGGGAGTATGAATGCCCTATTAATCTCATCCCAGGCGCCAAGCTGCCTAAATCTCGTTTATACAATCTCTCCCAACCTGAGAGGGTCGCTATGCGGGCTTATATCTCTGAGAGTTTGAGAAAAGGACACATACGACCCTCGAAGTCACCTGTTGCCGCTGGTTTTTTCTTTGTTAAGAAAAAAGATGGTTCTTTAAGACCTTGTCTGGATTTCAGGGAGCTGAACAGTATCACTATTCGTGATCCTTATCCGCTTCCTCTGATCCCGGACCTGTTTAACCAGGTTGTTGGGGCTAAAGTCTTTTCCAAATTAGACCTAAGAGGGGCATACAACCTGGTTAGGGTCAGAGAAGGAGACGAATGGAAGACTGCTTTCAATACCCCTGAGGGCCATTTTGAGAATTTGGTTATGCCTTTTGGTTTGATGAATGCCCCAGCCGTTTTTCAGCATTTCGTCAACAGCATTTTTTATCATTTAATGGGAAAATTTGTATTAGTGTATTTGGATGACATTTTGATTTTTTCTCCTGATTTCAAGACTCATAAGGAACACTTACGTCAGGTCTTGCTCATTCTGCGGGAGAATAAATTATATGCGAAACTGGAAAAATGTGTGTTTGCGGTTCCAGAAATCCAATTTCTGGGGTTTCTTGTCTCCGCTTCTGGTTTTCGCATGGACCCCGAGAAGGTCCGCGCTGTGCTTGAGTGGGAGCTTCCTGAGAACCAGAAGGCGCTGATGCGTTTTTTGGGCTTTGCCAATTATTACAGGAAATTTATTTTGAATTATTCCTCTGTTGTTAAACCACTCACTGATATGACCAGAAAGGGGGTAAATTTTTCTTCCTGGTCGGTAGAGGCGCGTAAGGCCTTTTCTAATATCAAGGAGAGTTTTGCTTCCGCTCCCATCCTAGTACAACCTGATATTTCGTTACCCTTCATAGTTGAGGTTGATGCTTCTGAGGTAGGGGTGGGTGCGGTCTTGTCTCAGGGTTCCTCTCCTGCCAAATGGCAACCGTGTGCCTTTTTCTCAAAGAAACTCTCCTCCGCAGAGAGAAATTATGATGTGGGAGATAGGGAATTGTTGGCCATCAAGTTGGCTTTTGAGGAATGGCGCCATTGGCTAGAGGGAGCCAGACACCCTATTACTGTGTTTACTGACCATAAAAATCTGGCCTATTTGGAGTCAGCCAAGCGTCTGAACCCGAGACAGGCCAGATGGTCTTTGTTCTTTTCAAGGTTTAATTTTGTTGTTACGTTCCGCCCTGGGGTTAAGAATGTAAAGGCAGATGCCCTGTCACGTTGTTTTCCAGGAGGTGGGAATTTTGAAGACCCGGGTCCCATTTTGACTGAAGGTGTGGTGGTCTCTGCTCTTTTTCCTGAATTGGAGGCAGAGGTGCAGGCAGCCCAGTTAGAAGCTCCTGATCTTTGTCCTCCTGGGAGGTTGTTTGTGCCTCTCGCTTTGAGACACAAGATTTTTAAAGAACACCACGACACGGTCCTTGCTGGGCACCCGGGGGCAAGAGCCACACTGGATCTCATCGCTCGGAGATTCTGGTGGCCTGCGCTTCGTAAGTCGGTTGAGGGTTTTGTGGCAGCTTGCGAGACTTGCGCTCGTGCCAAGGTCCCTCATTCACGGCCATCAGGTCCTCTCCTTCCTTTGCCCATTCCTTCCCGTCCTTGGACACATCTGTCCATTGACTTCATAACGGACTTGCCTCGTTCCTCGGGGAAGTCTGTGATTCTGGTGGTGGTGGACCGTTTTAGCAAAATGGTGCATTTTATCCCTTTCCCTGGTTTGCCCAATGCTAAGACGCTGGCGCAGGCATTTATTGACCACATTGTCAAATTGCATGGGATTCCTTCAGACATAGTCTCTGATAGGGGCACGCAGTTTGTTTCCAGATTCTGCAAGGCTTTCTGTTATCGCTTGGGGGTTCGGTTGTCATTCTCTTCTGCTTTCCATCCGCAGTCGAATGGCCAGACAGAGCGCGTCAATCAGAATCTGGAGACATATCTGCGCTGTTTTGTGGCGGAGAATCAGGAGGATTGGTGTTCTTTTTTGTCCCTTGCTGAGTTTGCTTTAACCCCTTAAGGACACAGCCTTTTTACACCTTAGGACCAGGCCATTTTTTGAAAATCTGACCAGAGTCCCTTTAAGTGCTGATAACTTTAAAACGCTTTGACTTATCCAGGCCGTTCTGAGATTGTTTTTTCGTCACATATTGTACTTCATGACACTGGTAAAATGGAGTAAAAAAAATAATTTTTTTTGCACCAAAAAATACCTAATTTAACAAAAATTTGGAAAAATTTGCAAATTTCTAAGTTTCAGTTTCTCTACTTCTGTAATACATAGTAATACCCCCAAAAATTGTGATGACTTTACATTCCCCATATGTCTACTTCATGTTTGAATTGTTTTGGGAATGATATTTTATTTTTTGGGGATGTTATAAGGCTTAGAAGTTTAGAAGCAAATCTTGAAATTTTTCAGAAATTTACAAAAACTCAATTTTTAGGGACCAGTTCAGGTCTCAAGTCACTTTGCGAGGCTTACATTATAGAAACCACCCAAAAATGACCCCATCTAAGAAACTACACCCCTCAAGGTATTCAAAACTGATTTTGCATATGTTGTTAACCCTTTAGGTGTTGCACAAGAGTTATTGGCAAATGGGGAGGAAATTTGAGAATTTCATTTTTTTGTCAAATTTTTCATTTTAACCCATTTTTTCCACTAACAAACCATGGGTTAACAGCCAAACAAGACTGTATCTTTATTGCCCTGACTCTGCCGTTTACAGAAACACCAAATATGTGGCCGTAAACTACTGTACGGCCACACAGCGGGGCGTAGAGGTAAAGGTGCGCCGTATGGTTTTTGGAAGGCTGATTTTTATGGACTGGTTTATTTACACCATGTCCCATTTGAAGCCCCCTGATGCACCCCTAGAGGAGAAACTCCCTAAAAGTGACCCCATCTAAGAAACTACACCCCTCAAGGTATTCAAAACTGATTTTACATACGTCGTTAACCCTTTAGGTGTTGCACAAGAGTTATTGGCAAATGGCGATGAAATTTGAGAATTTCATTTTTTTGCCTAATTTTCCATTTTAACCCATTTTTTCCACTAACAAAGCAAGGGTTAACAGCCAAACAAGACTGTATCTTTATTGCCCTGACTCTGCTGTTTACAGAAACACCCAATATGTGGCCGTAAACTACTGTACGGCCACACAGCGGGGCGTAGAGGGAAAGGTGCGCCGTTTGGTTTTTGGAGGGCTGATTTTGCTGGACTGTTTTTTTGGCACCATGTCCCATTTGAAGCCCCCCTGATGCACCCCTAGATTATAAACTCCATAAAAGTGACCCCATCTAAGAAACTACACCCCTCAAGGTATTCAAAACTGATTTTACAAACTTTGTTAACCCTTTAGGTGTTGCACAAGATTTAATGGAAAATAGAGATACAATTTAAAAATTTCACTTTTTTGGCAGATTTTCCATTTTAATATTTTTTTTCCAGTTACAAAGCAAGGGTTAACAGCCAAACAAAACT
Organism: Bufo bufo; assembly: GCF_905171765.1. NCBI lineage: Eukaryota > Metazoa > Chordata > Amphibia > Anura > Bufonidae > Bufo > Bufo bufo. Next base: position 256,777,959 of record NC_053391.1, on the reverse strand, counting down.
CATTATTTATGGCCCTAATTCTGTAGTTTACAGAAACACCCCATATGTGGTCGTAAACTGCTGTACGGGCACACGGCAGGGCGCAGAAGGAAAGGAACACCATATGGTTTTTGGAAGGCAGGTTTTGCTGGACTGTTTTTTTTTACACCATGTCCCATTTGAAGCCCCCCTGATGCACCCCTAGAGTAGAAACTCCAAAAAAGTGACCCCATTTTAGAAACTACGGGATAGGGTGGCAGTTTTGTTGGTACTAGTTTAGGGTACATATGATTTTTGGTTGCTCTATATTACACTTTTTGTGCGGCAAGGTAACAAGAAATAGATTTTTTGGCACCGTTTTTTTTTTGTTATTTACAACATTCATCTGACAGGTTAGATCATGTGGTAATTTTTTTAGAGCAGGTTGTCACGGACGCGGCGATACCTAATATGTATACAATTTTTTTTATTTATGTAAGTTTTACACAATGATTTTTCATTTTTAAAACCAAAAAAATGTTTTAGTGTCTCCATAGTCTAAGAGCCATAGTTTTTTCAGTTTTTGGGCGATTATCTTAAGTAGGGTCTCATTTTTTGCGGGATGAGATGACGGTTTGATTGGCATCTATTTTGGGGTGCATATGACTTTTTGATTGCTTGCTATTACACTTTTTGTGACGTAAGATGACAAAAAATGGCTTTTTTTACACCGTTTTTATTTTTATTTTTTTACGGTGGTCATCTGAGGGGTTAGATCATGTGATATTTTTATAGAGCCGGGCGATACGGACGCGGCGATACCTAATATGTATACTTTTTTTTTTATTTATGTAAGTTTTACACAATGATTTCATTTTTGAAACAAAAAAAATGATGTTTTAGTGTCTCCATAGTCTAAGAGCCATAGTATTTTCAGTTTTTGGGCGATTATCTTGGGTAGGGTATGATTTTTGCGGGATGAGATGATGGTTTGATTGTTACAATTTTGGCGTACATGCGACTTTTTTGATCACTTTTATTACCTTTTTTGGGAAGTAAGGTGGGCAAAATTTCAATTTCATCATAGTTTTTAATTTTTTATTTTTATGGTGTTCACCGTTCGGGTAAAGTAACATGACCGTTTTATAGATCAGGTCGTTACGGACGCGGCGATACCAAACATGTGTAGGGAATTTTATTTTTTTCATTTTTTATCAGTGATAAATGTGTTTTTTGATTTTTACTTTTTTTTCACTTTTATTCACTTTTTTTTGACCCAGACCCACTTGGTTCTTGAAGATCCAGTGGGTCTGATGTCTGTATAATACAGTACAGAACAATATATATTGTACTGCACTGTATTTTACTTACACTGAACAGATCTATGCCTTTCAGCACAGATCTGTTCAGCACCATGGACAGCAGGACGCCTGAGAGGCGTCCTGTTGCCATGGGAACCTTCCCCGTCTGCTCAGAACTTCGCAGACGGGGAAGGGTAAGGAGGGGATCTCTCGGGGGGCTGTCTGGGGGCTCTCTCCCTCTCCATCGGGGGGATGCAAAGGCACAGCAGCCTCCCGATGGGAGAGGGAGGGAGCTCCCTGCGCTGTAAACCTTTTCCATACAGCGGTCCGTACGGACCGCTGTATGGAAAGGGTTAAACGGCTGACATCGCATCGCAGATGTGAGCCGTTTATACCAGGGTGCCAGCAATGTGCTGGCACCCTGGTATACCCACTGAACACCAATGAATTTTCAAGGGGAGGCGGGCGGGGGATCGCGATCCCGCCTGCCGCACCGCCCGCCTCCCGCACCGCCCACACCGCCCGCAACCCTCCCCCTGCACCTCCCGCCACCATAAAAATCATTCGGGGGTGCAGGGGGGGGTGAATAAAACTTTTTTTAGGCATATAAAGTTTCTGATCCCCGCGGTGACCAGAAACTGCAGAAATCGCAGCAAACCGCAGGTCTGAATTGACCTGCGGTTTGCCGCGATCGCCGACATGGGGGGGTCACGGGACCCCCCCGCGCATTTAGCCTAGGTGCCTGCTCAATGATTTGAGCAGGCACCGGGTTCCGATCACTGCCGGCCGGGCGGCAGTGATCGGAACAACACATGACGTACCGGTACGTCATGTGTCCTTAAATACCAGGACATCATGACGTACCGGTACGTCATGTGTCCTTAAGAGGTTAAATAACCGTCGTCAGGAGTCCTCTGATAAGTCACCATTTTTTGGTGCATATGGGTTCCATCCGCAGTTTGGGACTTTCTCGGGAGAGGGCTCTTCTGGTTTGCCTGATGAGGACAGATTCTCCTCGTCTTTGTCATCTATTTGGCAAAAGATTCAGGATAATCTAAAGAGCATGAGTGAGAGATATAAGCGTGTGGCGGATAAGAGACGTGTGCCTGGTCCGGTCCTGAATGTTGGTGATCTGGTGTGGTTGTCTACCAAGAATATCAAATTGAAGGTTCCCTCCTGGAAGTTGGGTCCTAGGTTTATTGGGCCTTACAAGATCCTGTCTGTCATCAATCCTGTTGCCTACCGTCTTGATCTTCCTCAGACTTGGAAGATCCATAATGTTTTTCATAAGTCCTTATTGAAACCTTATGTTCAACCTATTGTACCCTCGCCTTTGCCTCCTCCTCCGATTATGGTTGATGGAAATCTTCAATTTCAGGTCTCTAGGATTGTGGATTCTCGTCTTGTCCGCGGTTCCCTCCAGTACCTCGTTCATTGGGAGGGTTATGGTCCTGAGGAGAGGATGTGGGTCCCAGTGACGGACATTAAGGCCTCTCGTCTCATCAGGGCTTTCCATAGGTCCCATCCTGAGAAGGTGGGCCCTGAGTGTCCGGAGTCCACTCCTAGAGGGAGGGGTACTGACACAGCCAGACAGCTGAGAAGCGCTCACAGGAGCTTCTCAGATCCTCCTCCTTGAATTTCTTTGTTTTGGTTTAGTTTCTCATCTCGTTAGTCTATCTCAGCTGTCATGCAGTCAGACTGATCGCTACCCTTTAAGTTCCTCCCCATAATGCAGTAGTGTGCGGCTGATACAACTTCCTGGAGTGTGTGTGCATGCTGTTCCCAGTTCCCAGTCCTCAGTCGTCAGTCGTCTGCAGATAAGTGCTGTTTATGTATTTATGTTTTTGTCTTTTCTGGATCCAGGTGACCCTGACTCCCTCCGTGTCAGTGTAGGGAGCCGGTGGTCGTGTCCCTTCACTATTGTAGGGTCTTCAGGTAATAGATAGCCGAGGAACGTGGATATGCGGCCATCCACCTTTGGGGTGTTCGCATAGGCTGAGCAGTGAGGGAGAGCGGCAGCTCTATTGCAGGGGTCTCCCTTTGTTCCTTAGTTGTGGATCCAGAGAGACATTGTTTATATGGTATTGTCTTGTTTCCTGTACACCATCCGTGACACATATTTAGGACCAGGCACCCAGGCAGAGGAGAGAGGTCCCGTAACAGAGAATCTGGCCTTATGTCAGCACAGAATCAGTCTTCATGTCATAGCAGAGAATCAGGCTTTACGTCACCCACCACTGGAACAGGCCACTGTCACATATTTAGGCCCCGGCACCCAGACAGAGGAGAGAGGTCCTGTAACAGAGAATCTGGCTTTATGTCAGCGCAGAATCAGTCTTCATGTCATAGCAGAGAATCAGGCTTCACGTCACCCACCACTGGAACAGGCCACTGTCACATATTTAGGCCCCGGCACCCAGGCAGAGGAGAGAGGTCCCGTAACAGAGAATCTGGCCTTATGTCAGCACAGAATCTGTCTTCATGTCATAGCAGAGAATCAGGCTTCACGTCACCCACCACTGGAACAGGCCACTGTCACATATTTAGGCCCCGGCACCCAGACAGAGGAGAGAGGTCCCGTAACAGAGAATCTGGCCTTATGTCAGCACAGAATCTGTCTTCATGTCATAGCAGAGAATCAGGCTTCACGTCACCCACCACTGGAACAAGCCACTGTCACATATTTAGGCCCAGGCACCCAGGCAGAGGAGAGAGGTCCCGTAACAGAGAATCTGGCCTTATGTCAGCGCAGAATCAGTCTTCATGTCATAGCAGAGAATCAGGCTTCACGTCACCCACCACTGGAACAGGCCACTATCACATATTTAGGCCCAGGCACCCGGGCAGAGGAGAGAGGTCCCGTAACAGAGAATCTGGCCTTATGTCAGCACAGAATCAGTCTTCATGTCATAGCAGAGAATCAGGCTTCACGTCACCCACCACTGGAACAGGCCACTGTCACATATTTAGGCCCCGGCACCCAGACAGAGGAGAGAGGTCCCGTAACAGAGAATCTGGCCTTATGTCAGCACAGAATCTGTCTTCATGTCATAGCAGAGAATCAGGCTTCACGTCACCCACCACTGGAACAGGCCACTGTCACATATTTAGGCCCCGGCACCCAGACAGAGGAGAGAGATCCCATACGTCGCATATGAGGCGGTGAGCGGGAAGGCCGAAGTTACGCTGTATCGCAGACAGGCGAGCAGCAGCAGGGTGTGAACGCCGGAAGCGCGAACAGACGGCCCGCACTTTATGCAGCAGCTCTGACATGTCGGGGTAGTTGCGAATGAACTTCTGCACCACCAAATTCAGCACATGCGCCAGGCAAGGGATGTGCGTCCAACCGGCTAGTCCCAGAGCTGCAACGAGATTTCGCCCATTATCGCACACCACCAGGCCGGGCTTGAGGCTCACCGGCAGCAACCACTCGTCGGTCTGTTGTTCTATACCCCGCCACAACTCCTGTGCGGTGTGGGGCCTGTCCCCCAAACATATGAGTTTCAGAACGGCCTGCTGACGTTTACCCCGGGCTGTGCTGAAGTTGGTGGTGAAGGTGTGTGGCTGACTGGATGAGCAGGTGGAAGAAGAGGAGGAGGAAGCTGAGTAGGAGGAGGAGGAGACAGGAGGCAAAGAATGTTGCCCTGCGATCCTTGGCGGCGGAAGGACGTGCGCCAAACAGCTCTCCGCCTGGGGCCCAGCCGCCACTACATTTATCCAGTGTGCAGTTAGGGAGATATAGCGTCCCTGGCCGTGCTTACTGGTCCACGTATCTGTGGTTAGGTGGACCTTGCCACAGATGGCGTTGCGCAGTGCACACTTGATTTTATCGGACACTTGGTTGTGCAGGGAAGGCACGGCTCTCTTGGAGAAGTAGTGCCGGCTGGGAACAACATACTGTGGGACAGCAAGTGACATGAGCTGTTTGAAGCTGTGTGTGTCCACCAGCCTAAATGACAGCATTTCATAGGCCAGTAGTTTAGAAATGCTGGCATTCAGGGCCAGGGATCGAGGGTGGCTAGGTGGGAATTTACGCTTTCTTTCAAATGTTTGTGAGATGGAGAGCTGAACGCTGCCGTGTGACATGGTTGAGATGCTTGGTGACGCAGGTGGTGGTGTTGGTGGTACATCCCATGTTTGCTGGGCGGCAGGTGCCAACGTTCCCCCAGAGGCGGAGGAAGAGGCAGAGGCTGCGGCAGCAGCAGAAGAGGCCGAGGCGGCGGCAGCAGCAGAAGAGGTAGCAGGGGGAGCCTGAGTGACTTCCTTGTTTTTAAGGTGTTTACTCCACTGCAGTTCATGCTTTGCATGCAATTGCCTGGTCATGCAGGTTGTGCTAAGGTTCAGAACGTTAATGCCTCGCTTCAGGCTCTGATGGCACAGCGTGCAAACCACTCGGGTCTTGTCGTCAGCACATTGTTTGAAGAAGTGCCATGCCAGGGAACTCCTTGAAGCTGCCTTTGGGGTGCTCGGTCCCAGATGGCGGCGGTCAGTAGCAGGCGGAGTCTCTTGGCGGCGGGTGTTCTGATTTTGCCCACTGCTCCCTCTTTTGCTACGCTGTTGGCTCGGTCTCACCACTGCCTCTTCCTCCGAACTCTGAAAGTCAGTGGCACGACCTTCATTCCATGTGGGGTCTAGGACCTCATCGTCCCCTGCATCGTCTTCCACCCAGTCTTGATCCCTGACCTCCTGTTCAGTCTGCACACTGCAGAAAGACACAGCAGTTGGCACCTGTGTTTCGTCATCATCAGAGACGTGCTGAGGTGGTATTCCCATGTCCTCATCATCAGGAAAAATAAGTGGTTGTGCGTTAGTGCATTTTATCTCTTCCACCCCTGGGGAAGGGCTAGGTGGATGCCCTTGGGAAACCCTGGCAGCAGAGTCTTCAAACAGCATAAGAGACTGCTGCATAACTTGAGGCTCAGACAGTTTCCCTGATATGCATGGGGGTGATGTGACAGACCGATGGGCTTGGTTTTCATGCGCCATCTGTGCGCTTTCTGCAGAAGACTGGGTGGGAGATAATGTGAACGTGCTGGATCCACTGTCGGCCACCCAATTGACTAATGCCTGTACCTGCTCAGGCCTTACCATCCTTAGAACAGCATTGGGCCCCACCAAATATCGCTGTAAATTCTGCTGGCTACTGGGACCTGAGGTAGTTGGTTCACTAGGACGTGTGGCTGTGGCAGAACGGCCACGTCCTCTCCCAGCACCAGAGGGTCCACTAACACCACCACGACCATGTCCGCGTCCGCGTCCCTTATTAGATGTTTTCCTCATTGTTCCCGTTCACCACAATTTTGAGAATGGCAAATTTGGGAATAGTTTTTCAACCCAGAACAAAAAATGTGCTTTTACGGTCACTACAAATAACTTGACCAGCTAAAACAGTACAGATTTGGTTGAATAGAAATGTGAGGCCTGTTTTTTTTTGCGCTGTGTGACAGGTATAGGTTTAATCACAGAATTAGACTTGTATCTGCACGGGAGCGTGTGTGTTAGGTTTTTCTGAATGACACTATCAGCACCTTCAATGTAAGATATCCTTTTTGGGATAGATTTCAAGTAGGCCTCATATAGCAGAAACTAGTTATTTTGAGAATGGCAAATTTGGGAATAGTTTTTCAACCCAGAACAAAAAGTGTGCTTTTACGGTCACTACAAATAACTTGACCAGCTAAAACAGTACAGATTTGGTTGAATAGAAATGTGAGGCCTGTTTTTTTTTGCGCTGTGTGACAGGTATAGGTTTAATCACAGAATTAGACTTGTATCTGCACGGTAGCGTGTGTGTTAAATTTTTCTGAATGACACTATCAGCACCTTCAATGTAAGATATCCTTTTTGGGATAGATTTCAAGTAGGCCTCATATAGCAGAAACTAGTTATTTTGAGAATGGCAAATTTGGGAATAGTTTTTCAACCCAGAACAAAAAATGTGCTTTTACGGGGTCACTACAAATAACTTGACCAGCTAAAACAGTACAGATTTGGTTGAATAGAAATGTGAGGCCTGTTTTTTTTTGCGCTGTGTGACAGGTATAGGTTTAATCACAGAATTAGACTTGTATCTGCACGGTAGCGTGTGTGTTAGGTTTTTCTGAATGAAACTATCAGCACCTTCAATGTAAGATATCCTTTTTGGGATAGATTTCAAGTAGGCCTCATATAGCAGAAACTAGTTATTTTGAGAATGGCAAATTTGGGAATAGTTTTTCAACCCAGAACAAAAAGTGTGCTTTTACGGTCACTACAAATAACTTGACCAGCTAAAACAGTACAGATTTGGTTGAATAGAAATGTGAGGCCTGTTTTTTTTTGCGCCTTTCAAAAAGCGCCAAGAAAGCGCCGAACACCGAACCCGAACCCGGACTTTTACGAAAATGTTCGGGTTCGGGTCCGTGTCACGGACACCCCAAAATTCGGTACGAACCCGAACTATACAGTTCGGGTTCGCTCATCCCTACTAATTAGGTATCGCCACGTCCGTAACAACCTGCGCTATAAAAATATCACATGATTTACTCTGTCAGGTGAAAAACGTAAAAAAAAAATGAAATCAATTTTTTGTCACCATACATAACAAAAAGTGTAATACCAAATATCAAAAAGTAGTATGCACCCCAAAATAGTACCAATCAAAACCGTCACCTTATGCCACAAAAACTTAGCCCCTACATAAGATAATCACCCGAAAAATAAAAATAATATGGCTTTCAGAAAAAGGAGACACAAAAACATGATTTATTTCAATGCTTTATTATTTAAAACTGAAACAGAAGAAAAATAAAAGTAATCATATTTGATATCGTCACCCCCATAACAACATGCTGTATAAAAATAGCACATGATCTAACCTGTCAGGTGAACACCGTAAAAAACTAAAAATAAAAACTGTGCCAGAACAGCCATTTTTTGGTTACCTTGCCTCACAAAAAGCGTAATATAGAGCAATCAAAAGTCATATATACCACAAAATAGTACCAATAAAAGTGTAGCCTTATCCTATAATTTCCAAAATGGGGTCACTTTTTTGGAGTTTCTACTCTAGGGGTGCATCAGGGGGTCATTAAATGTCATATGGCAACTTAATTTCAGTGAAATCTTTCCTCCAAGATCCATATGGCGCTCCTTTCCTCCTAAATATTGAGTTTTATTTGTCTTTTAACCCTTGATGTGTTACGGGAAAAATGAATTAAAATGAAAAATCTGCCAAAAAAGTGAAATAAAAAAATTTCATCTACTTTTTCCTTTAATTCTTGTGGAACACCTAAAGGGTTAAGGGTATTTTCACGCGTTAGAGGATTCCGGCAGGGAGTTCCGTTGCTGGAACTGCCTGCCGGATCTGGAAATCCGTATGAAAACGGATAGCATTTTTTTCTGGATGCGGATCCGTCTGACAAATGCATTGAAATACCGGATCCGTCTCTCCAGTGTCATCTGGAAAAACGCATGCGCAGACTGGGAAACTGGATCCGTTTTTCCGGAACACTTGGTACCTGATCCGGCATTAATACATTTCAAGTGTTCCGGAATTTTGGCCGGAGAAAATACCGCAGCATGCTGAGGTATTTTCTCCATAAGAAGGACTGAACTGAAGACATCCTGATGCATACTGAACGGATTGCTTTCCATTCAGAATGCATTAGGATAAAACTGAAGCATTTTTTTCCGGTATTGAGCCCCTATGACAGAAATCAAAGTTTACAAAATCAGTTTTGAATAACTTGAGGGGTGTAGTTTCTACAATGGGGTCATTTATGGGTGGTTTCCACTATGTAAGCCCCACAAAGTGACTTTAGAATTGAAGTAGTCCTTAAAGTGGGTTTCGTAAATTTTCTTAAAAATTTAAGAATTTGCTTCTAAAATTCTTATCCTTCTAAGATCCTAAAAAATAAAATTACATTTACAAACTGATGCAAACATGAATAACTCTTTTACGATGTATCACTATCTGCCTTAGGCTACTTTCACACTTGCGTTCAGAGCGGATGCGTCTGGTGTCTGCACAGACGGATCCGCTCCTATAATGCAAACGTTGGCATCCGTTCAGAACGGATCCGTCTGCATTATAGTTCAGAAAAAATTCTAAGTGTCAAAGTCAGACGGATCCGTCCAGACTTTACATTGAAAGTCAATGGGGGACGGATCCATTTGAAATTGCACCATATTGTGTCAACTTCAAACGGATCCGTCCCTACTGACTTACATTGTAAGTCTGGACGGATCCGTCTGGCTCCGCACGGCCAAGTGGACACCCGAACGCTGCAAGCTGCGTTCGGGTGTCCGCCTGCTGAGCGGAACGGAGACCAAGCGGAGCCACCCTGATGCATTCTGAGCGGATCCGCATCCACTCAGAATGCATTAGGGCTCTACGGATTAGTTCGGGGCCGCTTGTGAGAGCCTTCAAACTGAACTCACAAGCGGAACCCCGAACGCTAGTGTGAAAGTAGCCTTAAAAGCAGATAAATAAAAAAATTTAAAATGCCTAATTTGTTCACATTTTTGGCAAATTTTAGTTTTTTTTAAATATATAAAAGTGAATGATATCTACAAAATTTTTTCACTATTATGGAGTACAATGTGTCACGAGAAAACAATCTCAGAATCGCTTGGATAAGTAAAAGCATTCTGAAGTTACCAGATAAAGTGACATGCCAAATAAAATAAAAAAAACGGCCTGGTCCTTAAGGTCAAAAATGGCAAGGTCCTTAAGGTGTTAAAGGGGTTGTCTTGCCATACATATTGATGAACTATCATTAAGATAGGTCATCAGTATCTGATCGGCGGCGGTCCAACACCCAGGACCCCCACAGATCAGCTGTTTGTTCATAACACTGAACGTCATCTCAGAAGTGCTTTGCAATGACAAGTACTCGCTCTATTTACTTCAACGTAACGAGTACTTGTAATTACACTCCGCTTTTGCTCCAAAGGAGATGACATGTAGTGTAATTAAGAGGAAGCAGCGCTCGCATGGAGTGCTGCCTCCTCTTCAAACAGCTGTTCTGCGGGGGTCCCAGGTGTTGGACCCCTGCTGATCAGATATTGATAACCAATCTTGACGATAGGCCATCAATATATATGGCAGGACAACCCCTTTAAGTTGTGAGATTTATTGAAGACAATAATGGATTCAATTGTTATTATTACTTTAAAATTAGGTTTTCAGTTTTAGGATTTAATTTTTTACACCCTAAAAGCCTAATCATTTTAAAATAATTAATACATATAGTATGTCTACAATAGAGCTGAACTGTATTATCAGACATAGCCCATGTACAAGTGTGATGCTAGTTCTGGAAAAAAGCAGCCATATTTTCCTAATCCTGAAAAACATCAGATAATCTTCTGTGCAATAGCAGTAATCCCGTCCCTTCACCATCCACCTATAGTAAAAAAAAAAGGAAAGGTATACAGAGTGAGCCATCATTAAACACAATATTAAAAACAACTCTATATTTTACAATATACTGTTGAGTTTTAGAATCCTCCTATTCTAAAGCTCATCAGTATATTTTTAAGTGCCTGTATGACATCTTGCTGATCGGCAAGTTGTAATGCGTTAGCTACGATGGGAAGATGGACTCCCTTGGGAGGGGGAGTGAACGGCTAGGTCAGGGGAGTGTGATGTTTTGGTCACGTGTCACGGAGGTGGTTATGTGGTGTAATGATGTGAGCATGAGACTAACCAATAGCAATGGGGGTGTCATAATAGTGGGGCATGTTCAGATAGATTATGGAAACTCTGATTACATGTGCGACTAAGCAGAAATCCATTTGCCTGTTTCCACTTTGGTATATTGAAGTTATTAAAAAAGGATTGGTTGGATAAAATCGCAATAACCCATGCACGTTATGGGATTGGTGAGCACACCACTGACTTTTAGGCTACGTGCACACGACCGTATGTGTTTTGCGATCCGCAAAAAAAACAGATGACGTTCCGTATGGCATCCGTTTTTTTTTGCGGATCCTTTTTTTTGGCGGATCCATTGTAATGCCTATCCTTGTCCGCAAACTAGAAAAAAATAGGACATGCACTATTTTTTTTTCGGAGCAACGGAATGGACATACTGATGCGGACAGCACACGGTTATTAGGAACACCTGTTCTATTTCTCATTAATGCAATTATCTAGTCAACCAATCACATGCATTTAGGGGTGTGGTCCTGGTCAAGACAATCTCCTGAACTCCAAACTGAATGTCAGAATGGGAAAGAAAGGTGATTTAAGCAATTTTGAGCGTGGCATGGTTGTTGGTGCCAGACGGGCCGGTCTGAGTATTTCACAATCTGCTCAGTTACTGGGATTTTCACGCACAACCATTTCTAGGGTTTACAAAGAATGGTGTGAAAAGGGAAAAACATCCAGTATGCGGCAGTCCTGTGGGCGAAAATGCCTTGTGGATGCTAGAGGTCAGAGGAGAATGGGCCGACTGATTCAAGCTGATAAAAGAGCAACGTTGACTGAAATAACCACTCGTTACGACCGAGGTATGCAGCAAAGCATTTGTGAAGCCACAACACGCACAACCTTGAGGCGGATGGGCTACAACAGCAGAAGACCCCACCGGGTACCACTCATCTCCACTACAAATAGGAAAAAGAGGCTACAATTTGCACGAGCTCACCAAAATTGGACTGTTGAAGACTGGAAAAATGTTGCCTGGTCTGATGAGTCTCGATTTCTGTTGAGACATTCAAATGGTAGAGTCCGAATTTGGCGTAAACAGAATGAGAACATGTATCCATCATGCCTTGTTACCACCATGCAGGCTGGTGGTGGTGGTGTAATGGTGTGGGGGATGTTTTCTGGGCACACTTTAGGCCCCTTAGTGCCAATTGGGCATCGTTTAAATGCCACGGGCTACCTGAGCATTGTTTCTGACCATGTCCATCCCTTCATGACCACCATGTACCCATCCTTTGATGGCTACTTCCAGCAGGATAATGCACCATGTCACAAAGCTCGAATCATTTCAAATTGGTTTCTTGAACATGACAATGAGTTCACTGTACTAAAATGGCCCCCACAGTCACCAGATCTCAACCCAATAGAGCATCTTTGGGATGTGGTGGAACGGGAGCTTCGTGCCCTGGATGTGCCTCCCTCAAATCTCCATCAACTGCAAGATGCTATCCTATCAATATGGGCCAACATTTCTAAAGAATGCTATCAGCACCTTGTTGAATCAATGCCACGTAGAATTAAGGCAGTTCTGAAGGCAAAAGGGGGTCCAACACCGTATTAGTATGGTGTTCCTAATAATTCTTTAGGTGAGTGTATATATTTGCATAACAATCACTCTATATTATGCTTGAGAAAGAATGCTTGAGAAAAAATGTATTAGTCGAAATGTTGCACTAACTTTGCACTCTGCATAAAGAAAACCATGGAGGATATGCTGCTGTCAATCTTATTTTTATGCTGTTGAAATGGAGCGGCTGTAACGCCCCAGAGTGGAATTACCACCTTTGCACCCCGCTACTGTCTTTATTAGTTAAACTCACATCATGTCATCACGTGTATTTATTTCAGGTCCAAATAGTGTGCATTTCCTATTTTGCAACTGTTATGTTCAAGTGCAATGTGTCTGGTTCACCAGCAGATGGCAGCAAACACGGCAGAGCTACAGTTACATAGAATGGAGCTTTTCATTCTATTCTAACCCCCCTCTGTGGAGCAATGGGCAGGAAGGGTGGGGACTAGTTTCTAAGAACATATTCAATATGAGCGAGAATCTAAATCGCACGTCCTCATTACTATGATTTTGATATAACAACTGTTTAAAATTTCAGCATGCTAAAACATGACTATACAGCACTATTATCAATCTGTTGCTGTGCACTATTAGTAGGCATTAGTATAAAGTTTGATCAAAGAGCATAGCCCCACTTACCACGACAAGGTTGCCTCTTCAAGTGGGAACCTAATCTAACTTTGGCGCGGCACTGTATGGCGACTATGTACTGCTGAAATTTTAAACAGTTTTTATATCAAAAGCATAGTAATGAGGATGTGTGATTTAGATTTTATTTCAAGACACAGAGGCTCCTATTGCTTAACCCTTTCTTTACTGAAACCACAGCAGCAAAGAAATTCAATAACATAATCATCCAATGGGCAAATAGCCCCTCCTCCTAGCCACAGTATAAAGGGAAGTCCTCTCAAGTCCTTCTTCCTCTTTCTTTGCTGCTGCCACTCAGTTAAGTACCTCACTCACCTACCTGCAGGGGTTGGTGGGGTTAACTTTTATCATTGTGGTTTATTTATGGGTTAATTTCATTCCATTTTTTCCCAGCGCTGCTTTCCCTTGGTTCTGCTAAGGCATATATATATTTTTGTTAATTTATATGTTGGTGGTATTTGGGGATCTTGTTTTCGCTTATTCCCCAGGTCCTTTTGTAGGTTTTATCCTCCCCCTGCTTACCGTCGCGAACGTTTTCGCCCCGTTCTTTGCTGTTTGCTTTTCTTCTCCCCTTCACCGCTTCACCGGCGCGCCAGAGATCTCGCGATTATTTGCGGGATCTCGGGCGCCATCTTGCCTGTGGTTTTTTCTTGCTTGTTCCTGCCGGCACCCGTAATCTCGCGGGATTTCGGGCGCGATCTTAGGAGTGCCGCACCGCTACTTTCATTCAGTGGGCGGCCCCCACAGCGATCACACTGCCAGCGTTTTTCCTTCACAGGTGAAGCAGGGTGACTAACCCTGTTTAGCTTAGTGTTTAGTTTGATCATATATTAGTTAGGATTATAGCTTATTTCCCCCTTAGGATCAGTATTATTTTCAGTGATTTACCTCAGAGGGCATAACTCATTGCGCTCATTGCAAGCTTTCACATTGCGCTCATTGCAAGCGATTACCTCTTTACAGTAGGGTTTTTCTATTACCCATCATGTCATCCCAGAATGCTCCTCCTTCGGCTCAGGGGACCCCTTGTCAAGGGATCAACCCCTCCCCTTTACCAAATCTGGGGATTGTACCAGTATCAGGAGGGTTAGTTCCCATGTCCTCTTATACGCAGTCCCTGGCCCTGCAGACGTCGATTTCAGACGCCATTATTTCTGCCATGGGATCCATGTTGTCAGTTCTGACGCACTCCATATCCCAGGCTCTGATTGCCAACCCATCCGCTAGTTTGGCCCCAAACCCAACTCCTATGCCAGCCCCAATTGCCTCCAGAAGTGATACGAATGATGGCCTTGTCCCATCCAATGACAGCGCGATTATGCCGCGCAAACGAGCCTGTCCGCACCGGGCAGAAAGAGCACAGCATTGGAAGTCGGCCCGGTCCCAACCCGAGTCCGACTCTGACTCTATGAGAGAGTCCGAGGAGGAGGCATTTATGGAATCTCATCACGATTCCAAGGAGTTAGACATTGATATGTCTCCTACCCAGGGCCCATCTGTGTCTTTTACACCTGTGGCCCTTCGACCGTCTGAGGTCGAACCGGTAGCTAACCACGGTCAGTCTGCTTCCCTTATGGACCCGTCGGGCGACCCGTTATTCGACCCTGACTCCCTTCATCACCCTAGGTACGCTGAATGGCTACCAGCCCCTCATGTGACAAGTTATTTGGAGTCCATGGTCCGTAAGCCCCTTAGTAAGGAGGCACGGAACAAACTCCGGGCTGAATGCCCTCGCCTGGTTATACCGAATAAGGTATGCGAGACGCCAGGTCGTGGACCCAAAGATGGTCCAATTCTTGCCCAAATCGGGTAGGCCTACACTCGGCTCTCAAAGCTTGCCAGGACAAGTTACTGGACATTATGGGGCCCCTTGCAAAAAATTTTGATATGGCGGAATCCGCCAAGGTGGAAGGTCAACAGGTCGACCCGGAAGAGCTCCGTGGTTGGGCCCAAAGAGCCATTTGCATGGCAGGAAATTCAAACACTTCCCTAGCTATTGAGCGCCGCAAGGCAATTTTAATGAAGATTGAGCCCAAGCTGACCAATATGGCTCTCTCAGAGTCTGGGAAAGAGTCCCAAGGTTTCCTTTTTGGGGATCCCTTTATCAAAGAACTGGGTAAATTTGTAGGAACCTTTACCGCCCTGGATAAAGCTCAGGCTTTCATGTGCAGGGTATTCAGCGGTAGGGTTTCCACCAGGGCCGGCAGTGCTAGGGGGCGTCTGTCCGGCTGCTCCTCCTTTCAGACCCGAGGTACGGGTCGAGGCTCCTTCTCATCTTACCGTTCGCCGGCTCAAGATCAGAGACGCCAGCCGTCCTTTTTCCCATCCCGTGGTGCTACAGGATGGGGGAGACCATACAGAGGGAATCCAAACCTCAGACGTCCCTTTGGTAAGTCTTCTTCCCCCTTTTTCGGACAATTATGTAGGGGGCAGACTCCAACATTTTACTCATGTTTGGGCCTCCATTACCAATGACCCCTGGGTGTTGTCCACGATTCGGGGTTTTCAGGTAGAGCTGGTGGGACCTCCATGGCTCGCGTCTCCGCTGCATCCCGCAGTCAGGTCCTGGGAGTCGCAATGTCTCGTAGACGCAGAATTACAGGCTCTGTTTCACAAAGGGGCTATAGAGCCAGCCCCTCTCGATCACATCGGCGTGATCAGCAACATTTTCTTAGTGGAGAAAAAAGGAGGCCAACTTCATCCCGTTATCAACCTCAAGGCCCTCAATACCCTAGTCAGGTATCGTCATTTCAAGATGGAGGGCATCCACTTGCTGAGGGACATGCTTATTCCGGGCGACTGGATGGCCAAGTTGGACCTCAAGGATGCGTACTTGACGGTCCCGATAGCACCCTCGTCCAGGGATCTTCTTCAATTTCAATGGCAAGGGGATGTTTGGCGCTTCACGTGCCTTCCTTTCGGACTCTCATCCGCCCCCTGGTGTTTTACCAAGCTTATGAGTCCGGTAGTGGCTTGGCTCCGTTATCAGGGGGTGAGACTTTTATAATTTATCTGGACGACATTCTGATCTTGGCCGAGTTTCTCTCCAATCACACATTCAGATGTCGGTTCAGCTCATATCCGCCCTGGGCTTCATAGTCAACCGCGAGAAATCCTGTCTCACTCCTTCCCAAACCATGGAGTTCCTCGGGTTCATGGTGGACTCGGTCTCCTTGACCCTCAGCCTTCCTTCAGCGGAAGTGCGGTCGATCCGCAAGGAGTTACGACGCACCCTGACCTTATCACAGATTTCGCTTCGACATCTGGCCCGAGTAATTGGTCTTCTGTCATCTTCCATTCAGGCGATATTTCCAGCGCCATTGCACTATCGAGCCCTACAGCGCCTCAAGATCGCTCACCTACAAGCCGGTGCAACCTATGCGGATCTGATCTCCTTGGATTTGGAAACGAGGGACGAGTTGTAATGGTGGATTGGCAACCTCTCCACCTGGAACGGCAGAGCCCTGTTTGGTCCTTTCCCGGATATCGTCGTGGAGTCGGATGCCAGCCTTCACGGCTGGGGCGCCCACTGCGAGGGTGTTTCCACAGGAGGCCCCTGGTTTGCAGTAGAGTGCCATTTACATATTAACGCTCTGGAGTTACTGGCAGGTTCTTTTGCGATTCGCAGCTTCACCAGTGGGAGAGTCAGGGCATGTATTCGTCTTCGGATGGACAATGTCTCTGCTGTTCGTTACATCAACTCCATGGGAGGTACCCGTTCCACGATGTTGACGCATTTGGCGAAGGACTTCTGGGATTATTGCCTGACCAACGACATTTCGGTGGTGGCGGAATACCTGCCTGGTCTACACAACACGTTGGCCGACTGGAACTCACGCTACATTTCGGATACCAGCGACTGGAGGTTAGATGTGGAAATCTTCTCCGCCATCGCGTCCTGTTGGGGCCCCTTTTTCGATCGACCTTTTCGCATCTCGCTGGAACGCCCAACTTCCCAGGTACTTCAGTTGGAGACCAGAGCCGGCGGCGGAGGCGGTGGATGCTTTTCTTCAACAATGGTCAGAAGACGTGATGTATGCTTTCCCGCCATTCTCTCTTATTCTGCGGATTTTAGCCAAGATACGTCTCCAGACCTCGGAGCTGGTCCTGGTTCTTCTGTACTAGAGCACCCAGTCGTGGTTTCCACAACTGTTGGAGTTACTGGTGGATGTGCCTCTGTTACTTCCTATCCGTCCATCTCTCCTACTGGATCCACTGAATCAGCCGCATCCGCTAGTGATGGAGGGTTCGCTGCGTCTACTAGCCTGCAGGATGTCGGGGTGTCCTGGCAGACAGAAGGACTTTTGGAAACAGCTAAGTTCCTGTTGGAGAGCGCGTGGGCCCCCGGGAACCAGAAGAGCCTATCGTGCAGCTTGGCAGTCTTGGTCTGGTTGGTGCCTCCTTCAGAACCTGGATCCCACTACGGCAGCTGTGAACGACGTGGTTCAATTCCTCTTTTCTCTCTATGAAGAAGGCAAGGCCTACCGCACTATCAATGTGTTTAGGTCGGCTATTTCCTCCGGTCATAGGGGCTTTGAGGGTTGCCCTGCTGGACGTCACCCTCTGGTGTGTAGGTTGCTTAAAGGGTCTCGTCTCGCTCGGCCTCCTAGACCTAGTTTTACTAGCTCTTGGGACGTTTCCACGGTTTTGTCGTTCCTTTTGGCTTGGCAGGCCAATGAGGAGCTGTCACTTCGCCAGTTGTCTGCCAAGTTGGTTACCCTCTTTTGCCTTATTTCTTGCAAGAGGGTCGTCAGAGAGTTGGACCATGACGCTCGTTCGTTCACTCCGGATGGTGTGACATTCAAAATTTCACGCCGTATGAAGACTAATATCACTTCTGTGTCTTACCCTACGTTTTCTTCCTCTGTGGCTCTCTGTCCGGTCATATGTCTTAAGGAGTATGAGTCCAGGACTCGGTCCTTGCGATCTCCCTCATCCCCGCAGTTGTTTATTTCTTTCCGTAGACCATATTCTCCTGTTTCTGCAGTCACTCTGTCACGGTGGGTGAAATGGATTTTGTCTCTTTCGGGTATAGACACTTCTGTTTTTACTGCGCACTCCGTTCGGGGGGCTTCCACCACTTCTTTTGCTATGTCCGGGGCTCGCTTGGAGGATGTCATGAAGTTGGCGGATTGGTCCCGAGTCTCTACTTTTAAGGAATTCTATTTTAGGCCGGACCCTCATGTTTTCGCTTCTATTGTAAATCGACTTTAAACTAGCAATAGGAGCCTCCGTGTCTTGAAATAAAATTGAATGATTTTCCTAAATTATGACGTAAAGTCATGATTTTATGAAAGACACGGAGGCGAGTATTGCCCCTCCCATGGTTCTGTTCCCCCCCCAGGTTTTTTCTGCACAGTTATGATTATCGGTGGTTTTAAGGTTATTTAATTATTTAATTATTTATGTCATTATTTATATACAGGGAGTGCAGAATTATTAGGCAAGTTGTATTTTTGAGGATTAATTTTATTATTGAACAACAACCATGTTCTCAATGAACCCAAAAAACTCATTAATATCAAAGCTGAATATTTTTGGAAGTAGTTTTTAGTTTGTTTTTAGTTTTAGCTATTTTAGGGGGATATCTGTGTGTGCAGGTGACTATTACTGTGCATAATTATTAGGCAACTTAACAAAAAACAAATATATACCCATTTCAATTATTTATTTTTACCAGTGAAACCAATATAACATCTCAACATTCACAAATATACATTTCTGACATTCAAAAACAAAACAAAAACAAATCAGTGACCAATATAGCCACCTTTCTTTGCAAGGACACTCAAAAGCCTGCCATCCATGGATTCTGTCAGTGTTTTGATCTGTTCACCATCAACATTGCGTGCAGCAGCAACCACAGCCTCCCAGACACTGTTCAGAGAGGTGTACTGTTTTCCCTCCTTGTAAATCTCACATTTGATGATGGACCACAGGTTCTCAATGGGGTTCAGATCAGGTGAACAAGGAGGCCATGTCATTAGATTTTCTTCTTTTATACCCTTTCTTGCCAGCCACGCTGTGGAGTACTTGGACGCGTGTGATGGAGCATTGTCCTGCATGAACATCATATTTTTCTTGAAGGATGCAGACTTCTTCCTGTACCACTGCTTGAAGAAGGTGTCTTCCAGAAACTGGCAGTAGGACTGGGAGTTGAGCTTGACTCCATCCTCAACCCGAAAAGGCCCCACAAGCTCATCTTTGATGATACCAGCCCAAACCAGTACTCCACCTCCACCTTGCTGGCATCTGAGTCGGACTGGAGCTCTCTGCCCTTTACCAATCCAGCCACGGGCCCATCCATCTGGCCAATCAAGACTCACTCTCATTTCATCAGTCCATAAAACCTTAGAAAAATCAGTCTTGAGATATTTCTTGGCCCAGTCTTGACGTTTCAGCTTGTGTGTCTTGTTAAGTGGTGGTCGTCTTTCAGCCTTTCTTACCTTGGCCATGTCTCTGAGTATTGCACACCTTGTGCTTTTGGGCACTCCAGTGATGTTGCAGCTCTGAAATATGGCCAAACTGGTGGCAAGTGGCATCTTGGCAGCTGCACGCTTGACTTTTCTCAGTTCATGGGCAGTTATTTTGCGCCTTGGTTTTTCCACACGCTTCTTGCGACCCTGTTGACTATTTTGAATGAAACGCTTGATTGTTCGATTATCACGCTTCAGAAGCTTTGCAATTTTAAGAGTGCTGCATCCCTCTGCAAGATATCTCACTATTTTTGACTTTTCTGAGCCTGTCAAGTCCTTCTTTTGACCCATTTTGCCAAAGGAAAGGAAGTTGCCTAATAATTATGCACACCTAATATAGGGTGTTGATGTCATTAGACCACACCCCTTCTCATTACAGAGATGCACATCACCTAATATGCTTAATTGGTAGTACGCTTTCGAGCCTATACAGCTTGGAGTAAGACAACATGCATAAAGAGGATGATGTGGTCAAAATACTCATTTGCCTAATAATTCTGCACGCAGTGTATACATCTGTTCCAGATTGATATTACAGAAATAGACGCTTTATTGCGTTACACGTGCTGTTACCGATTTTGTTTCTTTTTAAGGTTGATGTCGTTTCACGTTCGGATGGGAGGCGTTTTTTCCTGCTTATACGGATGATGTTGCTGTCAGTTTCCAGCTTTTGATTTGGAGATGAGTTTGGCTCAACGTTGGAGTTGATCGATTCAGGATGTTCCAGTTTCTGTTGGATTGAGGTGTTGTAAAGACAAAGAAAGAGGAAGAAGGACTTGAGAGGACTTCCCTTTATACTGTGG
The DNA here is from genome assembly GCF_905171765.1 of Bufo bufo. Lineage (NCBI taxonomy): Eukaryota > Metazoa > Chordata > Amphibia > Anura > Bufonidae > Bufo > Bufo bufo. Next base: position 256,757,509 of record NC_053391.1, on the reverse strand, counting down.
CTAGGAGGAGGGGCTATTTGCCCATTGGATGATTATGTTATTGAATTTCTTTGCTGCTGTGGTTTCAGTAAAGAAAGGGTTAAGCAATAGGAGCCTCCATGTCTTTCATAAAATCATGACTTTACGTCATAATTTAGGAAAATCATTCAATTCTCTCTCATATTGAATATATTGTATAGACTTTCTCTTTTTCCCCCCTCTGGATCAGCACTCCTCCCCATTTGGCTCAGGTGCTTTTAATTAGCAGAAGTCTGCAAAGGGTCTATAAATTCCTACCACCTCTCAGTTGGTGTTCCTGAGAGGCTGTGAACAGGTGAGCTCTTTGCACCTGTTCACATTATGCGGTGCTGGTGTCACGGCTGTATGTGAGCAACAATAGTATACACAGTAAAAGAGCTACTGACCGGACCCAAACTAGGGAGGATAAAGGGTGACCCCTGTCAGACCCTCAAAGCTCTCCCTATTCTGCTAAAGCACATGCCCGGATCCAAATGGCGGAACGAGGCATGCCCACGTGCCTAAGACTGATGACCACTGTAACCCCTACAATAGTGGAAGGGGCACGGCCACCGGTGCCCTACTCAGTATATGGAGGGAACCGTGGCCACCTCAGATCCAGTCAGAAAATAATCAGGTACACAACAATGTCTGTACACTTAGCTGAAGGTGTTGCAGCCGCAGAGAAGACGGATCCAAGGACAGCTGGCAATATCCGGAGTGCTTGCTGCAGCAGAACACAGGTCCAGTGAACTGATAGCTACAAGTGAAGATACTAAAGCAAGAGCTACAACTGAAATGAGAACTATAATCCATGCCCTACAATAGGAGGAGGGGTGATATAAAGAGAGGGAAATCAAACGCATGAGGAACAGCTGGGAGGAAGGAAACCAAAAGTAAACAGAGCAGTGAGAACTCCTCCCAGCTCTAGTAGTGACATCATCACAGGGGTGGAGAAACAGAGCTGTGAGAACGTCCCAAAGCTCTGGTAGTGACAGCTGGACGGTGGCCATCGCTTCTTTTGTGCTGTGCTGGTGGAGTGATGGGGCCCAGGGCCTGGGTGGCTTTGCCGCACAGTGAGAGTGCGGTGCGGCTGCTGGGTCCCATTGCCTGCTAGAGCGAAGTGGGGGCACGTCAGTCGCCATACAGTGCCGCGCCAAAGTTAGAGTAGGTTCCCATTTGAAGAGGCAACCTTGTCATGGTAAGTGGGCCTATGCTCTTTGATCAAACTGTATACTAATGCCTCCTAAAAGTGCACAGCAACAGATTGATAATAGTGCTGTATAGCCATGTTTTATGCTGAAATTTTAAACAGTTGTTATATCAAAAGCATAGTAATGAGGATGTGCGATTTAGATTCTCTCTCATATTGAATATAGTTTCTAAGAACAGTGTAGCTTACCACCAGCTAGGGTAAGGAAGCAAGTGCTGGGCACGTCACTGTTGGACGTGCCCCCGCCCAAACCAAGCCAGCTAGAGCACCTTCAGCTCTGCTGGATATGGAGGCCACAGCTTAGAGCCTCAGGAGCCAGGAGGAAAAGTTCTCTGGTATAATCTAGAGTCAGACTACAGAGAGAAGTTGCAGCATAGAGAAGCAAAGATTCTATTTAAGCCTGTAAGTACAGCAGAGACGGAGAGAAATATATGTAGCATAGACGAGTTTTCCTGCCAGAGTTTTAATGCCAAAGCCTGCTGGAACCAAGATAAAGTCTGTAAACCTTTATGCAAAGTAAAGCTGCTTTTCAACTTCATCACAAGGTCTGGACTCAATTTATTCTTCAACCCCAAATTTAACTTTTCCCCTTTTACTGCTTTGGAGCAAATGTCTGGGGTCCAGAGTATCCAGGTAGGGGCACCGTGACACAACATTACTTAAAGGGACATTGTAGGCCATCCTATACCACTCGGCCATTCCTACACCTGGGTACCACCACCAACACCATTTCTTAAAGGGACTCTGTCCCGTTGATGCTTCATTGCAACTGGCGTCACAAACATTTCTTAAAGGGACCCAAGCTTGTTGCTGCCTACTACTTGGCACTCTGCTTTGCTGCACGGCCGTTGTGGATCTGCGGTTGCTGACTGGCATGTGCATTCCCAGTGGAGGTATAGAAGGGACATTGACTGTTGCTCTCACATTTGTATTTTCTATCCTAAGGATTAGGTCATCAGTAGAGATGAGCGAAGTATTGAGTAGTGGGTGCAATGACAGGGAGCGACTATTGCGCTGCCACTCATCATTGTACCCCTCAAATGCCGCGTTCATACATGATCGCGTCATCTGATAGCAATAATCTAGTGTAAAAAAAAAAATTATGAAATCATACTTACAGTTGCAAGAAAAAGTATGTGAACCCTTTGGAATGATATGGATTTCTGCACAAATTGGTCATAAAATGTGATCTGATCTTCATCTAAGTCACAACAATAGACAATCACAGTCTGCTTAAAGAGGACCTTTCACCTGGAAAAACATTGTGAATGAAGTATGCTGACATGGAGAGCGGCGCCCGGGGATCTCACTGCACTTACTATTATCCCTGGGCGCCGCTCCGTTCTCCCGTTATGCCCTCCGGTATCTTCTCTCACTAAGTTATAGTAGGCGGTGTCTGCCCTTGTCCTGTGGGCGTCTCCTTCTCCTAGGCTGCAGCGCTGGGCAATCGCAGCGCACAGCTCACAGCCTGGGAGAAAAAAACCTCCCAGGCTGTGAGCTGTGCGCTGCGGTTGGCCAGCGCTGCAGCCTAGGAGAAGGAGACGCCCACAGGACAAGGGCAGACACCGCCTACTATAACTTAGTGAGAGAAGATACCGGAGGGCATAACGGGAGAACGGAGCGGCGCCCAGGGATATTAGTAAGTGCAGTGAGATCCCCGGGCGCCGCTCTCCATGTCAGCATACTTCGTTCACAATGTTTTTCCAGGTGAAAGGTCCTCTTTAAACTTATAACACACAAAGCATTAAATGTTACCATATTTTTATTGAACACACCATGTAAACATTCACAGTGCAGGTGGAAAAAGTATGTGAACCCCTAGACTAATGACATCTCCAAGAGCTAATAGAGCTAATTGGAGTGAGGTGTCAGCCAACTGGAGTCCAATCAATGAGATGAGATTGGAGGTGTTGGTTACAGATGCCCTGCCCTATTAAAAACACATTAGAGGAAACAGCCGGCACTCACTAAATGCACGCCGCACGGGATAGGAAACAATATCCACTTGAAATCCAATAGAAATCCCAGCAGTCGTGTCTTGTATAATCGTGATGTTTTATTCCATCAAATCAAAATTGTCCTACAGCCAGGACGCGTTTCGGGAAGCATGCCTTTATCAACAGGTGAAGGTATACTTAAATGAACAGGTATATATAGAGAGATAATACCGCCCATAATGACGTCACCCACCCTGGTGGGAGGGGCCAAAGGTGTCAAAAATTAAACAATGTCAAACAACAATATATCAGAAGTGAACAAACAGTATACATGTTACCAAATATCTTAATTGAACATAACAGGCCATATTTTCCAGTGTATGATCCCTCAATGGATAATAGAAGTCTGAAAAAAATGATAAAATATATAAATAAATCAGATATGCATGATCTCATAATCCCTGTTGAGGCCCCTTGGATGCAGAGTATCCAACATATGAATCCAGTAGGCCTCTCTACGTAATAACAGTTTTTTTATGTCTCCACTCCTCCTAGGTCTGGTCGGTGCAAACATAGTATAGCCCAGCTTAGGTTCCAGGTATTGGGACAGGTTAAAAGACCTAGGAGGGGTGGAGACATAAAAAAACTGTTATTACGTAGAGAGGCCTACTGGATTCATATGTTGGATACTCTGCATCCAAGGGGCCTCAATCACGATTATACAAGACACGATTGCTGGGATTTCTATTGGACTATTAAAAACACACACCAGTTCTGGGTTTTTTCTTTTAACAAGAAGCATTGCCTGATGTGAATGATGCCTCGCACAAAAGAGCTCTCAAAAGACCTACGATTAAGAATTGTTGACTTGCATAAAGCTGGACAGGGTTATAAAAGTATCTCCAAAAGCCTTTCTGTTCATTAGTCCACGGTAAGACAAATTGTCTATAAATGGAGAAAGTTCAGCACTGCTACTCTCCCTAGGAGTGGCCGTCCTGTAAAGATGACTGCAAGAGCACAGCTCAGACTGCTCAATGAGGTGAAAAAGAATCCTAGAGTGTCAGCTAAAGACTTTAAAAAGTTTCTGGCATATGCTAACATCCCTGTTAGCGAATCTACGATACGTAAAACACTAAACAAGAATGGATTTCATGGGAGGATACCACAGAGGAAGCCACTGCTGTCCAAAAAAAACATTGCTGCATGTTTACAGTTTGCACAAGAGCACCTGGATGTTCCACAGCAGTACTGGCAAAATATTCTGTGGACAAATGAAACCAAAGTTGAGTTGTTTGGAAGAAACACACAACACTATGTGTGGAGAAAAAGAGAAACAGCACACCAACATCAAAACCTCATCCCAACTGTGAAGTATGGTGGTGGGGGCATCATGGTTTGGGGCTGCTTTGCTGCGTCAGGGCCTGGACGGATTGATATCATCGAAGGAAAAATGAATTCCCAAGTTTATCAAGACATTTTGCAGGTGAACTTAAGGCCATCTGTCCACCAGCTGAAGCTCAACAGAAGATGGATGTTGCAACAGGACAACGACCCGAACCATAGAAGTAAATCAACAACAGAATGGCTTAAACAGGAGAAAATACGCCTTCTGGAGTGGCCCAGTCAGAGTCCTGACCTCAACCCGATTGAGATGCTGTGGCATGACCTCAAGAAAGCGATTCACACCAGACATCCCAAGAATATTGCTGAACTGAAACAGTTCTATAAAGAGGAATGGTCAAGAATTACTCCTGACCGTTGTGCACATCTGATCTGCAACTACAGGAAACTATGGTTGAAGTTATTGCTGCCAAAGGAGGTTCAACCGGTTATTAAATCCAAGGGATCACATACTTTTTCCACCTGCACTGTGAATGTTTACATGGTGTGTTCAATAAAAACATGGTAACATTTAATTATTTGTGTGTTATTAGTTTAAGCAGACTGTGATTGTCTATTGTTGTGACTTAGATGAAGATCAGATCACATTTTATGACCAATTTGTGCAGAAATCCATATCATTCCAAAGGGTTCACATACTTTTTCTTGCAACTGTACCTCATCCATTGGATTGCAAAGAGCCAGCCACCGCCGTCTTGATTGAAGATCTAGCGCGAAATCTTGCACGGCCCGTGATCACCTCATCACATCGTCTAGCGTAGTGATGTCATACGTCACCGCACACGAGATTATTTATTTTTTTACACTATTTCAGGTAAAATTGATTAGTTACCATGAAACACGAGGAAATTCGGCTTCGCATGGAATTGAATTTCCCCTGAAATTCTCATTGAATTCCACAGCGTGGAGTTCAATTCCCTCAACACTAGTCATCAGTATAAAAATCTCGGAAAACCCCTCTAACAACACAGTGTATACTATTGTAGCTGTGTATGTCCCCAACAAGCATCAGATACCTTTTTTTTTGTTTTGTTTTATTAAAGTGTTTATTGGGTTTTATACTTTTAAAAAAAAAAGAAAAAAAAAACTGAGAATTGTACAGGTGACAAAAGTATGATGACTGATTCACATAGATAATTGCAGGTACATTATTATAAAGTGCCAAAACCTTAGAATTCGAAAGGGTAAGAGGTATGTAGTAACTAATAGTACATGTATATTTAGCACTTCAAGTAGAGTCTAGGGCGGCTCTGCATAACAAAGTATTAACGTAAACATTTTCAGGAGCTATTTGGAATATCAGTCTAATAACAATGCTGAGAGGTAAGTCTGCCCTTCTAATGAAAAAATAGGGCCTGACTGAATTTAAACAAGAATATACAAAAAGTATAATCAAAAACTACAACAATTGAAAAGGGAGAAAGAAAATAAAAGAAAAATAAGATTTATTGTATGGGGGGGAGACAAGAGGAAGGGAACAATAGGGAGGAAGCAATACAAACAGGATAAAGAGAAAAAGAGAAGTCAAAGACATATAGAAAGAGATATGTTTAGAGGTAAACCGATCCCATCATTGAGGCAGATTATAATGTCCTGTATGTCCCTGAAGTGCGAAAATCCTCCCATGGGCCCCAAGTCTTCAGAAATTGTGCGTATTTCTGGGGGGTATGGGTTATCAGTTCCTCCATTCTTTGATATAACATTACTTCCTCAAACCATTCCTCTAGAGTTGGGGGATTTCCAATGTCGAGGAATCACTGCCTTCGCCGCTTGGATGAGAAATTCGAGCAGTGAATTTTTATATACAGGGATAGTAAGGTCAAAAACGTATAGGAGAAAGGCTTCTGGTGTGTTTGGCAATGGAAAACCTGTTATTTTGAGTATAGCCTTGTGGACCAAGTCCCAAAACGCCCGAAGGGCCGGGCATTGCCACCAAATATGTAGAATCGTGCCCTCAGCTGTGCCACACCTCCAACATCTGTCTGTGACAGAGGTATACCATTTATGTAGCACCGGGACAGGATCTTATAGCAAGTCTCTTGTGCTCTTGTGGCTAACAGTGCTTTGTGTGATAATATGTAACATCTGAGCCAATGAGAAGAGGACAACTGGATGCCTAAATCCTGTTCCCACGCCGCACAGAACGGAGGAGATTGGGAGGATCTCTGCTGTAGAAGTAGTTTATATATAAAGGATATGTCTCGAGACACAACTGAGGGATTTAGATAGGCTTGTTCGAAGACTGTCAAATTCCTTGTAAAATTATGCAAAGTGCGCATGGAAGTGAAAAAATTTCGAAGTTGGAGATATTCAAAGCTATGTTTTGGTGTGGGGGAGTATTACCTAATATAGAGGTTAAAGGTTTCAGGGAAGTCCCAGCGAGAACCTGGCAGAATCGGAGAGGGGAGGTTTTTGTGCCTGTAAGAAAAGGATTAGGGGATGCTCCGGGGGGAATAGGTGGTGATCAGTAATGGGAGTGAGAGGTCCCTGCGGATCTATGAGAGAAAGCTCTGAGATGATACCCCCAAGAATGGCAAATATATGGTTAGAAGTAAAGGAAAGAGCAGATCGCTCTGTCTTCAGGACTCTCCACAGCCACGGAAGAGAGGTCAAGCTAGGGGTGACAAGTCCCTTGCTATGTTAACCCATGCTTTCTGGAAAGAAAGTCGGAGCATGTCCAAAAGCCTGGAGTATACTGTTGAATGGTAATATAACCTACAGTCCGGGAGACCAACCCCACCCAAATCCTTAGCTCGGGTCAAAGTTTCCCAACGTATTCGTGGTCTTCCAGGGGACCATTCAAATTTCGAGAAACATTTACGAATCTGGGTCCAAAAAGTGAGAGGGATCCGAATAGGGATGGTCTGTAGGAGGTAAAGAAGTCTGGGCAAAAGGTTCATTTTTAATATTCTAATCCGTCCGAACCAGGAAAAATCTTTCCTGTGCCATGACTCCAGGTCTTTTTGGAAACGAGCCAGAAGTGGGACAAAATTGTCTTTAAACAGATGTGATAAAGTAGGACCTATATTAATCCCTAGATATGTAAGGCCTTTGGTAGGGAGAGAAAGGAAAAGAGGCCTTGAGTGAAGCAACTAAATCCTGTCCTAGAGAGATATTCAGGGCATGGGATTTGGACATGTTGATCTTAAAACCATTTCCCAAATTGAGACAATTCCGATTGTAGGCATGGAAGAGAAATGCGGGGGTTGGTGATATACAACAGTACGTCATCCGCAAAGGCCGCACACTTGTACTCCTGGTTACCTATTCGGATACCCTGGATATCGGGGTTATCACGAATTGTTGCCATTAGATGTTCCATAACCAAGACATATAATAAAGGAGACAGTGGGCAACCTTAGTGTGTGCCATTGTGGATGGAGAAAGGGGGAGAGAGGGTCCCATTGATTTTTATCCTTGCAGATGGAGTTTGATATAAGATAAGTATCTTAGACATGAACCAGGGGCTTAAGCCAATATGTGTAAGGGTACTGCGTAGGGAGGGCCATGAGATGCGGTCAAAGACCTTCTCTGCATCAAGAGATAGGACCATAAGGGGTATATTGTGAGTTTTAGCATAATGTATAATGTCTAATGTCTTGAGGGTGTTGTCCCTTGCCTCCCTTCCCGACACAAACCCCACCTCGTCCGAGTGTACCTGAGATGGCAAAAACACCTTCAAGCGATTCGCCAAAAGTTTAGCGTATATTTTAAGATCCACATTTAAAAGAGAAATCGGGTGATAACTCGCACACACCTGGGGGTCCTTATCAGGTTTGGGAATGACCGCTATATGAGCTGCAGTGGATTGTGCCGGAAAAGGAAGCCCAGACGACACCGTATTGAAAACCCGGAGAAGAAAATGGGTTACTTTTTCTGAGAATACCTTATAGAACGACTTCCGGCGCCGCCATGTGAGGACGCAGCGCTTAGAGCTCCTGCATACCGCCGAACATCATTGTCATTTTGCAGCGCAGGGAACTGCTTTTCAGCCCTAAAGGACGTCCGACTGACACCACTTACCTGCATCAAGGAGCCGATGGAAAGATATCTCCTCCGGAGCGGGCAGAAGATCACAGGTGCGCAGCTAGCAGCCTCACAGAGCGCGGCAAAAATGGCGGACACTCAGCCACTAGTATTCAGAGAAGAGGGCTCTCAGAGTACCCAGGGAGAGGGGTCCCCTCTAGGTGGCCCGGCCACATTAGATTATAAACAACTAGCCATTGAAGTGGCAATGCGTATAATGCCGGACATCCAGAAAACACTGGAAACGACAATACTGGCCTCTTTTAACTCCCTGAGGGAAGAGGTAAATCAGACCAGCATACAAGTTGGGGCCCTGGAGAAAGAGCTGCGTTCCTTGCAGCAGCAAGCAGGGGACACTGAGTCTGTATGGAAATCCCAGCAGCATGCCCTGGAATACCTGCGGTTTAAAGTTGATGATCTTGAAAACAGGTCACGCCGCAACAACCTGAGGGTGGTTGGGCTGCCTGAGTCCATTAAACAACTGGACCTTTTAGATATATGTGAGAAAGAACTGCCAGAGGCCCTGGGCCTAAAGTTTTTCTGTCGAGTGGAGAGGGCCCACAGGATTGGTCCGGAAAGAGGCGCCACTAGGGACTCTAATTCGGAGTCTCCCCGCAGTGGAGATGGGAGACCTCGCCAAGTTATTTTCAAACTGCTGGATTTCAATGATAAGGTGGCTTTACTCCGCAGTTTTCGTAGGAGGCGACACCAGATAACTATAAGGGGCCACAAAATTTTATTGTTTGAGGACTTCTCGGCTGAGGTGGCGAAGAAACGCAAGGCCTTTAGCCCGGTCTGCACTGCACTCTACCAAAGGGCCATCAGATTTCAGCTTCTTTTCCCGGCGGTTCTAAAGATTCACAGAGCACAAGGAGGGACTATCACTTTTAGATCTCCCACTGAGGCAGAGGAGGCCTTGGATGAGATTATTGATTCAGAGCAGCATGATATACCCCTCTCTCCCCAACGGTCTACCTTGAAGGACTCATTGGTTCCAGCTGTTCGACGAGGGAATGACCGTTCGCGCAATGGCCCAGAAAGGCCCTCCAGAAGAGGACGTTGATATTCCTCAATTCTAAATGTGGTTGAGACTCAACCCTAAGGGGTAGAATCTTGTTAATGCTGCTAAACTGTTCCAGATTAAGAATGTTTTGTTATTCTGCTTTATGCTCCATACTAGGGCCGTTTTTGTTCAGTTGTACAGATTGCAATTGTTTAGACTAGGTATGTGAGAGTTCTGCCATGGCGGAAAAAAGGAAAGTCTATAACTAGATTTAGTCACGGCTGACACCATCTAGCCGTACCCGGTCCAGTGGATTGGTACCTGCTGCCACACACCTAGGCAGTTCTATTTGGTTGTACTTATATTGATTTTTGCTTGTGTTTTCTGTTCTCTTTTCCTCCCCCCCTTTTTCCTTCCCTCCTCCCTTCTCCCTTGGCTTTCTCTGTCTGGGGATCCGTACATACCGGAACTGAAATGAAAATAATCTCCTGGAATGTCAAGGGTTTACGCTCCCCGCAGAAGCGGTCAAAGATTTTACGTCACCTGAAGCGTCTTCAACCTGATGTAGTTCTCCTGCAAGAGACGCATTTGGAGGATAAAGATTTCTTCCGTATGAAAAAATTCTGGGTAGGTTCTGTGGTTGGATCCTCAGCCAGGGAGCGCAAAGCTGGAGTACTCACTTTAATACATAGAAATTTCTCAGGGAAAATACTTTCAGAGTCTCATGACAGTGAGGGCAGATGGCATAGGTTAGTGGTGGAGATAGGAGGGATTTCTTATAGCATTCATAATGTGTATGCCCCAAATGAAAATAATGCTCCCTTTTACGCTCTTCTGGAAAACAGACTGCATATGGATGGAACTCACAACAGAATTGTGGGTGGTGATTTTAACTCAGTCACATCTGTTCTGGAAGACCGGAAGAGAGAGGAGGGGATGGTCAGATCGCAAAGACTCTCTGACAAGGTTATACCTCCCTTTCTAACTTCTACAGGTTTATATGATACCTGGCGCTCTCTACATCCTGACGACAGGGAGTATACGCATTTTTCACACGCACATAATGTATGGTCTCGAATTGACTATCTTTTCCTTCCCTTGCATATGTCATCTAGGGTAGTTTCCGCTGAAATTCATGACTTACTTATTTCTGACCACTCACCTGTCTCCATTTCTTGCAGGATACCTACCCTAGAGGAACTGATTTTATATGGCGCTTTCCTTCTTTTCTTGCCAAGGATGACAATTTCAAAGATACACTACAAGGTTGGTGGTGGGAGTTTCAGGGTGACAATCCCCGAGATGCATCAGATGTTTCGACCCATTGGGAGGCTGCAAAAGCGGTCCTGAGGGGTCGAATTCTCAGTTATGTTAGTAATTTACGCAAGGTGGTCGCTAAACAATATCAGGAGGCTAGCTCGGCCCTCAGACAGGCATACACTCAATTCCTCCGGGTGGCTACCACTCAGCACAAGGAGGCCTGGATTGCAGCTAGAAATACCTTTGAAGTTTGGGTAGATAAACGGGAGGCAATGTATAGGTCAGAATTCCAGACGGATCTGTTCAGATTTGGGAATAAGTCAGGCAAAATGTTGGCCAACTTAGCACGAGGCAGGAGGACTCCTACAGTCATCACAGCTCTGAAAGGGGAGGGGGGAGTGGTCCAAACAAATCCTAAGTTGATAAATGATTTGCTAGGAAAATATTATGAGCGTCTCTATAGCGACACCCCAGAAGACCCTGAAAAGGGTAGGAGATTTCTGTCAGACGTCAAATTACCTTCCCTGACGGAGGAACAGCAGGGATCTATAAATGCGGAAATAACGGCTGAGGAAGTGCTACATATAATACGTTCCCTACACAACGGAAAGGCGCCAGGCCCTGACGGATTCTCAGGAGAATTTTACAAAGTGCTACAAGAAAATCTTGCCCCCACACTGACGGAATACTTTAACCATCTTTTACACACAGGTAGTTTCCCTGCTCATGTTAATTAAATGCCCACATTAAATTGATACTTAAACCAAATAAAGACCCACAAGATCCAGGTTCGTACCGCCCGATCTCGCTCATCAATCAGGATCTGAAGATATTGACTAAAATACTGGCTGACAGACTGAGCCTATTAATGCCTACCCTGATAGGGCCCTCCCAGGTGGGTTTCATTAAAGGGAGGTCGGGGGTGGCAAATATTAGGAAGGTGTTGGCAACCTTGGATTGGGTCCCGCGCCGCCCTCAGCCAGCCGGAACCCCTATTTTGTTGGCTTTAGATGCGGAAAAAGCTTTTGACTCATTGCGTTGGGACTGGCTGGGGGCGGTGCTAGATAAATTCAAGATTTTGGGGGATATCCGTACCTTTTTGAAGGGTCTCTATTCCAGCCCAGCGGCGCGCATACATACGGGAGGTTTCCTGTCTCGGGTGTTCCCCCTCCAGAGAGGGACTAGACAGGGTTGTCCGCCTTCCCCCCTCCTCTTCGACCTAGCCATCGAGCCCTTAGCTAGATTTTTAGAGGATTCTGACTTATATACGGGTATTACCATAGGCAAGAAAGAGGTCAAACTAACTTTATATGCGGATGATCTTTTGATTTTCATGGACACTCCACAGCGACACTTAGGCCCCCTAATGGAGTTCTTGAGTTTTTTTGGGTCCTTCTCAGGATATAAAATAAATTCGTCTAAAAGTGAGATTCTAGAGCTTCACGCCACTAACCCACCGCAGTTTTGGCAGGATATAGGTCTCTCTTTATCTGCTGTTAAGAAATATGTCACGTACTTAGGGGTTAAAATTGGTAAGCTTCCGGGATCATTGTACTCACTAAACTATCCTCCCCTCATAGCGAAAATAATATCTGAACTACAGAAATGGCATTCACTTCCCTTATCTCTGCTAGGAAGGTGCCAGCTCATTAAGATGATGAGTTTTTCTAAGTTACTCTACCCCCTTCAAACGCTTCCGATTCTACTGAAACATACCGATGTCACTGCTCTAAACAAGGCTTTTACCACGTTTTTGTGGTCAGGCAGACGCCCTCGTATCTCTCTTTCGAAGCTTATGTTATGGAAACCTGAAGGAGGAGTGAAATTCCCGAATGTACGGGGTTACAATCTGGCATGTCTTATGCGTCATGTTTCGGATTGGGTGCATGATACTGATCTTTTCTCTAATAGGGAAATAGAGCAAAACTTGGTAGCTCCATGGAACCTGGTGTCGTGCCTCCACTCTAACTTGGCCGCAATACCTGGGGAAATTAAATCCTCGCTTTTATTGAGAGATACGATAGCAACCTGGAAGGCGGTTAGGAAAACAGTAAATCTGCCTCATGCAATCTCTAAATGGATGCCGCTATGGGGTCATCCAGAATTTCCGTCAGGAACTAGTCTGAGACCTTCTGAGCTGTGGATATCTAGGGGCTTGACTAGGGCGGAACATCTGATGCATCAAGGGGAAAAACGTTGGCTAACTCCAAAAGAACTGAAGGAAAAATATGCCTTACCGGATTCCCATTTCTTGCAAATTATGCGGATTGTGGGTTTCTGCTCGCATAGATTGCGTGATCTATCGAGGGAGGTGACCAAAAACTCCTTTGATGAGATCCTTAGTTTCTCTCCCCAAACAGTTTCCCTCTCTAGGTTGTATAGGGCCTTTTCAGGAAATTTCACGAAAGCCAAGGTTTCCACTCTTTTTAAGAAGTGGGAGCACATCACTATGGATGATGAGATTCGGGTAAAGATCCTGGAAGGTTGGAGTAAGGTACGTCAGTGCGTGATTGGTGAGATTTGGCGTGAAACGTTTTTTAGAATGATGCATCGGGCAATCTATGGATTTAACTTTCCAGCCTCTCCCCAGTTTCCAGACCGTATCACACATTGTCCTAGTTGTAAATTGGCTGCTACGGATTTCTGGCATGGCATTTGGACATGTCCTGAGGTAGTCAAATTTTGGGTCGCTGTGATTGAGTATATCAAGACTAACTGGTTGGTGGAGTTACCTATGGAACCCCAGACCTTGGTTTTCCATTATATCCGTCTGGAGAACCCAACTAAGATACCGATTTTATTACACTCGGTTTTGTTAGTAGCCAAAAGGGTCTTGCTCCAGAGATGGCTCACAGATGCCATGCCGGACATTCCTGCTGTGATCTCTGAATTGAAAGTTCTTTTGGGATATGAAAGGACTGAAGCATCTAGGCACAAAGAAAGTTCAGCTTCCAAATTCTTTAATAAGTGGCGCACTTTTGTTATGACACACTTTAATATGGTAGAAATTAGAGAATTGGTTAAACCCTTTCAGTACACTTCATGGTATCTTAAAGCATCTCTAAGTAATACTCTGGGACCCCTGGCAGTATAGTCCTGCCTCCCTTCCCCCCTATATCTCTATCCCTTACCCCTCTTCCCTTTCTTTTCTTTATTATTTCTGTTCCTACTACTTTTCAATTAAAATAAAAAAAATGCAGTCAGATTCATGTATATTAAACTCATGTTCCTTATGTTACTGTATGTGACTCCCTGACTTCCTTCAGAAGCCAGGGGGGGAAAGCGTGCTTAATGTATGTTATACGGGTTCATGACCCTTGCCTTGTATTTTGTGAATCTGCTCCAAATAAACAGAATTAAAAAAAAAAAAATACCTTATAGAACCTCGCCGTAAATCCATCTGGGCCTGGACTCTTACCCCCCTGGGAGAGATTTAAATACTTCCTGAAGCTCTCCAACAGTGAAGGAAGCCTCGAGGCTGGCCGATTGCTCCACCGTCAACTTGGCGGTAGAAGATAGGGGAAAGTCACCTGGCTCAGATGAGGACGGCAGATCATACAAAGCAGAATAAAAAGAATGGAAAGTGGATGCAATGTCTGGGAAAGTATGTACCTGTACACCCTGCGGAGTCCTAATGACCGGAATGTGCGTAGACGCCATTTGACCCCTGAGGGCTCTGGCCAACATGCGCCCACTTTTGTTACCAAATTCATAGAATTTGCTACGGCAAGTTTGGATCATTTTTTGGTATGAACGTTCTAGTAAGCAATTAGCTTCTAGACGAGCATCCTGGAGATCTCGTAAAATAGCCTGAGAAAGTGCGCGTCTGTGAGCCAGCCCCAAAGAGGCAACCTTTTGTAAAGCCATAGAAAGATTATGAGCCTTCTCCTTCTTCATGCAATTCCCATGCTTAATCAAAACACCCCGCATCACACATTTGAGAGCCTCCCATTGCATTGGCAGAGGGGTGGCGTCTGTCAGGTGGTTAGCCAGAAAATCTGTGATTGTCTGGGATACCTCAGCGGCACATACTGAATCAAAAAGGAGGGTATCATTAAGCCTCCATGACCACTCTGTTTTACATAGAAAGGGAAGTTGTAACGAACAGTAGATTGGGGCGTGATCTGACCATAAAATGGAGCCTATTTGTGTAGATTCTCACCAAGTGAGGGCTTGATGTTGGATCAGGATATAATCTATGCGACTATAGGACGAATGCGGCGAGGAGTAAAAGGTATAGTCCCTGTCTGTTGGGTGTTGTATACGCCAGGGATCACTAAGTTGTAATTGCATGAAGGCTTTCTTAACCTTCCTTATTGCCTGGTAAGAAATGGCAGCACGTTCTGAGGAATTGTCTAGGGTGGGGTCGAGGGTGAGATTCAGATCTCCACATAAGATAACTGTGCCTCTTAGCTTGGGGAGGACCTTGTCGACAAAGTCAACTAGGAAGGTAACCTGATTTTGATTAGGGGCATATATGTTCAAGAAAGTGAATTCTCGGCCACCGATACCTAAGGAGAGGATCAGATACCTGGCATCCGGATCGACCACACAGTCCAGTAACTGGTAAGTCAAGGACTTGTGAATTGCTATGGCAACTCGTTTGGACTTGTTGAGTTTATTATTTGCAACATGCCAGCTTGAGTATTGACGATGCTGGACGCCAGGCGCAGATCCCCCCCCTAAAATGCGTTTCCTGGAAGCAAACACTATGTACCTGTTGATGGTGGAAATGATGAAGAACCTGATGTTGTTTCTGAGGTGAGTTAAAGCCGTTCACATTGAATGATGCAATTTTGAGAGACGTCATCATAGAAATCCTATACAAAACTGCAGAATGTTAGAAAAATAGTAACGATAAGAGAGGACAAACAGATGGGAGGGAAAAGAAAGACGAGGGAGGAGGGGGAGAGGAACCTAAAAAAAGAAGATAAGGGGAAATAAACAATGTAAAAAGACCACTTGGTCCTAAGAGACTGTCACTCAGGAGAAGAATCCTCCCAAGAGAGTGTCTCAGACTATGTTGGGAAAGTCACAGTCAGGAGAAGGAGGTCCATCTGTCACCCCCGTAGACAAATCTAACTACTGTATTGCAGTATAAAACAGCATCACCTGTAGCATAAGACTAAAAAGAAAAAAAAACTGACAGGCATCAAATAATGGGGAAAGAAACAATTCCAGATGTGTAACATTTCCAGAATGTCCTCAGGACAGAATGAGCACCCTCTAATTTCTCAGTGGACCGTTGGGCCGTCCGTTCCGTTTTCTGAGGGAGCGGGGTGGAGAGCCCTGGGCGCCTCTTGCAGAAGTTTGTGAACTCGAGAGTCCTTGCTGAGGAATGGAGTTAGGCGGGGTGAAGGAGGGCCAAGGGCCAATGTCCACAAATGGTAGGGGGAGACTGTGGAGAAATCCAGGGAGATCTTCGTAGCAGCGAAGTGAAGCTGATTGACCTTTATGACCTGCTCAAAGCAAAAGGAAATATATTGCATATTAGGAGACTGATCTGGTGCCTTACTCTGGGAATTATCCCAAGAGGATCCGGATGACTAATGTGGGGATGCCGCCAGGGAGTGATTAGGTGAGTCTGGTGGAGACAGAGGGCCCTAGGACGCTGCCCACGTTCATCTGGGGCCGGGAATTGATCTTGCTGGTGACAATCGGCTGTTTCAGTACGTGTCAGCTATTGGGATCCGGTATCCGGACTTTTTGTATGAGGAACATGGGGCACTGAGGTATAGGAGCGAGGTGGGATGTAGCATAGGAGTGCGGCTTGAAAATGTGCGCTCCAGGTCGCAGCATGGAGCCTGGGGTGTGAGAGGCGGTACCAGGAAGCAATGGGGCAGTGGAGGATGGTTGCAAGGAGGGAGATGGTATTGGAAACCTTGCCTGAGGGGTTATGCAATCTTCATCCTCCTGGTGTTCTGCCTTTTCCACAGTGCTGGCAGGTGCTGTGGTTTCCCGCTGGTTCTGCCGAGGCAGGTTTTGTGCTGCTGGTGCTAGAAGAGCCTCGGGGCCCAGAGGTCGAGGTCCCATTGTCAGGCCGCGCCGCAGAACAGGATCGTCATTTTCTTGCGGGCGGGGATGGTGTCCCCGGGGGGCCGGATGGAGGCCTCAGCAGGCCGCGAATCAAAGGAGCTGCCGCCATCTTGGACGGAGCTGGTCCGGTCTGTCAACATACTTTCTTCAGGGCCGGCCTGTTTGGCAAAGTATGAATACAGGTCGCCCTAGGATGCCATAAGGGGAGCAGATGGACGAGCTCGACTCTTCTTGGATACTTTCCCCATCATGAAGGCAGGTAAATGCAAATTTTTTGCAGGGGTGCAGCGGAGCTCACAGCGAGCACGTCCTCACTCTTCCATCGCTGGCCACGCCCCCCAGATAGCTTTTTTGAGGGAACTTATCAGGAAAGTTAATAGTGTCAAGCAAAGCTATGTTCTCTGGTGATTTTAATATGGTTCTTTAGATTCTTCGTTCTTCCTCCTTTATGACCTTGTTACACAAAGAAGATTTATATTCAGAGAAAGATTATTCGTCCTTTTCTTCTGTACACCTTTCCTGTTTCAGAATAGATTTGTTTCTCATTGATAGATTAACCCTACGTTCTGATCAAACATCTTGAACACATTGATAATGGTCTGATCATGCTGCCATTACTGTCACTGTCTTGTAAAAATATGTCTCCCCCTCTTGCCAATTTTGGAGCGATAATACCTATCTACTAGAGGATACCAGATATGATCAATTATGCTTTGCCCTCACTGAATATTTCTCCATTAATGAGAATTCCATTTCCAATCAGTTCTCCCTCTGGAATGCCCATAAGGCGTTCATCAGAGGTATTTTCATTGAGTAAGGCCACTCTGCCAGATGCGAAAAGGGGAAAAAACTCTCAGATGTTCTCTCCAAAATCACTGCTTGCCTTGTCCAACTTAGCGAATGCTTATTATATAAATATGAGAAATAGTTGAAATTCACTGAAGCCCACTACTATTCCCAAGACAATAGATTAAACTCTTCACAACTGCAATACAGCTATATACGTGCTATCTGCACATGCCCCGTTAAAGCTTCTGCCCCTGCTCTGCCGCTGTCAGGGACAGTGTAGAGTCCGGTAATGCCAGCCGGTGATCGCTAACCAATCGGAGTGCTGTAGTGTCAAAATGCTGGTTTCACGCTCTGATCTGCACTCTGCAGATCAGAGCATGAAATCAGGCATTATCTGATCAGTGCCCCTAATCTGTGCCCCTTATCTGTGTCCTATTTCCCGATCTGTGCCCCCATCTGTGTACCCTAATGTGTCCTGCCTCGCCCATCTGTGCCCTCTGCCGCTATCTGTGCCTGCTGCCCATCTGCGCACCCTACGGCCGTTCTATGCCCCATGGCTTTAAACTGTGTCCCCTGCCCCCATCTGAATTCCCTGCCTTTTATCTGTGCCCCCTGTTGAGGTCCTCCTGAGACTCTGCCGCAGCAGCATACATGGGATTAATAGAGGGAGGGGGCTCCCGCTCTCAACCATCGGGCTGCTGCGCTGCAATGGCAGAGGCCCAATGGTTGCCATGGCAACCAGATGTTTTGCAATGACGTCCAGTGTTGCCATCTATCAGGAAACCTGATATTACTATACTTTGCAAAGCAAGAGAATTGAAAAGTATAGTACAGCAATCAGCCCCACTGGATCTTCAAGATCCAAGTGGGACTTGATAAAAAAAAAGTGTAAACATTAAAATTGGAAAAATAAATAAATATAAAAAATAAATAAAAAGGTAAATTAAAAATAAAATAAATAGCCTTTTCCCATATCCGCTTAAAAGATAAAAAAATGAAAAAAATAAAATAACCTACACATAATTGGTATTGCCGCGACCGTAATGACCTGATCTATAAAATGATCATGGTACTAATCACACATGGTAAGTGCTGTATAAAATAAAAAACAATGGCAGGATGTTTTTTTTGCCTCACCTCCCTAAAAAAATGAATAAAAAGTGATCAAAAAGTCATATGCATCCCAAAAATTATACCAATAAAAACTACAGCCCATAAAAAAGTTCTGGGTCCTAGATTTTGTTGATGCAAAAAAAAAAAGTTTCATAAAAAGGGATTTTATGATATGAAAGTGGTAGAACATGAAAAAACAATACAAATTTGGTGTCACCATAACTGTATCAACCCACAGAATAAAATTATCATATCAAATATACCAAACGGAGAACCCCATAAAAAATAAATAAAAACACTGACAGAAATGCAATTTATGCCTGCTTCAACTCCTAAAAATGGAATAAAAAGTGCTCAAAAAGTCACATAAACCCCCAAATTGTACCAGTAAAAATTACAGCCATCCTGCAAAAAAGCAAGCTCTCACACAGCTACATTGATGGAAAAATCTAATGGTTATGAGTCTTCGATTTAGTAATGCAAAAAAAAAAAAAAATGTTTCATAAAAAGTGATTTTATGATATAAAAGTGGTAGAACATAAAACAATATAAATTTGATATCACAATCACTGATATTAATGAGCGATATTAAAATTAAAATAATGAAACTTTATTAAGAATGAGTTAAAAATATGTGAATCCCTTTAAACAAATAGGCTAATTCAGGCTAAAGTGGGTAAGTGCGCAACGTGGGTATGGTGTGTATGTATACACTACGCAATACCGTGTACGCACTAGGTATTTGCTTGCACCACGATACACTGAGCCTTTCCCACCTCAGATGTGATGTCACTGTATCAACTGGGGCTGTAGTTTAGTTAAGTGTAGAACACCACAATTAACAAGTCATAGTAGAGTTCCTATTACTTGTATCACTATGATCAGTTACATCTTAGGCCTCTTTCACACGGGCGTTGCGGGAAAATGTGCGGGTGCGTTGCGCGAGTGCAAAACATTGTAATGCGTTTTGCACTCACGTGAGAAAAATCGCACATGTTTGGTACCCAAACCCGAACTTCTTCATAGAAGTTCGGGCTTGGGATCGGTGTTCTGTAGATTGTATTATTTTCCCTTATAACATGGTTATAAGGGAAAATAATACATTCTGAATACAGAATGCATAGTAAAACAGCGCTGGAGAGGTTAAAAAATAAAATAAAAAATCATTTAACTCACCTTAGTCCACTTGTTCGCGATGCCGGCATCTCCTTCTGTCCCCTTTACTGAATAGGACCTGTGGTGAGCATTAATTATAGGTCAAGGACCTTTGATGACGTCACTCCGGTCATCACATGGTACGTCACATGATCTTTTACCATGGTGATTCACCATGGTAAAAGATCATGTGATGTACCTTGTGATGACCGGAGTGACGTCATCAAAGGTCCTGTAACTGTACTTAATGCTCACCACAGGTCCTATTCAGTAAAGGGGACAGAAGGAGGTGCCAGCATCGCGAACAAGTGGACTAAGGTGAGTTAAATGATTTTTTATTTTTTTTAACCCCTCCAGCGCTGTTTTACTATGCATTCTGTATTCAGAATGTTATTTTCCCTTATAACCATGTTATAAGGGAAAATAATAATGATCGGGTCTCCATCCCGATCGTCTCCTAACAACCATGCGTGAAAATCGCACCGCATCCGCACTTGCTTGCGGATGCTTGTGATTTTCACGCAACCCCATTCATTTCTATGGGGCTTGCGTTACGTGAAAAACACACAAAGACGAGCATGCTGCGATTTTCACGCAACGCACAAGTGATGCGTGAAAATCACCGCTCATGTGAACAGCCCCATAGAAATGAATGGGTCAGCATTCCGTGCAGATGCTGTGCGTTCACCTCCCGCAATGCATCCGCGCGGAAAACTCGCTCGTGTGAAAGGGGCCTTAAGCTGATCAATTGAGGACCCTAACTGCCGCTAAGATAAAGTCTGGCTGATAGTTGCTAACCCTACTCGACGCGTTTCTAAAGCCTTATTGCAGACTTTTCATCAGGAGCTTGTCGGGCATGAGGTTGAGATAGTAACAATATTGTTAATCAGAGAGCACTTGCACGTGGAGCATGCGGTGGTACCGGCGCTGGTATGGCCGTATGCACCCGTGCCTCTCTGCGGTTTAAATAGGGACGGAGGTCAGAAGGGAGGCTCGGCCTCCACCCCTCTTTTGCTAGATCTCACTTGCTGAGTTTTACCTAATTCTCCCATCACTGTCCAATGCTTATGTGATTAAAGTCGCCTAATAATCCCCCCCTTCTATCTCCATATTTCGGTCTGGGACGCATTACTGCATACTATGAGGCAGCACGACTCTCGGAATGGCTCACGGAGGTGAACCACGCCCCCCAGTGCTAATTGATCATCTCAGCCGTGCCTCCCTTCTGACCTCCGTCCCTATTTAAACTGCAGAGAGGCGCGGGCGCATACACGGTATTGCGTGGTGTATACATACACACCATACCCACGTTGCACACTTACCAACTTTAGCTTGAATTAGCCTATTTGTTTAAAGGGATTCACATATTTTTAACTGATTGTTAATAAAGATTTATTATTTTCATTTTAATACCGCTCATTAATATCAGTGATTGTATTTCTAATAGAGACGGTAAAATATCCCTACCAATAATTTCAGTGATTTGTTCTAAATTTAGTATCACCATAACTGTATCAACTCACAGAATAAAATTGTCAAATATACCACATGGAGAACCCCATAAAAAATATAAATAAAAAAACACTGGCAGAATTGCAATATTAGCCCACTTCACCTCATAATTTTTTTTTTATAAAAAGTGATAAAAAAGTGATATGTACCCAAATATTGTACAATTAAAAACCACAGCCCATCCTGCAAAAAATTATCCTCCACACAGCTCAGTCAAAAAAAAAAAAAGCTATGGCCCTAAAAATCGATTTAAGTAAATTACATGTTAGAAAATACTGATTTTTTTTCTTTTCCTTTTGAATTCTGCCGTCTGCTCATACAGCAGTTTACCATCATATATGAGGTATATTAGGTAAAAGTGGCCATTACACACCTCAATAAATTCTTTGAAGGGTGTAGTTTCCAAAATGGAATCACTTTTGGGGGGTTCCTACTGTAGGGGTGCCTTAGTGTGCCTTCAAATGACACAACATCCAAAAGACATTCCAGCAAAATCTGCTCTGCAAAAACCATATGTTGCTCCTTTTCTTCTGGGCCCTTGCCATGTGCCCATACAGTTGTTTATGAATAAGGATGAGCAAATCGACTTTGGATGAAACATCCAAAGTCGATTCGCATAAAGCTTCGTTCTAATACTGTACAGAGCAGGAGCTCCATAAAGTATTAGAATGTATTGGCTCAGATGACCCAAAGTCGTTGCTTCACGAAGTCTCGCGAGACTTCGCGCAATAACTTCATAAATTAATTTGCACTGTAAAAAAACACTAAAGGTACCACTTAGAACCGAACCCGAGTTCCGGAAATGATTTTTTTTTACAGTACAAATTAATTTATGAAGTTATTGTGTTAAGTCTTGCGAGACTTCTCTAGGCAGTAACTTCGGCTCATCGGAGCCAATACATTCTAATACTGTACGGAACTCCCGCTCCGTACAGTATTAGAACGAAGTTTTATGCGAATCTACTTCGGATGTTTCATGCAAAGTCGATTCACTCATTCCTATTTATGAACATAAATGGGGTGTTTTTGTAAACTGCAGAATCAGGATCTGCACAAAAACTGAAAACCTTTCATTCTTGTGGACTACCTAAAGGGTTAACAAAGCTTGTAAAACCAATTTTGAGTAATTTGATGGGTGAAGTTTCTAAAATGGGGTCATTTATGGGGTCATTTATGGGTGGTTTCTATTATCACCTCAAAGTGACATCAGAACTGAATTGGTCCTTGAAAAAGTCGGTTTTAAAAATTGCTCTTAAATTCTAAGCCTTCTAACGTCCTAAAAAAATAAAATGTCATTTTTAAAATGATGCCAACATAAAGTAGACATATAGGGAATCTTAAGTAAAAACTATTTAATGAGATATCACTATCTGCCTTTTATGCGTAAAAGTTCAAATTTAGAAAAATTTTATTTTTTCCAAATTTTCTGTACATTTTGGATTTTTTATGATATAAAGGTAAAAGTGATTGACCCAAATGTAGCCCTAACATCCAGTACTAGATGTCACGAGTAAACAATCTCAGAATAGTTTGGGTAAATAAAAGCATTCCAAAGTTATTAGCACATAAAGTGACACATGTCAGATTAGCAAAATTAAGCCTAGTCACGCTTAGGTGAAATGTGGCTTGGTCTTGAAAGGGTTAAAATTTCAATACAGAAAATCTAAACTGGCTCTAAACTATATGACCCCGTTCATATTGTCAATTAATTCAATTGATACTAATCTTCATTATACAACCTAGCCCTTCATAATCCGAACTCTATCCCGGTGCAATCCGCTATAGATCACTTTCTGGGGTCCTTGAATATACCCTGCCTATCCCAAGACCAACTTTCTAACTTGAAAAAACCCTCACTGCTGATAAAATCTCAAAAAACTATTAAATCTCTCCCTTTCCACAAGCCCTCGAGGCTGATGGCCTCTTAACGTATATTAAAAGGTTTTCAATCAGTTACTATACCCCCATCTTTTGAATACATTTAATGCAGCTGGCTCCTAGGGGTCTGTCCATAAAGGAATATTAGAAGTGATACTAATGTCCCACAGAATTTCCACCCTTTATCCTCTTTAAGGCCTCTTGCACACGAACGTTGTGCATCTGTTCCGTGCTTTGGGGACCGCAATTTGTGGTCCCTAATGCATGGGCAACGTCCGTGCAGCGGCCGAGATGGATCGAGACCCATTCAATTTGAATGGGTCCGTGATTCGTCCACACCGCAAAAAAATAGAACAAGTTCTATTTTTTTTGCGGTGCGGAGCCGCGGACATAAACACCATTGAAGCACTCCGTAGTGCTTACGTGGGGTTCCGATCCGTGCTTCTGTTCCGAATCTCCGTGATTGCGGACCCATTCAAGTAAATGGGTCCGCATCAGTGATGCGGAGTTCACACGGGCCGGTGCCCGTGTATTGCGGACCCACCGTATGTGGGGTGCAATACGGCCACCGGCACACAACGTTCGTGTGCAAGAGGCCTAAGCCTCATTCCCATGTCAGCTTTTTTAGTCAGTGATTTCCATCATTGATTGTGAGCCAAAACCAGAATTGGACCCTCCACAGACGGAGGTATAAGGCAAAAATCTGCACGTGTTCTGTGTTTAGAGCTGCACCTGGTCTTGGCTCACAATTAATGATGGAAATCACTGACCAAAACACTGATGTGTGAATGAGGCCTTAAACATTGACTTAAAAATGTATGCCAAAGTCCTTGCTAATAGATTGGCACCTATAATTCCCATACTAATCTCATCAGACCAAGAAGGGTTTGTTAGGGGCCATCAGCTCTATGAAAACAGTAGGAGATATTTTGGCATTCTTAATCATCTGGAGAAATGCAAAGATCCTACATTGTTTGTAACCCTTGATGCGGAGAAGGCGTTTGATCGTGTAAATTGGTAATTTGGCTGCTCTATACTCACCAAGATGGGGTTTGCAGGTCGTATTATGTCTTCTAGAGATGAGCGAATTTCATATTTTGAAATTTGTTCACGCTTAGTTTACTGGTAAAAGGTGAATTGCGTTATGGATTCCGTTACCACGGACCATAACGCAATTCTATGACGGAATGCATAACGGAATGCCTTTAGAGGCATTCCATTATTCATTCCGTCATAATAGAAGTCTTTGGGCTGCATAATATTCCTGTCCGCAGTTGTTAATAACACATTACCTGACCATTTTTCCATCATTAACAGCACGCAATAGGCTTGCCCATTGTTTCCTGCTATTTGTGCTCTCTATTCAGCCTCTAGCCCAAGTTATATGCTCGGATGAGAGAAGTCCCAGGGTATGCATTGGTGGAAGAACTCACTGTATCTTGTTATATGCAGTGCACCCCCACCAACCTTTAAAGGCAGCAATGGAAAAAATATGCCTATTTGGCATTATATCTTACCCCTTATGTCCCTACCTCTTCAATCTCTCATATGTAGACCCATTTTAACCTTGATGGGTACAGTGATGGGCAGATTATCTAGGAATAAATATAATCTAACTCATTTATGCATTATATCGTACCAATTACCATCCTTTCTGAATAGTGTTGATCGCGAATATTCTAATCACAAATTTTTATCGCAAATATCGGCACTTTGAGAATTCGCGAAGATGTAGAATATAGTGCTATATATTCGTAATCGCGAATATTCATGATTTTTTTTTCCATCAGTAACCTCTCTTCTTGCTTATGGGCCAATAAGAAGGCTGCAATATCTTTGTCTGAGCTTAGCAATATCCCTGGCAACCAATAGGAAAGTTGCCTATCCTTTTACTATATAAGAAACTCCCCAGCAGCCATTTTCTGCTGTTTTTTGCAGGTCTGAGAGACAGAGAGAGAGAGAGCAGTGACATTGCTGTGCTCTGTGCTTTCCTCTAGATCCTATTCCTTATCCAATTACATTAGATAGTTAGCATATATATATATATATATATATATATATATATATATATTACAGATAATTAGTGGGAGATAGTCAGTGTAGGTTAGATAGTGATATAGTGTAGCTGATAGGTTCCAGTGCAGGGTGTTAGGTAGTGTGATAGGAATTACTGTTTCTCTGCTGTCCATACATACATGCTACAGACATAGTGCTGTGATGTCACAACAATACTTAGTGCACCAATCAGTAATATCGACTCAGACCTGATAAAATGTGAAGTTGCATGTATTGTGCAAAAATTATGAGCATCATTAGTGCCGATTTGCGCAATCGCTAAAATAATGACTGGATATCGCAAAAACGAATATTGCCTATGTCACTCATAACTATTCTGAAGTCCACGGAGCCAGATTTATTTAATCTGGCTAAATTTGAATCTCATGGGTTGGCCACATAGCAGCTTTTCAAATGCTTATGCTTCCCAAACTACTATATCTGTTCAGAATCTTACCCAACCTACCATCCTGTTCCTTTTCCTCCAAATGTACTCAGCTGTTGAATCGCTTCATATGCAAAAACCTAGTATTGCCACCTCTGTAATCACAAAACTGCAAATCTGTGGTGGTCTGAGATTGCCTAACCTATATGACTATTACAGGGAGTGCAGAATTATTAGGTAAGTTGTATTTTTGAGGATTAATTTTATTATTGAACAACAACCATGTTCTCAATGAACCCAAAAAACTCATTAATATCAAAGCTGAATATTTTTGGAAGTAGTTTTTAGTTTGTTTTTAGTTTTAGCTATTTTAGGGGGATATCTGTGTGTGCAGGTGACTATTACTGTGCATAATTATTAGGCAACTTAACAAAAAACAAATATATACCCATTTCAATTATTTATTTTTACCAGTGAAACCAATATAACATCTCAACATTCACAAATATACATTTCTGACATTCAAAAACAAAACAAAAACAAATCAGTGACCAATATAGCCACCTTTCTTTGCAAGGACACTCAAAAGCCTGCCATCCATGGATTCTGTCAGTGTTTTGATCTGTTCACCATCAACATTGCGTGCAGCAGCAACCACAGCCTCCCAGACACTGTTCAGAGAGGTGTACTGTTTTCCCTCCTTGTAAATCTCACATTTGATGATGGACCACAGGTTCTCAATGGGGTTCAGATCAGGTGAACAAGGAGGCCATGTCATTAGATTTTCTTCTTTTATACCCTTTCTTGCCAGCCACGCTGTGGAGTACTTGGACGTGTGTGATGGAGCATTGTCCTGCATGAAAATCATGTTTTTCTTGAAGGATGCAGACTTCTTCCTGTACCACTGCTTGAAGAAGGTGTCTTCCAGAAACTGGCAGTAGGACTGGGAGTTGAGCTTGACTCCATCCTCAACCCGAAAAGGCCTCACAAGCTCATCTTTGATGATACCAGCCCAAACCAGTACTCCACCTCCACCTTGCTGGCGTCTGAGTCGGACTGGAGCTCTCTGCCCTTTACCAATCCAGCCACGGGCCCATCCATCTGGCCCATCAAGACTCACTCTCATTTCATCAGTCCATAAAACCTTAGAAAAATCAGTCTTGAGATATTTCTTGGCCCAATCTTGACGTTTCAGCTTGTGTGTCTTGTTCAGTGGTGGTCGTCTTTCAGCCTTTCTTACCTTGGCCATGTCTCTGAGTATTGCACACCTTGTGCTTTTGTGCACTCCAGTGATGTTGCAGCTCTGAAATATGGCCAAACTGGTGGCAAGTGGCATCTTGGTAGCTGCACGCTTGACTTTTCTCAGTTCATTCAGTTATTTTGCGCCTTGGTTTTTCCACACGCTTCTTGCGACCCTGTTGACTATTTTGAATGAAACGCTTGATTGTTCGATGATCACGCTTCAGAAGCTTTGCAATTTTAAGAGTGCTGCATCCCTCTGCAAGATATCTCACTATTTTTGACTTTTCTGAGCCTGTCAAGTCCTTCTTTTGACCCATTTTGCCAAAGGAAAGGAAGTTGCCTAATAATTATGCACACCTAATATAGGGTGTTGATGTCATTAGACCACACCCCTTCTCATTACAGAGATGCACATCACCTAATATGCTTAATTGGTAGTAGGCTTTCGAGCCTATACAGTTTGGAGTAAGACAACATGCATAAAGAGGATGATGTGGTCAAAATACTCATTTGCCTAATAATTCTGCACGCAGTGTATCTGGCAACACACATTAACCAATTAAAGGACTGGTGGGATAATGCTATAGATAAACACTAGGTCCCTATTGCTGCCTCAAGGTCACAGGCTGACCATATATCTTTATTGTTAGCTTCTTTGCATCCTTCTTTTTCTCCACTATCTCCATCGTCTTCATCTGCTTTCACAAACTGGCAACGGTTTCACTACATGAGCACCAACTAACTTCTATCAATAAAAGACATCTCATCTCTTGATTTTCTAGAGCTACTCATACTCCACCTTACTCATCAAATCTCCAATAAGGATTTTCACAAGTTTTTGAGTAGAGATGAGCGTATTGAAGTTGACAAAGTGGAATTTGAAGTCAAATTTCCTCGCTCTTCGTAGTTGCGAATTGCAATAATTTCCTAAAATGGCTGCTGCACATTTCAGAACATGGAGCTAAGAACTCTGGGAACGAGGGATCACCCACAATGCCATGCATGCATCCAATCAGCAATAAGCCAGCCCCTGTGATGTCACAGCCCTATAAATAGCCTCAGCCATCTTGGATGCTGCCATTTTCCAGTGTACTTAGTGCAGGGAGAGACGTGAAAGGCACTACAAACAGTGTTAGGAAGGACTTTATTCAACAACAAAAAAGATTTAGAAGTTAAGGGAAAGATTATTATAAGTGTAGGGAAAGGATAGGGATGCATTAGCTACACTATAAAAGGAGAACAGGGTCCAATAGGGGAGTGTACAGCCCGGGTAATAGGGGTGATTCTATTACACCTTGCTGCACTAATTGGGGATCCAAATTGCTGTTATACTGCTGCTTTTAGGTTTGAACTATATAAAAGCTCAGTAATTCCAGCAAAACTTGCTTGTTATTGGGGTGCAAGTGCTGTGTGATAGAGCCATTTATGTGGTGTATTAATAGGAACTGTACGTATGTCTTATTAGCCATTCTGAGATGAACGTACATTGTTTTATAGACATTTTTCGATTGTATTACTAGGGAAAAAAGTACGTATTATTAGCCGTTCAGACATTTTTGCGGTGTATTAATAAGAAAAACAAATACGTCTTAAGAGCCGTTCAGCGGTGAATGTACATTGTTTTACAGACATTTTTGTGGTGTATTAATAAGAAAAAAAAGTACGTCTAATTAGCCGTTCAGCGGTGAACGTACATTGTTTCATAGACATTTCTGCGGTGCATTAATAGGAAGAAAAAGTATGTGTCATTAGCAGTTTTGTGGTGGACATTATTTTTTTTAGGACGTTAGAAGGTTTAGACTTTTAGAAGCAATTTTTGAAATTTTTAAGAAAATTTCCAAAATCAACTTTTTTAAGGACCAGTTCATTTTTAAGTCACTTTGAGGAGCTCACATAAAAGAAACCACCCATAAATGACCACATTTTAGAAACTACGCCCTCAAACTATTCAAAACTAGTTTTAGAAATGTTGTTAACCCTTTAAGCATTCCACAGGAATTGTAGCAAATTAGAGGTGAAATTTTAAAATTGCACTTTTTTTTGCAGATTTTCCATTGTAATAAATTTTTTCCTGTAACACATCAAGGGTTAACAACAAACCAAACCTCAATATTTATTACCCTGATTCTGCAGTTTGCAGAAACACCCCATATGTGGTCGTATACCGCTGTATGGACACATGGCAGGGCACAGTAGGCACGGAACGCTATAGGGTTTTTGGAGGGCAGATTTTGCTGGAATGGTCTCTGGGTGCCATGTTGCATTTGAAGAGACCCTGCCATATCCCCACAGTGAAAACCCCCAAAAGGTGACCCCATTTTGCAAATTACATCACCCAATAAATTTTTAAGGGGTGTAGTGAGCGCTTGACCCAACAAGCATTTCATAGAATTTATAATACTTGGCTGTGAAAATTAAAAGATAACAGGAGAATATCCCCCCACAATGTGCTACCCATTTTCTCCTGCATACAGTAACACCCCAATTGTGGTTGTAAACTGTTATTTGGGGATATGCCAGGGCTCAGAAGGGAAGGAGCGGCATCTTGACTTTCTAACATGGAACTTTCTGTCATGGTAAGAGCTAACTTACATTTTTTTGTTGACTAAGCTGCGTGAGGGCTTATTTTTTGTGGGACAAGCTGTAGTTTTTATTGGCATTATATTGGGATACATTTGGCTTTCTGGTCGCTTTTTATTGAATTTTTTGGAAGTCACAAAAAAGCTGTTTGGTGTAATTTTTCTATTTTTTTTACACTCTTCACTTGTTATCATGTGAAATTTTACGAACGCAACGATAAGTATGTCTATTTTTTTTATTTTTTTTTACTTTTTCTGGCTAGGGTTAAGTGAACCCGAACTGTAAAGTTCGGGTTCGTACCGAACTTTAGGATTTTTGGACCCTGGACCCGAACCCGAACATTTCAGTAAAAGTTCGGGTTCGGGGTTCGGTGCTTTCTTGGCACTTTTTGAAAGGCTGCAGAGCAGCCAATCAACAAGCGGTTAACTGTCTGACCTTAGAAGCCATCACAGCCATGCCTACTAATGGCATGGCTGTGATTGGCCAGTGTAGCATGTGACCCAGTCTCTATATAAGCTGGAGTCACGTAGCGCTGCACATCACTCTGCTGTGCTTAGTGTAGGGAGAGGATGCGGCTGGTGATTTCAGGGAGAGAATAAGAGAGAGTCTTTGCTCAAAATCTAAACCTAACTCAGCGATCTACATACATTGTATTTTGTGGGTGCAGGGCACCATTTTTTTTATCCTGCGCTGAGCCCAGTGACCGAAAAAAAATTACTTTAATAAGTCAGTTAGGTGGGCGGCGGCGGCGGACATTGTATGCAAGCTCAGTGCACTAGCACTGCATCTGAGCTTTTGGGACATTGAAAATCCCAATTTTGTGGGCAATTTACAACATCTGGTGCATTTGCAGGTTTAGTCAGTGTGCAATTTAAGCTAGAAATACAGCCATCATTTTCTGGGGTTTTAAAAACACACTTTTATTTGGGCCAAAAAACACTATTTTCCTGATCTGCAAGTGTTCAATTCAAGTTTAATATATAGAGCTTTCATATTCTGTTACAAAAAAACACACCACTTTCTTGGCAATATACAACATCTGGATTAGTCAGTGTGCAATTTAAGCTAGAAATACAGCCATAATTTTCTGGGGTTTTAAAAACACACTTTTTTGCCAAAAAACACTATTTTCAGGCCTTGCAGCATCAGCACGTGTGAAATTACAGGGTTATATACTGCTGTCAAATTTAGTTATTAAACAAACACCCGTTTGGGCCCAAAAAGTTTATTTGGCAGCCTTTTCTGCATGTGTCATTGTGAGATACACCCTTTATACATTTGGGTTATATTCAGATATTTGAAATACCTCCATTTGGTGCACAAATCTTTAATTGAGGCCTACTGTGGGTCAGGCCGTGTGAGATACACCCTTTACATACAGGGGTTTGATTCAGGTATTTGAAATACAGCCATTTTGGGCAAGTACATCTTTAATTGAGACCTACTGTGGGTCAGGCCGTGTGAGATACACCCTTTACATACAGGGGTTTGATTCAGGTATTTGAAATACAGCCATTTTGGGCAAACAAATCTTTAATTGAGGCCTACTGTGGGTCAGGCTGTGTGAGATACACCCTTTAAATACAGGGGTTTGATTCAGGTATTTGAAATACAGCCATTTTGGGCAAACAAATGTTTAATTGAGGCCTACTGTGGGTCAGGCCGTGTGAGATACACCCTTTACATACAGGGGTTTGATTCAGGTGTTTGAAATACAGCCATTTTGGGCAAAGAAATCTTTAATTGAGGCCTACTGTGGGTAAGGCCATGTGAGATACACCCTTTACATACAAAGGTTTGATTCAGATATTTGAAATACAGCCATTTTGGGCAAACAAATCTTTAATTGAGGCCTACTGTGGGTCAGGCCGTGTTAGATACACCCTTTACATACAGGGGTTTGATTCAGGTATTTGAAATACAGCCATTTTGGGCAAACTAGTCTTTTTTTTTATTTAATAAGAATTTTTTATTTTCTTCAGTAGTAGTTACAAAATATTTAAAACAGAGCAGAAAAAAAAGAAAAAGAAAAAAAAAAAGAACAAGCAATGTAGAGCCTATACACATATACAAAGGATGTTACTATCTTTTTTAACATCGTCACAAACAGCAACAATAAGCCCAGCTCTATAAACTCAAACCTACTAGCATTAATCCCAAATTTCCCCCCTCCTGCCCTTAGCTGCTGTCGCTGATGGCCAGAACCCCATACTCCCCCCCCATACCCGTCCACATAATCCACCCAACAAACCAAGATAGTCACTACTGCAAAACAGAGGAATATCGAGAACCCTGTCTTCTCCACCTCTCAACATGCTCATAAAGCTTAATTTGGGACATAATCATTTTCCATTCCTCAAATGCAGGAGACATGGGAGCCCCATCCCTTCACTATCAGAGCCTTTGCAATCAGACAGCCCTTCAACCAGCTTACTTGATGTATGGGAGGGTAAGGGTTTTTTGCTATATACACTGCGTGCAGAATTATTAGGCAAATGAGTATTTTGACCACATCATGCTCTTTATGCATGTTGTCTTACTCCAAGCTGTATAGGCTCGAAAGCCTACTACCAATTAAGCATATTAGGTGATGTGCATCTCTGTAATGAGAAGGGGTGTGGTCTAATGACATCAACACCCTATATTAGGTGTGCATAATTATTAGGCAACTTCCTTTCCTTTGGCAAAATGGGTCAAAAGAAGGACTTGACAGGCTCAGAAAAGTCAAAAATAGTGAGATATCTTGCAGAGGGATGCAGCACTCTTAAAATTGCAAAGCTTCTGAAGCGTGATCATCGAACAATCAAGCGTTTCATTCAAAATAGTCAACAGCGTCGCAAGAAGCGTGTGGAAAAACCAAGGCGCAAAATAACTGCCCATGAACTGAGAAAAGTCAAGCGTGCAGCTGCCAAGATGCCACTTGCCACCAGTTTGGCCATATTTCAGAGCTGCAACATCACTGGAGTGCCCAAAAGCACAAGGTGTGCAATACTCAGAGACATGGCCAAGGTAAGAAAGGCTGAAAGACGACCACCACTGAACAAGACACACAAGCTGAAACGTCAAGACTGGGCCAAGAAATATCTCAAGACTGATTTTTCTAAGGTTTTATGGACTGATGAAATGAGAGTGAGTCTTGATGGGCCAGATGGATGGGCCCGTGGCTGGATTGGTAAAGGGCAGAGAGCTCCAGTCCGACTCAGACGCCAGCAAGGTGGAGGTGGAGTACTGGTTTGGGCTGGTATCATCAAAGATGAGCTTGTGGGGCCTTTTCGGGTTGAGGATGGAGTCAAGCTCAACTCCCAGACCTACTGCCAGTTTCTGGAAGACACCTTCTTCAAGCAGTGGTACAGGAAGAAGTCTGCATCCTTCAAGAAAAACATGATTTTCATGCAGGACAATGCTCCATCACACGCGTCCAAGTACTCCACAGCGTGGCTGGCAACTTGCCTAATAATTCTGCACTCCCTGTAGGAACCCAAAATCACAGAGATCATATCCGGTATACAAGATTGGCGGAAATCCCCCTGAAGTGCTGCGAATAC
Organism: Bufo bufo; assembly: GCF_905171765.1. NCBI lineage: Eukaryota > Metazoa > Chordata > Amphibia > Anura > Bufonidae > Bufo > Bufo bufo. The sequence continues at coordinate 256,724,382 of NC_053391.1, read as the reverse complement.
CTTCTCACAAAACCGCTTTATCACACTACACTCCCATAAAAGATGGATATATCCAGCTTTGGTACTACGGCACTTTTGACAAAAAAAATTCACGACCTCTGTTATTAGCAAACTTGGCCTGCATTTGCGGTGTATAGTATAACCTTTTTCGTATTTTGGAAAATATGTGACCAGGGCAGGGGGGGAGTTTTCAATTCCTGCTCCCATTTATGTATACTTTTAAAAGAAATCACAGTGGAGAGAGAAAGGCGCATTTTCGAGTAGATCTGTGCCATTTTAATCTTTTTCCCTGACAAAAACAATAATAAAAAAATGAATGTTGTTGAGTAATCATATGCTTTATTAAGTGTGGCTTCGTATGCATGTTTTAAAAGTGCATACATAAATCGGTCTAGAAACGAATTATTTGTGAAATTATAGTCCTCAAAGTCCTTAAAACGATCTGCCACAAACAAATGTGCCACTCTAGTGATACCCCTACGACTCCAATAAGTGTGATCAATTATTTTCAAGAATTCCGGTAAATTCTGATTTCCCCACAACGGGGTAAAATAAAAAAACATGTGACACCTGCAGAGTCATTTTCAATCTTTCCCAGACCCTCTGCTGCGTTCTCAAAATTAAACAACTGGTATCCAAAGCTCCACACTGTGCTATTTTTAAGTGCATAAAAATATTATCAAGGGACCTACCTATTACGCTAGTTAAATATTGACCAAGTGCATTCTCTCTAAAGTTACAGTATCTTTGTAGCTGCACAGAAAAAAAAAATACCCTTGAAAGAAAGGAAGTGATAGTCCCCCTTCTGACTCAGCCAGCCACAAATATCTCTGCTTTATACGAACCCTCTTCCTCCCCCAAATTAGATCGTTTATTAAGACTTCCAATCTATAAAAAAAAGGCGTCCTCTATCCAAATGGGGCAGGCACAGATCGGGTACAGAACCAGAGGTAGTATGATCATTTTCACTAGTGCTAATCGATCCGATTGGGATATTAACAATTTTTGCCAAGCTCTAATTTTCCCCTTTACTTTATCTATTACCGGGGAAAGATTTAACTCGTAAAATCTACCTATAGGAACACCTATCTTTATCCCCAGATAATCCAGAGAGTCACCCAAGGACAGCGTCCAGACCCGGGAACCCCCTTCGGTGACTTTGATTTAGCGGGAGGAGTGAGGACTTAGCCCAGTTAATTAGATAACCAGACAGTAGACTAAACTCCTCTATCACCTGCATAACATATGGAACAGCTTTCTAACCCTGATCCAAAAAAAGGATAACATCGTCTGCGTAAAGCCTAATTTTGTCACTCTCTCCCGCCACCCCGAAGCCCCGAATCTGACCATTCGAACGAATCCTGCACGCCAACGGTACCATAAATAGCGCAAATAAAAGGGGGGAGAGGGGACAACCCTGTCTCGTACCGCGTTGAAGCTCAATAATGGAGGAATTTACCCCATCAATATTGACTCGGGCTATTGGTTGAGTGTATAACAATTGAGTCATTGCAATAAAAGTAGTCCCCAATCGAAAATGTGCCATAGTTCAATGTGCCACAAGAAGGACCACTCCACCCTGTCGAACGCTTTAGCAGCATCCAAAGACAGGATGGAGTGGTCTGGTCCCCCCCTACCAACAGGTTCAAATATACCCCATAGAGATTCGACTGAATCTGTCTTCCGGGTATAAATCCTGTTTGATTAGGATGCACCAGGGGTGCAATTACCCATTTAAGACGGTTTGCTAAGACTTTTGCAAAGATCTTATAGTCTGTATTGAGGAGTGATATGGGCCTATAGGACCCAACCTCACTACCGTCCTTATCTTTTTTTAGAATTAGAGTGATAATTGCCTCCCTAAAGGATAGAGGTAGGGATCCATATCTATAGGATTAATTTAAAACCTGCAACAAAATAGGGAGAAGTACCTTAGCGTGATATCTATAAAGTTCAAAGGGCAAACCATCCGCCCCAGGGGAAGAGTTATACTTAACCGAGCGAAGAGCATCCTCTAACTCTACCTGTCGTATAGGGTGATCAAGCATTTTGGTTTCCTGAGGCGAGAGAAAAGGCATTTCTAATTGGTCCAAATAGTCATCAATTTTTGACGGACTGCATACCCTTTCAGAGCTATATATAGTAGAGTAATACTCAACAAATTCCTGTCTAATCTGCTCTGGATCCTTGACTATCTGGCCTCGATTATTCCTGATATACTTAATTTTGGTCCCACTCCTTTGATTAGAGACCAGTGCAGCTAACAATTTTCCTGTTTTCCCCTCCTCACTAAAACATCTCTGTCCATGAAAAAAGAGTTTATGTTGGGCCTTGTTTACCATAAAAGTCCTATATCGTTGATTAGCCTCTTTGAGTTCTGTGCGAAGTCAATCCGTACCGTGTGTTTGGTCAGCTCGCCCTGCAACCTCCTAACTGTCTCCCTCATTGCGTTTTCCTGCTTATGGAACTCCACTCGTTGTCTTTTTATTTTACCGCAGTAGAGGCCTCTAATGTAGGCCTTCAAAGCGTCCCATACAAAATGGATATGCGTAGAGCCCTCATTCCGATGCCAAAATTCAAGAATCTCTGCATTGATTAAATCTCGCTCACCAATACGGGTTCAGTATATAGGTTCTATTGGCGCCCCTATTTACCCCCACTCCCCTGAGCAGAAGCAATATGCGACATGCCCACAAGGTGGAACTCCACCTTGCACATGCTGGCCAGACTGTGCGAGCAGCAGCAGGCGATAGTGGAGTTTCAGCTGCAGCACGCACGGGTGAGTCGCTCGGCGGAGCAGCACCACTTCACCACCAATGACTGGGCCTCCATGAGAGACCTGTGTTCCTTGTTGCGCTGTTTCGAGTACTCCACCAACATGGCCAGTGCCGATAACGCCGTTCTCAGCGTTACTATCCCACTTCTATGCCTCCTTGAAAAAACGCTCCTGGCGATGATGGAAGAGGATGTGGCACCGGAGGAGGAGGAGGAAGAGGGATCATTTCGTAGGGTTTCCACCCAGTCATTCCCAAGTGGCTCCGAGGGTGGGTTCCTGCACCCACAAACCCAAGGTACACAATTGTCCAGCCAGGGCACAGTTCTGGAGGATGACGAGGTGGAGGATGAGGAGGAGGAGATGGAGGAGGAGGAACCATGTTCACAGCAGGGTGGAACCCAAACCAGCTCATGGCCATCACTGGTGCGTGGCTGGGGGGATACAGAGGACACAGACCATACACCTCCCACAGAGGACAGCTTTTCGTTGCCTCTAGGCAGCCTGGCACACATGAGCGATTACATGCTGCAGTGTCTCAGCAACGACCGCCGAGTTGCCCACATTCTAACTTGTGCTGATTACTGGGTGGCCACGCTGCTGGATCCCCGTTACAAGGACAACATACCGTCCTTAATTCCCTCACTGGAGCGTGATCGAAAGATTCGCGAGTACAAGCGCATGCTAGTAGACGCACTGCTGGTGGCATTCCCACCTGACAGCGGGGGCACAGTGGAAGCACAAGGCGAAGGCAGAGGACGAGGAAGAGGTCGCCAACGCAGCAGGGGCACCGCCAGCACCTCAGAAGGCAGGGTTAGCATGGCCGAAATGTGGAAAAGCTTTGTCAGCACGCCACAACAACCAGCACCACCAGCTGATATGGAACGTCTTAGCAGGAGGCAGCATTTCACCAACATGGTGGAGCAGTATGTGTGCACACGCCTACACGTACTGAATGACGGGTCTGCCCCCTTCAACTTCTGGGTCTCCAAATTGGACACATGGCCTGAGCTTGCCCTTTACGCCTTGTAGGTGCTGGCCTGCCCTGCAGCCAGTATATTTTCTGAACGTGTGTTTAGGACGGCAGGGGGCGTCATCACAGAAAAGCGCAGCCGCCTGTCCACAGCCAATGTGGACAAGCTCACGGTCATTAAAATGAACCAGGCATGGATCCCTCAGGTCTTGTCCGTACCTTGTGCAGAATAGACATGCATACCGGCACTAACCAGCTATTGTTATACTGCAGCGCAATTGCTCATTCTTGTATTTTGGATATTTCCCACTCTTATAGAGAGTACCCTAATTTAAAAAAATTTAATTAAAACCAAAAACCTGTGTTGGCTACCTCGTCTTCCTCCACCGCCGCTTCAACCTACACCGCTACGTTCACCGCCTCCTCAAACTCCTACTCCATATGGAACTCCACCTCATAAATCAATTTTTTTATTTTATTTGTACGTATTTTATTTTATATCATTTCACTACCTTGTCAGTTACATTTTCTGGTGAAATTCAACAATTTTTGGGTGTAAATTACCACGGCTATACCTAGTAGACCGGTAAAAAAAAAATATAATAATTGTCAGTTACATTTTCTGGTGAAATTCGAAAATTTTTGGGTGTGAAGTACCACTGCTATACCTAATAGACCGGTTAAAAAAATAAAAAATAATTGTCAGTTACAATTTCAGTTGAAATTCAACAATTTTTTGGTGTGAAGTACCACTGCTATACCTAGTAGACCAGTTAAAAAAAATAAAAAAATTGGCAGTTACATTTTCTGGTGAAATTCTGCAATTTTTTGGTGTGATGTACCACTGCTATACCTATTAGACCGGTAAAAAAAAAAAAAAACATTTGTCAATTACATTTTAGGGTCAAATTTACAAATTTTTGGGTGTAATATACCCCACCTCTACCTAGTTGACAGCTTAATAAATTTCAATAATTTTTATTTTACATTTTCAGTTGACAATAAACAATTGTTTTCTGTCATAGACCCCTGCTCTACCAAGTAGACAGGCTAATAAATTTCTGTAATTTTTCTGTTACATTCTTGGGTTGACATTATACAATTTTAGATGTGAATAAACCCCTGCTCTGCATAGGTGACAGGGAATAAAATTTCTGAAATGATTCTTTAATTGATGCGTGCCACCTCCTTTGATTTAATGCTTAAACTTAAACAAGTTGTACCACATTTGCACTTCAATAATTTGTCCCACATTTCCGCTATACTCTTTTGGCCAACTTTTGCGCCTCAATAGCTTTTCCCACATTTCCGCTTGAATCTTTTTGCCCACATTTGAGCTTCTGTAATTTGTACAACATTTGCGCCTTAATAGCTTTTCCCACATTTCCGCTTGACTCTTTTGGCCCACATTTGAGCTTCTGTAATTTTTCCCACATTTGCGCCTCACTAGCTTTTCCCACATTTCCGCTTGACTCTTTTGGCCCACATTTGGGCTTCTGTAATTTGTCCCACATTTGCTCCTCACTAGCTTTTCCCACATTTCTGCTCGATCCCAAAATGTATTTATAAATTTATCTCCCTTAAATTTGGTCTCTTTTTCTCACGCTCCCTCTCCGGCCTGGAACCCTGATTCCCCGCCAACCGTGATCACCATGGTAGGTGCATAAAAGAACATCGAAAGTTGATAGAGCAGATATCAAATTGGATCGTGAACATCACAGAAACGTGCGACATGGTGGGGCAGTAAGTATGCACACGCCTACACAAACTAACTGACAGGGGTCAGCCCCTGCAACTTCTGGGTCTCCAAATTAGGCACATGGCTTGAGCTTGCCCTTTACGCCTTGGAGGTGCTGGCCTGCCCTGCAGCCAGTGTATTGTCTAAACGTCTGTTTAGCATGACTGGAGGGTTATATTTCCCAATGTTTTGGGGTGTACACTAATTAATAAAAAAAAAATATATAATTTAAACCAAAAAGCAGTGTAGGCTACCTCCTCCACCGCCACTTCCACCTACACCACCACATCCACCGCCTCCTCAACCTCCTACTCAAAAGTTTGGGTCCCCATTGACTTCAATGAGGTTCGGGTTCGGGGGTCAAGTTCGGGTCAAGTACGAACTTTTGTGAAGTTCGGCCGAACCCGTCGAACCCGAATATCCAGGTGTCCGCTCAACTCTAGAGGTGACTAAAAAAAGTTGTTTTGGCGCCATTCACTTGATGGGGTAGATCATGTGATAGTTTAGAAATGCCAGTCATTACGGACATGGCAATACCAAATATGTCTATTGTTAATTTTTTTTACCTTTTCACAATAAGTTCCTTTTTTGAAAAAAAATCATGTTTTTGTAATGCAATTTTCTTAGAGCCATAGGGCTCACAGGTGACGTTTTTTATTGCGACCATTTTGGAGTACATACGACTTTTTGATCAATTAACATTATGTTTTTTGGGAGGTAAGGTAACAAAAAAAAATCTGTTTTCACGCAATCATGTGATATTTTTATAGAGCCGATAGTTACAGACGTGGCGATACCAAATATGTCTATTTTTATTTTTTTCTATTTTTAACATTTTAAAATTACTTACTGTAATTAGGGAATTTTTTATTTAGTTTTTACATCATTAAATCACCTGCGGTCTTAACTATAAACGGTACACTCCCGCAATTACATAATACCACAATAAAGAAAAGGAGTGCGTGACACACCGGTATACCAAAGTTGCGGACACAAGGTCCAAAAATACTAGGTAAAGCAAGTGTGTAGGGCTACATACCAACAGAGCTGGGACAGGTACCAGGGCAATGGCGCTCCTCAACGCGCGTTTCGCGTATAGTTTGCTTCCTCAGGAGGAGTTAAAGACCGGAGAGGGAGAGAACACTAATAAGGCGCCGACAGCCAATCCTGTGTCTATTCTAACGTCATGTGATTCTCTGTGAAATTCCATGTCATCACGGCGGCGCATGACCAATCAGCGTCCGCCACGTCATATTACTTCCGCCCTTCCTCTGAGGCCAGTGGGGGAGAGGGCGGTTGCACATTCATGATGCCGATCGCCATCGCCACCACCGCCCTGCACAAGAGAGAGAGGGCGGAAGGAGACGCCCGGACCCAATGGTCATGCGCACGGATGACACAAAGTGTAAGGAATCGATGAAACTCAATCAAGAGTAGGTATGGATCTGGTCATAGTGTATACATAATTATAATATTTTATACATGGATACGTGGAGGTCCCATACTTTGCACATGATAAAGTGAACATTCAATTTGAAACAAAGTGTTATTCTCATAAATATACAAACAGTACAGTGATCATGACATTACATCAGACAATCAATAGTTTATTCGACATAATTACATAAAAAATGAAAAATAAATACCCGTGGTGACCACAGTGTTTGTTAAGATGTGACAATATTACTTCCGCCCTTCCTCTGAGGCCAGTGGGGGAGAGGGCGGTCGCACATTCAATGATGCCGATCGCCATCGCCACCACCGCCCTACACAAGAGAGAGAGGGCGGAAGGAGACGCCCAGACCAAATGGTCATGCGCACGGATGTCACAAAGTATAAGGAATCTGTGAAACTCAATCAAGAGTAGGTATGAATCCAGTCATAGTGTATACATAAATACAATATTTTATACATGGATACGTGAAGGTCCCATAATTTACGCATAATAAAATTAACATTCAAATTGAAACATAGTGTTATTTTCATAGGTGTACAGACAGTACAGTGATCATGGCATTACATCATACAATCAATAATTCATCCGACATGATTACATAAAAAATGAAAAATAAATACCCGTGGTAGCCACAGTGTTTGTTCAGATGTGACAAAATTATGGAAGATAACATATTCTCCATAAATGCATTTACATAGGTGAATATACAGTAATTAAAGTGCAAAGTGCAATAGTGCTGTGATACCATTCGAATAATACATGGCATTGCAGCACAAAGCCCCGTATTGGGCACATCACAGTTATCAGGGACCACCACATACGAAAACACAGACTGATCCATTCAGTGAAGACAGAATTCATAACATCGGTATTTCACAAAAAGACGGACATTCAGGATAAATCGGCAGACTAAAGAGTAGAAAAAACACATTATTATACATGTATATGCATCAACTATGACCCCATAATAAAAAATGGGCGAAATCTCCCATTACCCCTAAAATGATGCCACTATTTAGAGAAAGGAACCAAAGCCAAAGCTCTCATTTAATCCTTTGGAGGTCAGGGTTTTGAGCCTAAATATCCACCTAGTCTCAATCTGGGCCAAGATTTTACTGTAATTGCCCCCCTGATCCCTAAATGCACTTTATCTATGCCTCTGAATCGCAAACCCCTAGGATTGCTCTGATGGAATATTTTAAAATGCTTTGGGAGGGTTTTTAAGTCACTCAAATTTAAGATGTCTTCTGCCTTTTCAATATCCCTCACATGTTCCCTTATTCTTTTCCGGAATTCCCTTGTTGTTAAGCCAATATATATTTTATTGCAGGGACAAACTGCATAGTAAATAATCCCGGTGGTCATGCAGGAAATATACTCGCGAATTTCATACGTTTGAGTGTGGTCTGAATTGGTAAAATGAGTTGATCTATCTAGATTAGCACATGCCTTACACCCCCCACAAGGATATGATCCTTTTACAACGGTGGATTGTCTCAGTTTGGTCTCAGGGATGTAGTGACTACGCACCAGCAAATCTTTAAGATTTTTGGAGCGTCTTGCAGTCAATAATGGTCTATTCGAAATACATTGACTCAGCTTCACATCCGTTTGCAAAATGTCCCAATGATTATTAAGGATCTCATATAGCTTTTTCCACTGTTTATTATAGTTAGTAATAAATCTAATATCTTGGCTACCGGCCGACGTGGTTTTAGCAATCTTATTTTCCTCATTCGGGCACAATAATTTTTCTCTTTTGCGTATTTTGGCTGTTTGGAAACCCCTCTTTATCTGCCTATTGCTGTAGCCTCTTTCCTTAAAGCGCAACTGTAATTTCTCTGATTCCATGCGGAAACTCGCCTCATTGGAACAAATCCTTTTGAGACGCACAAATTGGCCCTTAGGAATCCCATCAATTGTTGATCTAGGGTGTGCCGAGCTTGCATGCAATAGGGAGTTTACAGCAGTCGCCTTCCTATACACCTCCGTTTGAATTTTGCCCACCTTATTTGCTTTTATCTTTATGTCCAAGAAGTCAATTTCTCGTCCCGCTTTATACGTCAGCCTAATATTGAGTGCATTGTTATTCAGTACGGTCATGAATCTGTTGAGATCCTCCATGGTGCCCTCCCAGATGAACAGAATATCATCGATATATCTCATCCAATTATGGACTCTATCGATGTTCTCAGGGAGGACACCATGGAAGATCTCCCTTTCCCAAGCGCCCAAAAACAGATTCGCGTAGGATGGGGCGCAGGTAGCCCCCATCGCCACACCTTGCGTCTGCAATTAAAATCTGTCCTTGAAAACAAAAAAATTGTGGTGTAAGATAAAGTCCAACAATTGTAGGAGCAGTTGGTTGAGGGATGGTTCCAAATTGTTGCCCTTTAAAAACTTTGATGTGGCACTCATGCCATCTTCATGCCATATACTAGTGTATAGGGACTCTACGTCCGCCGTCACCAAGATCATTTCATCCGAAAGCTGTATCCCCTCCAATTGATTTAGTACTGCTGTAGTATCCTGCACAAAGGATGGTAAATTAATTACCAACTGTTGTAAATAAAAATCTACAAATCTGCATACGTTTTCACTTAAACTTTCATTACCTGCTACGATAGGTCGTCCAGGTGGATCTGTGCTGCTCTTATGCACCTTGGGAATGATGTAGAAAGTCGCCACTTTGGCATGCTGTGTGATAAGACCGTCCTTAATCTTTTTCGTTATAACATCATTTTCAATGGCTGTATTAAGAATAGTCTCCAGTTTTTTCTGAAAGCAGACAAGGGGGTTTTCAGATAAGGCTCTATAGCAGGTTTTGTCCTTCAACAGTTTAAAAACCTGCCGTTCGTACATTTCTACCTGCCATACTACTATGTTTCCCCCTTTATCTGCGGCTTTAATCACAACCCCCTCCATCTCTCTCAGTTCTTTTAAAGCTCTAAACTCCTTCCCACTTAGGTTCTTATTTCCTTGTCTGCTTGTTTTATTATTCAACTTCTCTAGATCTTCACAGACCATCTTTACAAAGATGTCTATGGCTGGACAAAGATGAAATGGAGGAAATACCTGTGACTTTCTCCCAATTCCTCTAGGTAATGAACTTACCTCCTTGCGTTCATCTGCTTCATTTTGTTCCAATAGTTCCTCTAAGATTTTTAATGCCTCTTTTTCTTCATTCGTGACCAGCCAATCATCAGCCTGAGTCCTGGAATGTAGTTTTCTCAGAAGCAGCTTTCTCGCAAAGAGGTGTGTATCTTTTACTACTGTGAAAACATCAATATCAGATGTAGGACAGAATGTTAATCCCTTTTGCAGGACTGAAATTTGATCATCAGTCATTGTTATTTGAGAGAGGTTAATTACCTGCGGCGTGTCTTCCTTTCCTTTCTTCCCCTTTTGTACGGTCTTATTATCGGCCTTGTCGTATTTTCATTTTCCATATTGACTGCGGGTTAACCAGTTGCCTCTTGTGCGTCCCATATATACATGAGATGTTTCTCCCTTCTGAGAATTAGTATCAGAGGTTGCAGCTGAGCTAATTGAAGAGACAGAGGAACTACGGACTCGCATCCCTCTATCACCTGGATCTTGCAGCCATTTGTATACTCTGTGATTGTTATAGTCAGTCAGATCCCTTTGGAATTTCTGCATTTTTTGTGTTGTTATTTCCTTTTCCCAAATGGTATAACTAGATGTCAGGTCCTCTTCAAATTTCTGAAGTTCTTCTTCTGTCCCAGCACTCTGAATTTGATTTTGTAAATCAACAAGTACATCTTCAAGGGTTTTTAATTTTCTACCATTAGCTGTTATAATAATCTCCATAAACTCAAGAGAGCATTTATTTGCTGCTTCCTCCCACCTTTTTTTCAAATCGTCATCATCTAGACCAAAATGAGGAAATTTTTGTATTCTGAGGCCCCTGGGGATAATTCTTTTACTACAATAGCTTTCTATTGTTTTTTTGTTCCACCAGGTTTTGATTTTTTTGTGACATGCATTTTTCAGCTTTCTCTGTAATTCCTTACTTCCAATAGTGGCATCATTAAAAACAGATTGGGTGTCCCCACTGAATAAATTATTAGCTTGTGCCAACCAGGCCTGCTCTCTGGCTCCAACGTCCATGCTGATATAGACCAAACCTTCTCTGTTAATGAAAACAGAACAATAAATCATTAAATCACCTGCGGTCTTAACTATAAACGGTACACTCCTGCAATTACATAATACCACAATAAAGAAAAGGAGTGCGTGACACACCGGTATGAGAAAATACAAATCAATTTTATTCAATATCCATAAAAGACATACATGATACATATTATAAGACAATAAATGAGCAGGGACAGCCACAATCCTGCATCACACTGCTACCTGCCCCATCAAATGGATGGACATAATAGAATCTCCATGTATATAATATATAAATAGTCAATTATCCCCATGGATATAATGCCAGATGAATGGAGAATCTACAGCAAGGGTGTGCTTGCCTCAATGAACCGGTGTGCATAAATACCAAAGTTGCGGACACAAGGTCCAAAAATACTAGGTAAAGCAAGTGTGTAGGGCTACATACCAACAGAGCTGGGACAGGTACCAGGGCAATGGCGCTCCTCAACGCGCGTTTCGCGTATAGTTTGCTTCCTCAGGAGGAGTTAAAGACCGGAGAGGGAGAGAACACTAATAAGGCTCGGCACACCCTAGATCAACAATTGATGGGATTCCTAAGGGCCAATTTGTGCGTCTCAAAAGGATTTGTTCCAATGAGGCGAGTTTCCGCATGGAATCAGAGAAATTACAGTTGCGCTTTAAGGAAAGAGGCTACAGCAATAGGCAGATAAAGAGGGGTTTCCAAACAGCCAAAATACGCAAAAGAGAAAAATTATTGTGCCCGAATGAGGAAAATAAGATTGCTAAAACCACGTCGGCCGGTAGCCAAGATATTAGATTTATTACTAACTATAATAAACAGTGGAAAAAGCTATATGAGATCCTTAATAATCATTGGGACATTTTGCAAACGGATGTGAAGCTGAGTCAATGTATTTCGAATAGACCATTATTGACTGCAAGACGCTCCAAAAATCTTAAAGATTTGCTGGTGCGTAGTCACTACATCCCTGAGACCAAACTGAGACAATCCACCGTTGTAAAAGGATCATATCCTTGTGGGGGGTGTAAGGCATGTGCTAATCTAGATAGATCAACTCATTTTACCAATTCAGACCACACTCAAACGTATGAAATTCGCGAGTATATTTCCTGCATGACCACCGGGATTATTTACTATGCAGTTTGTCCCTGCAATAAAATATATATTGGCTTAACAACAAGGGAATTCCGGAAAAGAATAAGGGAACATGTGAGGGATATTGAAAAGGCAGAAGACATCTTAAATTTGAGTGACTTAAAAACCCTCCCAAAGCATTTTAAAATATTCCATAAGAGCAATCCTAGGGGTTTGCGGTTCAGAGGCATAGATAAAGTGCATTTAGGGATCAGGGGGGGCAATTACAGTAAAATCTTGGCCCAGATTGAGACTAGGTGGATATTTAGGCTCAAAACCCTGACCCCCAAAGGATTAAATGAGAGCTTTGGCTTTGGTTCCTTTCTCTAAATAGTGGCATCATTTTAGGGGTAATGGGAGATTTCGCCCATTTTTTATTATGGGGTCATAGTTGATGCATATACATGTATAATAATGTGTTTTTTCTACTCTTTAGTCTGCCGATTTATCCTGAATGTCCGTCTTTTTGTGAAATACCGATGTTATGAATTCTGTCTTCACTGAATGGATCAGTCTGTGTTTTCGTATGTGGTGGTCCCTGATAACTGTGATGTGCCCAATACGGGGCTTTGTGCTGCAATGCCATGTATTATTCGAATGGTATCACAGCACTATTGCACTTTGCACTTTAATTACTGTATATTCACCTATGTAAATGCATTTATGGAGAATATGTTATCTTCCATAATTTTGTCACATCTGAACAAACACTGTGGCTACCACGGGTATTTATTTTTCATTTTTTATGTAATCATGTCGGATGAATTATTGATTGTATGATGTAATGCCATGATCACTGTACTGTCTGTACACCTATGAAAATAACACTATGTTTCAATTTGAATGTTAATTTTATTATGCGTAAATTATGGGACCTTCACGTATCCATGTATAAAATATTGTATTTATGTATACACTATGACTGGATTCATACCTACTCTTGATTGAGTTTCACAGATTCCTTATACTTTGTGACATCCGTGCGCATGACCATTTGGTCTGGGCGTCTCCTTCCGCCCTCTCTCTCTTGTGTAGGGCGGTGGTGGCGATGGCGATCGGCATCATTGAATGTGCGACCGCCCTCTCCCCCACTGGCCTCAGAGGAAGGGCGGAAGTAATATTGTCACATCTTAACAAACACTGTGGTCACCACGGGTATTTATTTTTCATTTTTTATGTAATTATGTCGAATGAACTATTGATTGTCTGATGTAATGTCATGATCACTGTACTGTTTGTATATTTATGAGAATAACACTTTGTTTCAAATTGAATGTTCACTTTATCATGTGCAAAGTATGGGACCTCCACGTATCCATGTATAAAATATTATAATTATGTATACACTATGACCAGATCCATACCTACTCTTGATTGAGTTTCATCGATTCCTTACACTTTGTGTCATCCGTGCGCATGACCATTGGGTCCGGGCGTCTCCTTCCGCCCTCTCTCTCTTGTGCAGGGCGGTGGTGGCGATGGCGAACGGCATCATGAATGTGCGACCGCCCTCTCCCCCACTGGCCTCAGAGGAAGGGCGGAAGTAATATGACGTGGCGGACGCTGATTGGTCATGCGCCGCCGTGATGACATGGAATTTCACAGAGAATCACATGACGTTAGAATAGACACAGGATTGGCTGTCGGCGCCTTATTAGTGTTCTCTCCCTCTCCGGTCTTTAACTCCTCCTGAGGAAGCAAACTATACGCGAAACGCGCGTTGAGGAGCGCCATTGCCCTGGTACCTGTCCCAGCTCTGTTGGTATGTAGCCCTACACACTTGCTTTACCTAGTATTTTTGGACCTTGTGTCCGCAACTTTGGTATTTATGCACACCGGTTCATTGAGGCAAGCACACCCTTGCTGTAGATTCTCCATTCATCTGGCATTATATCCATGGGGATAATTGACTATTTATATATTATATACATGGAGATTCTATTATGTCCATCCATTTGATGGGGCAGGTAGCAGTGTGATGCAGGATTGTGGCTGTCCCTGCTCATTTATTGTCTTATAATATGTATCATGTATGTCTTTTATGGATATTGAATAAAATTGATTTGTATTTTCTCATACCGGTGTGTCACGCACTCCTTTTCTTTATTGTGGTATTAGTTTTTACATGTGAAACTTTTTTTTATAAAACACTTATTATTTTACACTTTGTGTCCCCCATAAGGTCATACAAGAACTTTGGGGACATTTAACTTCACTTTTTTTTTTCACTATTGATTTCTACATAGTAGCCCCAGTTACAAGGGAATACATCCCCCAGAGAGGCTGTACAGCAATATACAGCGCTGCACAGCCTCAGTGCATGGCTGATCGAGGTATGTGGAAAACCCGACAGCTCCTGCAGTCTCCTGACCACCGGACCGGGACAGGAATCTCTTCCTCAGCACTGTGTATACAGTGATTCAGAAGGCAGGGACACACAGGAATGGTTCCTGCCTTCTCTCTGGGGTGCCCTGCTGTCAATGACAGCAGGCCCCCGGCACAGCAGCTGCACGATTAGCGTGCAGCTTCTATCTCTGAAAAGATGTTCTAAAACGTCCAATCAAAGTTAAAACCAACCGCCCAGGACGTTTATAGTCAATGGGCGGTTTGGAAGTGGTTCATTTACTTTTAACTTTATTTACTTTATTTAATTCTTTTATTTCACAGTATGTCAGACAGACAAGTGACAGGCCCTTCAAAGGGAACGGGCAGTGGCCAAAATGTTTCTGGAGCAGGCACAAGTAGCAGCAGAAGAAGGGGGGTGGCAGCAGGAGTCGCAGCGAGATGCCTGAGCTAAGCTACCAGTGTCATCCAGGAATAGTGGGGTAGCATGCATGGGATAGGCATAAGGCCATCCTTCATATAAGATAGGACCAGGGGCTATTCATAGTATTCAGTATATTGGGCAGACTAGATGGGCCAAATGGTTCTTATCTGCCGACACATTCTATGTTTCTATGTGACTTGACCAGTAACCCAGCGGTGCTTGAATGGTTGACTCTGTCTTCGACTTTGTCGCAAAAGACATAAGACACCCCCAACTAAGAGTCAGTGGGTTCCTCTGACATGACACTTAGTTGGCATGGCCCGGGAGCAGGCCCTGTGCCCTTACCTGCCCACAATCTGCCTATGTCATTTTCGGTTACCTTAGCGTGAGAAGAATTATATGCTGAAGGCTTGGCTCCAGTTTTCTGCAAGGACGAGCTACTCGAGAACAGTCAGCAGCTACTGCCCAGTCAAGATCTGGAGGAGAGTAGTGATGATGAGAGCCACGTGGCAGCTGGTGTTGCGAACGGTCAGGCTCCTGGCCCTGAGACCGTTGAGGGGGACATCAGTGACGTGCAGACAGTAGCAGATGATGATGTAGCTGATTGCACGTGGGAGCTGAGTGAACAAGGGGCTTCATCATCATCATCATCATCATCAGGAGAAGAAGGTGGCAGCTTGTGCATGAGGCAGCGGCTGACCCAGCAAGGTGGTAGAGTGGCCGTGAGTCAGCCGGGTGGCAGCAGTGGGTGGTCGGGAGCCAAACATGCCTGTGGTAGACTGCCCGCTTTGCAGGTATTTACCTGCACGGAAAGTAGTGGTGCAGGGGTTCATGGAGGCAGCGGTAGAAGCCAGGCAGCGCGAAGTGTTGGGGAAAAAATGCCATACTGGCAGTTTTTTGTCAAGCCACCGGAGAAGGTAAACATGGCCATTTGCCAAATTTGTGGGCAGAAGTTGAAGCGTGGCCAGGGTTCCACTGCAGCGTCACCATAAAGTGGCCTGGGAGAACTGTGGTGCTAATGTAGTGGTCCAGCCTGCTGCGTCACCCTATTACCCGCACCATTTTTCTGCAGCAAAGGCTTCACCACCTCAGCTGAAGGGAACTGTCTGTCCTTTCCATCATCTACTGTTCCTGATGCTCCTGCTCCTCATCCTCCTGCTCCCCGTCAGTAATTTCGTCAGCAATCAATCACCGAAGCGATTGCCAAGAGACAACAGTATACGTGTACTCATCCAATGGCGCAGAAGCTGAATATGCTCCTGGCCAAGTTGCTTGTGCTGCAGTCCCTCCCTTTCCAAGTGGTGTACTCTGCACCTTTCAGAGAACTGATGACTTGTGCCAAGCCGAGAGTCCTAAGCCGTCACTTCTTTGCAAAAAAAGCAGTACCAGCCCTGCACCCCTATGTTGAACAGAAAGTGGGCCTTTCCTTGAGCCTGTTGGTATCCGCCAAAGTGCACGGCAGCACTGATGTGTGGAGCTGTAACTACGATCAAGGACAATATATGGCCCACTGGGTAAATGGTGGTTCCTGCCCAGCCACACCAGCAACTTGGCCAGGTGACGCCACTGCTGCCTCAACATTCTCACTCCATTGGTCCTGCGACAATGTCTGCCTCTGCCTGCTCATCCTCCACCGTGTCCTCAGCCTCCACTGCAGGGACGATTCACAGTGCTCCTCCAGCATACCACATGTGTGTGGCACGGCGGTGTCACACTGTTCTGCACCTAGTTTGCCTGGGCGAACGGAGTCACACAGGGGAGGAACTGCTCCACGTCCTTCATCAAGAAATCAAATCCTGGCTTTCTCCTCGACAACTCAAAATCAGAACCAAGGTCACCGACTATGGGAAGAACATGGTGTCGGCGCTGCGTCAAGGAGGTCTGAGCCATGCGCCCTGCATGGCGCACGTGTTCAATCTTATTGAGGATCCTGAAGTCTTCCACCAATCTGCATTTCAGCCACTCTTACTCTGCAAAGCACACCCTCCTTGAGCTGCGAAGGCAGAATGGCGTTCCCCAACATCGGCTGATATGCGATGTTTCCACCCGTTGGAACTCCACCCTCCATATGTTGGACCGATTATATGAACAGAGAAAAGCCATAAATGATTTCTTGATGATACAGGTGGACAGAGCACTCCCCTGTGCAACTTTGATGTTAGCCAGTGGCAGCTCATGCATGACACTTGCCATTTGCTCAGGCCTTTTAAGGAGACCTCTTTATTTGTCAGTCGCCAGAACTATGGGATGCACAACGTCATTCCACTGCTTCATGTCCTGGAACAGATGCTGCTAAATCTGGCTGGCCAGGGGACAGGAGACGTGGTGACTACATCTCATGGCCACATGAGTCCTGTGGGGCTGAACTAGAGAAGAAGGAGGACATTCGAGCACAAGCAATGCGTAGAGAAATGGGTGGTTTTTCTACACAGGTGACAGCAGAGGAGGAGCAGCTGGAGGAGCTACAGGGCAATGAGAAAGATGAGGCAGATGACCCAGACACACCATGGCAGTATGCAATGGAGATGGAGGCAGGGAGTCCCTCCTAGTCACTTGTGCAAATGTCCCGATGCATGCTCAGTTGCTTGCGTTGTGACAGCCGAATTGTCACCATTCGGCAAAGGGATGACTACTGGCTCTCCACCATGTTAGACCCTTGCTACTGGTCCAAAATGGGGGCCTTTTTTCCACCGGGTGAAAGGGAGGACAAACTGAACTACTATTGAGACATCCTATGTAGTCAGTTTGCCGCTGCCTATGTGTGCCATCGCCCATCCTTACGCAGTTCTAACTGGAGGGGCTCTCTGTGCTCACATTCCACTGCCATGGCTGCTGGGAGGGGAAAAAGGAGCAAGAGCAGTACCAGCTCCATCAGCAGCAACTTGTATGTTTATAACTAGGCAAATGAAACCACTTTACAATTGACTTACTGAATCTCCAGTTGCTGGTTTCTCAGATATCACTGAGGGTCACATGCCCTGTGATGTCAGCTTTTCTCCCTGCTCTGAAGATGTTTCGTGCACAAAGCCTAAGAAAGCAGATATGAGTCTGTACACAAGATGTCACTAGGCTGGCCACGCCCCCTGCTCTTCCATCTGCTGCTGCTCTCTGTCTCCCTGTGTCTCCCTCTCACTGGATACTTCAGGAAAGATTAACCCCTTCAGCTGCACAGACTCAGGGCTGAAGGCTTTACTGAGTAGCTGCAGGCAGTGAAGAGACAAATGCTGGGCACAGGAGCTGACAGACTAGAGGAGTTCTGCACAAGAACAGGTAGGGGGAAGATCCTGTGTGTATCAGCAGTGTCATTGTACAGCTAGGACTTGTAGTCCTACACATACAACATGCTGCTCAGTCTCCCAGCAGGCAGACATGTCACTCAGGGCAGCTCTTGTATTCACTCCCTTTGCAGAGCAAGGGGAGGGGCTAGCTTGCTGCTTTTCCAAGACTGCTTTACCAAGAGCTGATCTACAAGAGCATTGGAGATATTCAGGAGACTGATTAGTCTAACTCAGTTGTGTTTCTGGTGAATACTCAGACACTGTGTTTCAAGAGAGGTAAGGAATTTGCTAGACACAGTATCTCTATTGTCTGATTGCAAATGAGCATAGGCGAGTAAGGTGTTAATTTGCTGTTGGGGGAGGAGCCTTTGTGGGAGTGTGTGTATTTATACCCACACAGTATTAGCTTGCTAATTATAGCTTGCTGCTTTTCCAAGACTGCTTTACCAAGAGCTGATCTACAAGAGCATTGGAGATATTCAGGAGACTACTTAGTCTAACTCAGAGTTTTTCCACTGTAGCAGAACTTCAGTGGTGTTTCTGGTGAATACTCAGACACTGTGTTTCAAGAGAGGTAAGGAATTTGCTAGACACAGTATCTCTATTGTCTGATTGCAAATGAGCATAGGCGAGTAAGGTGTTAATTTGCTGTTGGGGGAGGAGCCTTTGTGGGAGTGTGTGTATTTATACCCACACAGTATTAGCTTGCTAATTATAGCTTGCTGCTTTTCCAAGACTGCTTTACCAAGAGCTGATCTACAAGAGCATTGGAGATATTCAGGAGACTACTTAGTCTAACTCAGAGTTTTTCCACTGTAGCAGAACTTCAGTGGTGTTTCTGGTGAATACTCAGACACTGTGTTTCAAGAGAGGTAAGGAATTTGCTAGACACAGTATCTCTATTGTCTGATTGCAAATGAGCATAGGCGAGTAAGGTGTTAATTTGCTGTTGGGGGAGGAGCCTTTGTGGGAGTGTGTGTATATATACCCACACAGTATTAGCTTGAAAATTATAGCTTGCTGCTTTTCCAAGACTGCTTTACCAAGAGCTGATCTACAAGAGTATTGGAGATATTCAGGAGATAATCTGGAGGTGGATACAATCTAAACAAGTAAGATTTGTTTGTTTAAAATCTCCCCCCTCTTTACAATGGCAGACCTGGTTCTGTACAGGAATTGTTGTGCTTTTATGTCAGGTTCCACTCTTCAGAGGTTTGGATACTGTCTGATCTGTAGACAGCTCTCCATAATGCAGCAGGAAATTACCTATTTAAAATATGAGATTTTTAAATTAACCACTAAACAAACTCAGGCTGAGAACATTGCAATGCCACTGCCACAGAGGCCCCCTAGAAATGGAAGATGGGTTACTGTAGGTTCTGGTAGACTGAGAGTTGTGGATAGAAGGCATGTCCCACAGTCTGTGGCTCTCCATAATTCATTTGCAGCACTTTCAGAGTGCAAGAGCAACATGGAGGATGGCTCAAGCACAGTGGGTGAGAAACAATCATCTCCTATGCCTAAAGTATGTAAGACTGCAGCCAAAGACAAAAAGGAGAAGGTGAGGATTGATAGTAAGCAGCTGTTGGTGGGTGATTCCATCATAAGAGGTGTGAAGTTTGAGGAGAATGGTGTTGTGAGATGTCTCCCTGGTGCTACCACTAGCAGGGATAGACGACGGATCCTTAATATTGTTAGGAAAGGGAAGTGGATGTTATTCTCCATCTTGGGACAAACGATCTGGCTTGCAATGAGGTTTCAAATGTGAAAGAAGCTTTTCACACACTTGGAAAGGATATATGGGAGGTTGCATCAACTGTTTCATTCTCTGCAGTTTTGCCTGTGCATAACCTTCAGCATGACATGAAGATGTGCATTAAGGAATTCAATGTATGGTTTGGTGAATGGTGTCTGAACCAAGGGTTTGGCTTTGTGTCTCATGTTAGCTCTTGTTGGAATGGAAAAGAACTGTACAAGAAAGATGGTTTGCATCTTTCTCTCAAAGGAACGAATGTCCTCGGTGAACAGTTCCAAGTATTTGCTAAGAAGCATTTAAACTAGGAAAGGGGGGCAAAAGAGTGATAATCCAGCAGTCCAACTGCCCCCCGGAACAATGCCAGAAGAGGCCAGTAGCACAAAGGTTAAGAAATGACAAGCTCAGAGTCTTGTCTACAAATGCTCGCAGTCTAGGGAATAAGATAAATGAACTTGAGGCTATAATGGCATCTGAGAATATATATGTAGTGGCTGTTACTGAGATGTGGTTCAAGGGAAGTAATGACTGGGATATATTAATACCAGGGTTCTCTCTATACAGGAAAGACAGAGAAGGCAAGAAGGGGAGAGGGGTGGCCCTGTATGTGAAAGATAGCATAAAATCAAATTTGATACAAGTTAGCGAGAACAATTTAGAGTCAGTTTGGGTTACCGTGCAGCTTGATAATCATAAGGTAACTCGTGTAGGTGTGATATATAGACCACCTAGCCAAGTCAAAGAATTAGATGATCTACTAGTCGAGGAAATAGCTAAAATGACATTGAAGGGGGAAGTTATCATTATGGGAGACTTCA